>NC_140932.1:26786993-27101993 GCF_014529385.1 Adiantum capillus-veneris | reverse complement strand
ATTTTACATTGTGGCACTTTGAATTATTATTTTTTATTTTCAGCATTTTAATTTTTGTGGGTCATATAACACTGTTACGCTCCCTAAGCTCATCACATTAGTAAACTCCCTTTATAATACTTAAGCTAAAGGTCAACAAAGACTAAGCCCACTAGAAAGCCCTGGTACATTTTACACAATGCTGCCTAAATCGGATTAAGAACGTAAGTAACCATCGATTATTAGGAAGGCAGTCCCCATGGTATTCAGAAAAGATCTCTAACGCCTAGCTTGGTCAAGCTAGCTTAGTCGGACTACTTGATTTTTAAACCTAGACAAGTGATTATGACAAAAGATTACATTGAATTTAATGTTTGATACTAAGCAAGTGTGTTGGATATTATGCTACCAATCACAATTAAAGCAGACAAACATGGATGCAAAAAGATAAGGGGCAATGCTAATGGACAAGAAACACCTGTTTGTGTTGATAGTCACGCTTGATTTGAAGTGTGAATGAGAGAAAGATTCCATGAATGTCCAAATCCTAACAACATCAATACGTTCCTGTACACACTAGGAAACACAAAGAATACCTCTAGGGGGCACATCAGTGGAAAGAAAGAACTTTGTTAATCGCTAAACTCTAAAACAGAAACACTCCTATTGTACTAATCCTACCTACCCTCCATCACTCGAGTGATGAGGATCAAAGGTGTTTTATGACATAGGTTTCTATTTCAGTGTACCGGATGTGAATGTGTAGGTCTGGGTCAATGTTTTGATTTTTATTGTGCATAATTGTTTGCTAATTGCTCTTGCTCTTTGTTATTTTTGTTTTTTGTGAGTATAAGGCTTTATATATACATTCCCTAAGATTGGGAGATTGAGAGATCAGGAGGAAGGTTGAGAGGGGAGTGAGTGAATGATAACTGTCAGCAAACACTCCCCCCTTCCTTGGGTAGATCATACCTTTTGGAATGATGTCATCACCTTTTGAAACCAATTGCTTCAAGTTGTTATGGGTGAAGGCTTTAACCAATAGTTTTCGACCTCCCTATGCGTTTCATCTAGTTGCAAGGGTGGTAAGGTACTCTCCCATGATTTTATTTGCAATATTGTTGTAGGTAGTGAACTTACAATGGGAGGTGCAAACTCTTCCTTGTTTGTATAGTTATGTACAATGGTGGGTGGAGGTTGTGTCAAAGATTCTATTTCTGTATAGGAACTACATGAAGAGCAAGAAGCTTCATTTGACTTCCATGTTCCTGAGCTAAGTGGAACAAATCGTTCTTTCTATGGTACCCAAACTAGATCTGGAGCGGTGTCCTGCTGTGGCACGTATATAGTGGGAACGGGCATTAAACGATTTATCTTGTGACTTTTTGATGCATAAGTATACTTCATATAATACTCATATACATAAATAAAAGCTTTCTACCATACCTTAGTATTACCTTTGAAGTAATATAAATATACACTACTATTAGAAAGTATTGCAAGAGAAGTATCAATGATTGTGCCTCTTTTTGTCTGGGGGAAAAGCATTTGTATATTTCTTCTAATATTTCAGCTATACCCTACCATATATAAATTATTTTCTTCTTTTCACATTTATTTAATAATATAACCCTTCAATAATGCATACCTTCTTGGATACATACAAGAGGGAAGGGCCTACTACAAGACTTTATGAAAAGGAAGATCCAAAGCTTCTTGGACCATCCCAATTTGAATATCCCGACCTAAGGGGCGTGGAGGAAAGGCAAAAACCAAGTCAAGCTCTTTTAGTAGGCCAATTTTGCCTTTTGAAGCATGTCAATCCGAGTTACAGGTCAAAAGTTACATGGAAAAGAGTGAAAAAGCCTCTCACAACTACACTGCAAGAAGAGACGGTAAACAGGTTAATAAAGTGAAAAGAGGTAATCTTGGTCTTTTTCCATAAAATAAGATATTTGAAGGATAAAATACACAAGCATGTGAATGTGACACCTCAAAGATGCCTTGAAGGACAAGACACACAAGTTGGGATCCCCTGCTGGAGCCACACAGAAGATGCCTAGGTGGGGCCCATATACATCATGCACCCACATGGAGCCTCAATGACCAAAAATGCTGAATTTAATGATATTTTGAGTCCTAATATAGCCCATTTTAAGAAATATCCAAAGAACATTTGATTTGGGCTAACTCTTTAGCTTAATCAAGTGATTATGTAAAACATGGCTCCCTCACCTATAAAAAGGGCAACCTTCTCTTCATTGGGGGCAAGTTATGAGTGAGTGAGAATAGCTCAATTCCATAGTGACACACTCATCTTACTACCACACTTTCTCTTGAAGAAAGGCTGAAGTCTTGCCTCATCTTCTCTCTCCATTAAGGTGGTGGCGATTGCTCTCATGTAAGATATATGTTGCTAGTTTTTCTTTCATTTGCATATCTAGTCCAATACGTGTCTCTAACTCTATCTCTATCTCTTATTGTCTATCTTTAATACCACCACCACACTTAGATCTATCTCTAATTCTATCTTACTTCCCCTTTGATCTCTCTTGTTGTGTCCTAATTGTTTCATTGGAAGGTATTCAAGCAGCAACCTTGTCAATGTAATGAGTACAACCTTCTTGCGGGAAACAATTATGAGCACAAGGTTAGTAACCATATCTTCATCTTCCACAAGCATCTCTCTCTCTTAAGGTTCTCATTCTCTTCCACAAACTCTAGAATCTCCTTGCTACTACAGGTACTTCTCTCCCCGCAGTATCCTTATTGCCTAAGGGCAACAATAGGACTTGGGAGAGAAACTCTCTTCTTCTTCTCCTTTCACTTCTTTCACACCTTTATCTTCAAACATCCTAGGTATATCATTGATGAATAACCATAATCCACATAGAGGTAATTTCTTTCAATTCCATTCAATGCAATCTATTAGGGTCAACATTTGGATTAGTCGAAAGATTCACTTTCAGCAACGCATAGTGTTTCTATTTGGTCCTGAAAGGCTCAACGAAATACTTCTCTCACCAGATCCCATCATACTACCTATTATTGACTATGACTTCTCTTTTGATGTGAATGTGGTTATTTTATTATGAATCAAGAGGATTTGTACTCACAACTAATCCCAATCGCTAGACAAAACATATACATTATTGTAAGCACAAAGCTACAGTTCCAAAGAGCAATCCGCAGCTTATTTGGACAACAAAGATTAAATATCATTAACTCATCCATTAACCCTTTTATCCTACCCATGATACGATATGATCGTAATCTCGATGCTTTCTTTTTTTTTTTGTTCTGACTATCTTTCATGAGTTCTCTCCATCACGTGTGTGTTTGTAAGGAAAAGTGAGCGGCTTCTTTGGCTACATTTCTTCTTTAGCTCTAGAAGCTATGTTATCTACATCTTAGCTCTTTCTCATAACCCTTGAGCTTCCTCACAAACTCTCACAGCAAGAGGCCCGGTGACTTCCTGGCAAGACCGCCTACTTTTTGACAGCGGGTGTGTAGCATTTTGTGATTTTTTTCTTTCCACGATCGTCAATTCATTTTGGAACTACAGGATTGGGCTCACATGGGTCAGGTGACAAGTAAGAGCACAGTTTACGTTTTGGCACCCAGATTTAATCATTTCCTTCATAGTTGCTTCCAATAGTCGTTTAGGAATCCAACATAACCCTTCTTTACATTTCTTGGGGCGAGTGGGACGTTTCTTACAAGGCTTCTGTTTTTTAGCACTAGCTATGGTCGCTAAAGAAGCTTTAGGGACCCACTTGTATGTTTTCTTCGTTACATTAGGATGAGTCTTGTCAGAAGCTATATGCATTTCTTGTAGCATATTTAAGGGTACGGGCATTTCATCCCCCTCAGGTGTTACCCAAGTCTTCCCCCTATTTCCCCAAGTGTCTATGGTTGCTGCTAGGTGGACCCAATCCACATTGTCCGACTCAATCATCCCAGGTAGTAAATCCATATAAGGAGAATCTTCCCCAACATCAGTGTCCGCTTTATACGTGTAACAATACTGCAATTGGACCGAGATCTATGATCAATTATAAACTTGTTTCCTAGGGGATGTGCTCGACCAGCTACAAGATCCACTCGAATGACAGAATCTTGGAACTGTAGGTAGACATGGTTTTTAGACCAGTCATGCACCATTTTTGCTTCCCTCATGAAAGGCCGTCCTAAGATCATCTCCAGTGCCATAGTGTGCTTGGAGAAATCCATAACAATAAAGGTAATTCTTATTTTATGTCTAAAGACCTTGATCTTGAGATCTTCTGGCATCCCAATAGGTTTAACAATAGACCCATTGGCCATCTTCACTACTATGGTTGTGGTCGCAAGGTGAGGTCTTCCCATAGTTTCCCAGCAATTTTTAGTCACAATGCTAACCCCAGCGCCACCATCAAGGATTCCCTTAACAGTTAATCCCTTAGTAGTTATTGGTATGGTCACATTGGATTCATCACCCTCAAAGTATTGTCCCAACTTGTTAACAGGTATTTCTATAACAAGGTTCTCATCTAGGTTGGGTTGTGGATCTAAGTGTTCCTCCTCTATTGGCATCTCCCTAGCTCCATCCATCTGTGTAATGGAATTGGCCTATTTAATTTGAGAGTAGTGGAAATTAATGAGAGTACTTTTGATAAATGACTTTGTGAGCATAGCGGGTGAACATAATTGAATATAGAAACATAATCATAGCAATTAGTTAACTTGGCATGAACAATACTTTTGCAAGAGAGAGAATTTAGAGAACATGACAACAGTTGAGGACCAGATTTATGTGGAGCCGGTCCCCCCTCCAATAGGCATTTGTATTATGATTTCTCCCATTAAGAGAGACTTGTTACAATACAATCTTTGTGTTCCGTGTGACCTAGGTGATGCAATGAAGATGGAAATCTTCATGCATCACAAACATAACATAAACTTGAAGAAATCTTTTTAACTATCCCAAGCCTCAGTCCCAAGACCTCAAACACCTTCAAAGGTGGAGAGAGCTAGCAGGGAATGAGGGTAGGGATGAGGAAGAAGAAACATTTCGTAGGAGAAAGAATTAGTTCCTCACTTATCATAACTCTTGTTGCTAGCATATATAATAGCATAGTAATGAAGAAGAAGGAGATGGCAAGCTTAAGCATTGAAGCATGGCTCTTGGTTGGATTTGCACTCCATATCCAAGAGTGCTGGTGTAGGCTCTCAACCTCTACTTGCTTGGAGAAGGAGAGGGAGCTCTTGCACTTTGCATAGCACACAATGAAAGTGTTTGTGAGTGTGTGTGGGTGAGTATACCCCCTAAGCAACCCCCTAGCTTGCTTGGGTCGACCCCCCCTTGTAGCTCATGCTTGAAGCTCATTGGACCCCTCCAGGCCTAGCCAATCACAAGCAGGAGGCATTACAAGTAGCAAGGGTAGCCTTGAGACAAGTGTCCCCCTTTCCCCTTTGAGAGAGAGGGCTAGATAAATGCTAAATCAATTAATTAAATCTTCCCCCTTGGGTGGCCAACCAATAGGCTTCAGGCACACCATGAGGGCAACTTGAGGAGGAACTTGACAAGTGTCCCTCTTGCTTTCTTTGTACCATGCATGCCTTGTGTGAGTGTGTGGGTGTTCTCTCTCATCCCCCCTCATGTAGGGCTCGCCCCCTCCTTGTAGGGATTGAATATTTGACTTTTTGACACCTCAAGCCCCTCATACATAGGCCCAGTTCCCACCACAAGCTTGGCCGTTAAGCACTTTCAGCTTGGGCTAGGTTCTCACCTTAAGTGCAACCCTAGCATCTCAAGCATGTCAAGCACATCAAACATCTCAATAATTAATCACCTCAAGCATCTCAAGCACCTCAATCATCAAGCACCTTAGTCATCAAGCATGACAAGCAAGACAAGCACCTCAAGCTGGGTTGGGTTCTCGCGCCTCAAGGTCAGCCCTAGCTTACCTAAGGTCAAAGGACTTTTACACACATTATTGGAGGTCTTCAATGAAGCTAACCCTAAGGTCTTATGCTCCATTGGTTAGCCTTGCTCTTTGATAGACCATCTCTCATTTGGGCCCCTTTACCATTTGCCCCATGTTGAGATAGATCTATAAGCACATGTCTATATCTTAACCCTTGTTCCCGTTTATTCTCCCACATTAATTGATCAGTTTAATATGAGAGAATCATTTGGGTTGGTTAGATATTAGTTATTAGATTTTATGACAATCTGTGCAAATTGTGGTAGCCCAAACTTCAGTTCTCCATTGAGAAAGGCTCGAAGAGCTGAGACTAGCTCGGGGTCTTTATATAGTTTGGACATGATAGTGGTTCTAACTTCTGAAGACATGAAATCCATCAATTTGGCAATGTTTAATAGCACCTTTTGGGCTTCGTTCCCTTGATGTGGGGAAGATGGGATCTCCATTTCTTTGATAGAATCAGGTAGTCCCTCTATAAACATTATTTCCATCAAGAAGTGAGTATGCCCACTTTCCCATGACTTTAAGTCACTTTCTTCTTGGATGACACTAGGTATGGCTAAGGGTCTATGAACTTGGTGAGGTTGTTGTTGCATAGGGAACACGGTGTCTGTAATCTGGATCTGCCTAGGTGCTGGTTCTAGATCCCTTTGGGTATCTTCTACCAAAATCCTTAGTTGCTTGACTCGCTCGATCTCCTCTGTAGGGTTTGGATAAGTTCCTATCTTCTTCTTGGATCCTGGGCATTGTGGCTCATGAAGATCTTCCTTATTGGTTTCTATCTTATTGGTCGTTTTGGTCTCCATGGTTTCACCTGAATCAGAATCCTCTTCAGCATCGTTCATATATACGGGGTCGTCACTAGTCCCTATGTTGGTCTTTGAACTGGGGTCTGATTTCGCTGCTTTTTGCGATCTCTTCCTTCGTGTTTTCTTCTTTCTCTAAGATTGGGCAATCGATGCCGTGTCTCTTTCCTCAAGAATATTATTTTGTTTTTGGAGCATCGATCGTGTGAGTACCTTTACTCGTACCACAAGTGTACTTTGTGATGGCTCCTCGGTAACCTCAATCAAGTTTAATGGCATGATCTTCGGTGCATTTGGATTATTTGGACATTGGGCAATCAAATGATCTATGCCACATCGATTACACATGAGTATCGGCATTGTAGACGTGCTCGCTTGATTGGTTTGTATTAGTGTGGCGTTCTTTTGTAGCCTAATAGGACACTCGGCTACACGATGTGGACCTCCACACTCATAGCATTGAAGAGGTGGTCTCTTAGCAGTGTAATTGATATTTTGGCCTCTTGCCGCAAGAGTAGCTACTTGATAAACAATTTTGACTTATCCCTAATAGTCTTCCATGTAGTATTGTAGAGTTTCTTCAAGCGCATCCATCCCATAGGCAATATTAGGGTCTATGTCTTCCTCGCAGCCTTCCAAACAATCAATGGATGACTCACAACCCACTTGATTCATAGAAGTGATTCTTGGATGTGGTGGTTGCGGTCCTAGCACTGGAGGTTGTAAGGGTGTTGTTTGAACAACATTTTGGGCCCTAGGGACCATGTGTTGTGACGTTTGTTCAAGAGGTGGGGCCGGCATCAATGCAGGCACTCGAGGTGTGTTTGTCCATGCTAAGGTTGGTCTATTAGCCATCGCGCACTTAAATGCTATGCAATCCTTAGCTTGATGACCATACCTCCCACAGGCATTGCAATTCCCATTGAATTTTACTCTAAAAGTAGGGCATTCACTGGTACTATGCGGTCCATAGCATACTGAGCACCATTGTTGCTCCCTTCTTGGATACATATGATTGTTTTGCGGAGCGCGATTGTCTCTAAGACTCTCTTGAATAGCCTTGGTGAGATCTGATAAAGTCATCTCAGATATCTTTGGCTCCTTAGCAATAGGCTTTAGGGTCATTGGTTGATGCCTCGATGCTTGCGAGCTAATAGATTTAGGCTCAACAGACACTCTTTCTCCTTGAATCATTAAATTATCCTCCGATTGGATCGCATTGGTGGTGACTGCTTCCTAAGTGGTGATACCTCTAATGACTAGGCCATTGTAGATATCTGTTAGTAAATAAGACGTAGCTAAATAGATAATTGAGTAGATTACTTAATGGAGAGAGACAGATTTACATACACGAGATTATAGAGTAGAGAGAGAGAGAGAGAGAGAGTACACACGATATACGTGGTTCACCCAATGTGGGCTACGTCCACGGGAAAGCATCCACTCAATGGCTTTAGTAATTCAAAAGAAGAAGTAGTTTACAAAGGGATTATACCCTTAATGGAGCTCCCGCCTTGCTTCACTCTCACCACCTCACACTCACCTTGTTGCATCAACTTCACACTATGAAATTTGTGTAGAAATGGCCTCCTTTTATAGGCCAAAAGGACTGCCCTCTCTTATGAGAGGCAGCCATGTGTAGCCACCCTTGTGCGAATAAGTCCAAATCGGACCCTCCAATCCGCCCATGTGTGGCCGCCCTTGAGAAGACAAGTCCGCTTTTGAATTCGGCCACCGGCCATTGAATTCGGCCACCGGCCATCGGCCATTGACTACCAGCCACCGGCCAACCGGCCGGTTGTTTTCCGACCACTTTCCGGCCGCCGTCCGGCCATAATATTCCGGCGAAAAAGAATATTCCGGCGAAAAAAGTCTCGGGGGCTTTAAAGTTGCCCCTGATTCTTGCCCGTGAAAATTTTGGTTTCCGGTGAGTGATTTTCCTTCACGCACAATGGCTTCTCCTCATAATGGGGGCCTTACAAATATGCGCTTTTACCATAGAAAATTACAAGGGTAAATCAGGCTCCATACTTAACAATATCCTCATGTCGTAATCCCCTAATGAATCTATCAAGCAATTGATTATTATTGAAGCGTTCATTTGGATTACATTGAGAATTCAAATGATTCAAGCGACTAATAAAGTCTCTCACTGACTCTCCTTCCTCTTGTTGGGCTTTCTGGAGCTGAGAGGCTACACCCCAAAGCACTCCCTCTCGTATGTATTCTTTCAAGAACAATCTCCTTAGAGTAGGGTAAATCGTTTTTTCTTCCACCCTTAGGGGTCTATACCAATCCCCAACCTTACCACTTAAGGTTAGGCTTAAAGCATTACTCTTATGCAGGTCATTGTGTTCTCCTAGAGAATCGCATATTTGTTCAAAGACTTCGATATGCTTTCTCATGTCCTCGTCTCCACTAAATTTTTGTGTGAGCTTGGCTATTTGTACCACCTTACTTCTAGGCTCTCTATCAAGCGTGTTACGCATATTCTCAGCAATAGATCGGACCGATAGCTTGAGCAAACGTTGCCAAGTCACCTAAGTGAGCAGGCACCGTGGGTGAAGGTGCTCAGAAACTACATGTGGAGTAGGTATTGGCATTGGGCTTGGCGCATAGGAAGCCCTTGGGTTCCACGTTTGGTACGGGGTTGTGCCATGTGGCGGCTCAAAGTTCATATGGGTGGCCCTAGGCATAGCAAATGTCGGATGTGACATGCTAATGCTAGCCGGTATGGTCCCATGGAAATAAGAGCTTGGATGTTGTGGTTGTGGAGCATAGGTAGTTGAAACAATGGGAGGGGTAGGAACTACATGAATACGAGGATCCATGGGTGTATATGATTGGTACACACTTGTAGGTACTGTTGTAGGCATTGAGCTACCATGTAGCAGTGCTTTACTAACAAATGAGGGTCCATGGCGTGTTTCTCGGCATGCCCATCATTAGGGTAGGCATGGTAGCCATGGTGTCATCAAGGGAAAGATGAGCTAAACTTGGAAAGGTAAAGCTATCACTTGTGGGTTCAGATTGCACTGAGACCCCTAGCGAAACAACATATGGAGGATCCATCGGACTTACCCGAGGGAGTTTCCATTTGCGATAAGGTCGATTGTTTAGCCTTCCTTGTATCCAAGAATCTCATGAGACCCATTGAAGGCATGTGGATCCCCTTGTTATGTCTCTCTAGCTCAATAACCCTATAGATGACCTCACAAACTCTTTGTTGTTGATCCTCCACACTAGTAGCACCCGTTGTGGATTGTAGGACATCTAACCAACCCACGTGATAGGTGTGACATGTGTATAGGTCAGTTAGAGTTTCCGTTTGTAGTTCGTACTCCCAGTTCTCATTTAGGAACACTCCATCTAAGCTTGAGGTGCTAGGCGTGTCCTTTGAACTAGATGCAATGTGGCTCTCTATGGGTTGGTCGCTAATTCAAGAGCACTCGATTGCTCTCCTAGCAAGGATATTGACATAGAAGCTTTTGATTTTAACTCTCTTCGTTGCTCCGCCTTGCGTAAGCTCTCGATTTCCTTTTCCCTCGCCGCAATGATATATCGCTCAACCTCTTGCACTTCGGCAAGGCTTTTACCATTGAGTAATATAACCTCGGAGGGGAATAGCTCTGAAGAGTCAGGGGGTGCAGTGAATGAAGTATTCACGTGCACACTCTCTAAGCGCATAGGGTCTACGTTGGTCATGAATGGAGAATTTACTTCCCCACCCCCCTCATTTACATCATTAGCTCCATGTTTGGAGCGAGTGGCTCTACTAAATGTTTCCTTCAAGCGGCTAAGCACGCTCGGCCTGGATCGTGGGCCCATGGCATGCATCTCTTGGCTTGAGCTATCAGGATTACGCATTGGGAAACCCTCCATGACGTCGTAGTCAGAGGAAGAGTCACTAGCCGCTATGTTTCAGTCTTGGTTTGTACTACCTTGGGTCCCCCCCGAGGGCCCAGAACCTAAGGTAGGTAGATAATGAGAACTCGCGTAAGTCAAAATTCTCTCTAGTTGCTTCGTCTTTAGCACACGACGAGAGCACAGATGCATGTGCCTTTGGCACCCTACAAGCATCAACAAATAACCTCGAAGGTTAACCGCTTACTTTTTTAGGCATCCGTTTTCAATCGTTTTTTGATGTTTTTTAATGATCGGTTTTTTTATTAAAGTGTGTGATAGCCCGAAATGAGTGTATCACTCAGAGGGTCGCAGTGTACTTTACAGCACAATGTTCGGTCACCTGAAGCTCTGTTGGTCCTCAAAAATGTCAATTTTTAGCTACGTGTGAGGCTAAAATACGTAATTTCAAAGGACGACTAAGGCCTGAGTTTGAGCGCGGGGCTTGGGTCTGGGGGATATTCCCGATCCCGGTCCTACCTTTATTTATTTATTTTTATTTTTTATTTTTTTGGGATAAGGTCACCGCGGCCGCGATGTGCACACGAGCACACACACACCCCTAACCTATCTACTTACCACTAGTACAGCTATTGTTACACACTAACACACTACTACAGCAACTCACTAGCTAACAGAACTACTTACTGTACTTTACACAGAACTAACATTATGGATCTACAACCTTAATACTAACACCTTATCACAGAGAAAATGCAGTACCTTTCAAAACCTTATTAACAAAGAAAACACAGTACCTTTCAATTCCTTATTAACGAAATAATACACAGCAACAAAAGAAACTCCTTCTTCTCAACACACACACCTTCCTTCTCTACCTTTCCTACAATTGAAATTGCACCACAAAGAAGCACAGAGTGCCATTCAAGCTTAGTGTATGGCATTCCCCGGCAACGGCGCAAAAAATATGCGCGTCTGTCACACGTGTTCTTCCTTGGTACATTTTTTCACCAATAAATGCATGGAAAGCATCAAAAATCCCAACTATGCTCTCAATTGGTTTCGCGTCCGTCATGTCCGATTGATAAATATATGCACCATATCAAATATGATATCAACCATAAGCCTTTGGAAATAAACATGCATTGAATGAGATATATGCTCAAAATACCATACAGTTGGGTCGATGCCATGGAAAACTAGGAGGAGACGTTTACAACGTTAAGTCTACATGTTGGAAAGCTTGTTGTATGAGGACCTCTTTCACCCGCTTTCTTTGTGCACACACTTTAAACTCTTTAACTTGACCCTTGAAAACCTCCACAAAATTATTGTGTTGCCTCCTTGTCTGCAATAGTACCCAACTCTCGATAGTTATTCTAGATGGTATCCACAACTGATTATCTATAGTATAACTATTAAAAATGATAACAGAGTCAATTGTAGCGCTAGGCCTTCGAGAGGTAGTCAAGGTGTGCACTAGAACATACAGTAGAGTTAACAAAAATATGAAAAAGGAAGACAATTTTGAGAGGGAAGTAGAGTTACTCAAAGTAACATTTAAGTGGGAACATAGATACTGGATGGAGCCTTCAATGCAAGTTTTGAAATTCTTTGGTACAAAGTTAGTACGATTTACGGCATTTATGCTTTGAAAGTGTGACATTGTATAATTCGTATAACAAAAATTTTGCTTTTCCTTATTTTCTCAACAAGTTTTTCTCTAAAATGCCGATTTTCAATGTAATGTTAGCCTCTTCCTCATTGGTCGAGTGCGACTCTCTACTAAAAGGCCCAAAAGTGAGTTCAAAGTTCTCCTAATGGAAAGCATAAAACTCATTTCTGCAAGAAGGAATAACAGAGAACCAATAGCTGCACCTAGAATCTAAAGAACCCATCACCATCCAATCGCTCTGTAGAGATCACATTCCCAAGATCAAGCATATCCACCATGCTATTGCTGATGCAGCAGAAAGAACTGACCCCATCAAAGAAACCCACCACCACGGGGGTGGAGGTGCCACCAAGTAACTTTTGCTACCATCAAAAGACCACTTGCCCCCACACCATGGCCGACCAAGCTCCCCAGTAGATCCTCCCCAAACAGAATACGACACCAACCTCCTTCCCTAAATATACTCCAAAAACGTACCTTGTGAACAATTTGCCCTTGCATGAAGGGTGGGTAATCGCATTGCTCGGGTACAAAAAAAGGGCTTTTTTTGAGTCGTCCCTACCTACCAAGGCAAGCAGTAGTAGCAATCAAAAAATCTATCCCCGTAGCTTCCCTTCTCTCGATCCCAAAGGAACCCCGCTTGTCAGGCCCTAAACCTGCAGAACATTCAGCGCCCTGCTAGGACAATTTGATGAGCCCCCAGAAAACCCACTTATGGGCCCCCCAACCCATGCGGCATTGTTGGAGCTACCCATTGTGACGTACAATCAAGACAGAGACGCCATCTCTAAACCCTAGCCTGAAGGGAGAGCAGTCAAGACTAATTATCTTCAATCTTAACCAGTTTTTGCCCAAGGCAAGCATCTCCTTTAGTTGTACCAATAAGGACGCATGTAAGGGAATAATGATAACAAAGAAAATGTGCTTTTGCAACGTGAAAAATAATATAATGCAAGCTTGGAGAGTACCCTTGCTATGACATTTGAGCATTTATCATGTTGTGGAAACAAGACAGCACTTGGCGTACATGCCCACTACAAAATGTTGTTCTTCAACAATCCTTGCCGCCTTGCAATTTTATTAGGGATTTGCTTCCCCTTGTTAGCTACTAGAGTATATGCTACATGCTCTCAACATGCATGTGAAGGTCACTACATCTGGAAGGATGCACTCCTATTACATCTCTTCATAGTTGGTCAATGCTTGCTGGGTGTGACCCTTGCATGCATTTACTGCAATCATTGCACTCTTAGAGATGACATTTCATTAAGGAAGCCCTTGTGCACCTTTGAAACCTAAACCACACTTGGCATAGATTTCCACTAGAGCACAGCCCATAGTACAATTTCATTCTACAACAACCCCTACCTTGCAATCTCATCATGGTTTTATTTCCTCTTGTTAGCTACTAAAATATATTAAGCATACTTTCAACATAAACAAAACGGACACTGCATTTGGAAGGGCTACATCTCGTCAAAGTAGTTGAGTTCTTTCTTAGCATGACCTTCGTGTGCATATAATGATATCAGTGCGCTACAATAAATGACATGCTAAGAAGGCAGCCCATCAAGCACTTGTCGTGCCTTTGAAATAGCATCTCACTTGGCATACATGTCTATTAGAGCACTGCCTAGCACAATTTCATTCTACATCCACCCTTACAATGCAATTTCAACATGGATTTGTATCCCCTTTAGCTTCTAGGATATATTCAGCATGCTTCTAAGATGCATGTGAAGGTCACTGCACCTAGAAGAATGCGAGAAGAATGCCCTCATGCTGCATCTCTTTGAAGTAGATTATTGCTTGTTTGGCATGACTTTCTTGTGCATATCCTACAAATTTTTTTACTCCAAGAGAAGACATTCCAAGAAGACATCCCATCGAGCACTTGTCGTGTGAGTAACATGGGACTACACTTGGCATACATGTCATCTTGAAAGCATTGTCTACGAAAATGTTGTTTTGTAGCAACCCTTGTATTCAAATCTCATCATGGATTTTTTTACTCTTGTTAACTAGTAAAATATATCGTACATCCTTTCAAGATGCATGTGAAGGTCAATGCATATGGATGGATACCCTCAAACTCCATCTCTTCAAAGCAAATCAGTGCTTGCTTAGCATGACTCGCTTATGCATATCTTGCAAATTTGTGCATTCCAAGAGATAAGATTACAAGAAGGTATCCTATCGAGCACTTGTCATAAAATTGAAACAAGATCTCACTAAAAATACATGTACATTAAAGCATTGTCCAACAAGATGCTATGATGCAACAACACATTGATAGACAACTTTTGAAGTGTATAGAGTAATGTGTATATGCATGGACACATGTACAAATAAGTGTAAATACATGAATTTGGAAGGTTTCTCAATGTGATATTGGGCTCAAAAATGGTGGGTAATGTGCACATTGTACATAGTTAGGTTTGTGTTTCGGTAGTCACGCACATGGACATACCTGAACAGGGTGTCAGAGTCTCAGATGTGGTTTCAGGTGGATTATTTTGGTTCTAGGGTATGTATTTAAGCTTTATAGAATGTACATAATGCAAGTAAGATGTGTGGTTATGCTCATCTCGCCCTGAAAGTTTGACACAGTAACTATCTATTTGCAACAACCGATATGTAATGACACGTGAACCGCCTTAAAAGTAGTCAAAATGGAATTTTGGTATGTGGACATTCAATTTGAGTATCAAGGATCAAGACTAAAAAATTTGGAAGAAATCGGAGTCCATGTGGGGATTTTTGAAAAAAAAATGCTCGTCATGTGTCAAAATTGGCCAAAAATGGTCCTAAAAAGGTGAAAAAATGGTTCAAAAGGGTGTGAAAAGGTTTTCTTTGCCACATCACCAACAGTGGATGTGGGTGTAAAAGTTCAATAAGTGTGTGCATGATCATATCAATACTTTCACCTCTCTGTGTGGAGGAGGAAGTAGGTTTTCTATAGGTGGTTTAGGTGAAGCAAGCCATTTTTGACAGGTATCAAAGAGATTGATAACGACAGAAGCAATGACAAAGTTGAGGGGTTTGCAACATGATATCCAAGATAAATTTGAAGAAATTTTGCAACATTTCAAAGGGCTTTGGGTGCAATTAGAGCCGGCATCCCAAGTACCACCAAGGGATTTCTTCAAAGTGTGTCAATTTATGGACTGTTTGCATCCGAGTGTAAGGGAGAAGGTAGATCAAGAGGAGGCTGCTATGTTTGAAAGAGCAGTGAAAATTTTGAAAGACAAGAGTAAAACGATCAAACAAAGTTGGGAAAAGGTAAAGGTGGGAGAAAGGGAAAGGTGGGAGAAAGGTATGACGCATGTTGAGCCAATGGTGGTGCAACCAATGGTTCCCATGGTAGTGGATGATAGAGTGGAGCGGGTGGTTTAATATCTTGATCTTGTTACAGCAAGGGCTTTGCATAATCTTTCCAGTCACTTGCAAGAGCTGAAGAATAACATAATGGATAGAAATCAAAGAGAAAAGTGGCCATCTAGGAGAGGCAAGGGACAAAGGCTACAAGGAAGATGCTACAATTGTGTTGAAAAGGGTCACTATGCCCCTGATTTTCTTGAATCAAGAAAGGAGGGATGTATCCTTTATATGGATGCGATGAAGGAATAGGAGAGGAAAATCATCAAGAGCAGGCACTAGAATCACCACTACAACAACAACAACCTCTACCGTTACCTACAAATAGAGAAGGTAGAACAATCATATTATTGCCCTTGAGCAACAAGATGTGGATGTTTTGGCCAATAAGAGAGCTAGACATGATAAGGAGAAAGAGATGGAAGAGGAGAGGGAAACAAGATCAAAGAGGGGGAAAGCTAAAGTAGAGATCAACCAGAGAGCAACAAGAGGTGGCAACAAAGAGAAATAGGTCCAATGGACTACCCTCGTGGTGAAGATGTTGAAGACTATGATATATTGATGACATTTAAAATCAAAAAGCTAATATGTCTTTTGGTCAATTGGTGGTTTCAAACATTAAATTGAGGAGGCATTGGACAAAATGTGTGAGTACAAGGCTTCCTTCCGAGAGAGAAAAACATCAAAGCATAGTGTTATCTTTGAAGGTCAGTCACCTTATAGATATGGTGCCAATAGTTGAAGCTATGTTGGAAAAAAGATAAAAGTACACGAATATGTGGATGGTGGTGCCCAAGTATGTGTCATGACTGAGGCTATCATGAAGGAAGAAAGTATCAAGATCTCATTGAATGGTTCTATCTATATGAGGATGGCCAACTAGATATAGGTAAGGTGTCTTGGAAAAACTGAAGATGTCAAGATAGAAGTCTTGGGGATTGAGTGCTTGGAAGATTTCTACGTGATGCAAGCGGGTGAAAATGCATACCCGATCATTTTAGGGAGTCCATGGCTTATAACCCTTGGTGTTAAGAAGGATTGGGGCATGGGCTTGATCACCGTCCCTAACCAAGAAAGAGGAAGAATTTTAGTCTATAACATGAAGACACATGATATCCATACACAACCTTTGGTGGACATACAAGATACAAATTCAATAGAAAGTGGCTCATATGACAGTGATGCTTCATCTATGTCATTAGAAGAGAGTGTAGATGAAGGTTTGATGCAATTGTTTCCTGATCTATTTGGGATAAGTATTGAAAAGGATGCATCCTTGCATGATGTGGAAATCAAGGAAGAGAAAGAGAGCCCAAAAGCAATCGAAGAGCCTATTAAAGTGAATGTAAGAAGCATGATGGGAGAAGACATGATGGAAAAAGAGAAGAAAGAGTATGAGGTATGTTTACACAATTTCCAAAGATATTTTCCATTTAATATATGGAACTACAAGGAGCAAAATGGATCAAGCATGGTATCAACCTAGAAGAAGGTGCCAAGTCGAATGTTCACAAGCTTAGGAGATAGGGGGTCATTCATGAGAAGGCACTTTGTGAAGAGGTGACAAAGCTTTCAGAACCAGATTTTATCTTTTGAGTGGAGGAGTCTGAATGGGTTTCTCTGGTAGTTATTGTGTCCAAGAAGAATGGAAAATTTAGGGGGTGTATTGATTTCAAACCTTTGAATGCTACCATAAAAATGAATCATTATCCCCACTATCCTTCCAAGATGAGGTCCTCAATCAAGTTGCAGGTCATGAATGCTACTCAATCATGGATGGTTTTTTTGGCTACTTTCAAATCTTGATAGCAATAGAAGATTAATTGAAGACTACCTTCATGACTCCTTGAGGTTGTTTTGCCTACAAGAGAATGCCTTTTGGATTGATTAAAGCGTATGCTACCTTTCAAGGGTGGATGACTAAAGTGTTTGGTCCCTACTTGGGTAAGTTCATTTGAGTTTTCATGGATTCCATTGGATGTTATAGCTTTAGGATCACACATTTGGAGAAGTTGAGACTGAGTTTCAAAAGACTTCAACAAGAGGGTGGCCAACTCAACCCACAGAAGTGTAAGTTTTCTCATGCTAGAGTTCATTTACTAGGACATGTGGTCTCACAAAATGGAATAGAGGCTGACCCTGATGAGAAAGTTAAAGCTTTACTGTTGATAGATCCACCTAATAACGCAAAGTATTTGACATTATTTTTGCATAAGCTCATGTACACATCACAATTTTTTTGGATGCTATGTCAGTATGTGTATCCTCTCCAAAACTTGAGCCAAAGAGTTCAAGAGTTTGAATGAAATGAAGAGACGCAACATGCTTTTGACGGTATTAATGAGGTATTGTATGCTTTACTGGTAGTGAGTCCTCCTGACTTGGAATTCATCTTCTATGTCTATTAGGTGGGATTAGTAGCTTTTGGGTTGGCCCTTTTACAAAAGCAAGGTAGAAACTTCAAGCCAATCTATTTTAAGAGCAAGATAAAGAATGTAAGTGATTTCTCATACATGGAAATGGAACAATAGATATTTGCATTAGCTCTTGCTTGTCACAGGTTTAAGACATATCTACTGCCACAAAAGTTCTATGTGCTCACAACATTAAATCTCTTGCTGTCGGATGTAGTACAACATTTGAATCCTAGCAACTGCATCTTAAAGTGGACAACGAAGTTACAAGAGTATGAAAGTTGATCATTCTGTTGAAGCTCACCTAGTGAACATAGTGGTACACAATGGAGGGGGAAGTACCATCTTACCCAAGAGTTGACAAGGAAAATTGTGAAGAGGAAGTGGACATTGATAATGCGTATATATTGATGTTTGATAGTGCATGGAGGAAATTTCTTCAAAAGGCAAGTGGTGAGGTTATCATAATAATCCAAAAGGTGATGTAATATTTTCTAGATTGTATTATCTTGATAAAGATGAAACGAACAATGAGGCTGAGTATCTAACTCTTTTCCTTGGATTGAAGCAGTGTGTTGAGTTTGGATTAAAGAGAGCCATTGTCAAAGGGGATGCATTGCTAGTCATAAATTAGTTGCTTGGTTTGTGGAAAGTAAAGAAAGACAACTTAAAGAGACGGTTTTATGGCATCAAGAAGAGTTTGCATGAGTTTGAGCACATACATTTTAAGCATGTTCCTTGTGAGCATAATAAAGAAGTTGACGAGTTGGCTAGAGACAAGTTAGATTCTTTGGTAGCTATGTCAATTCTCAAAGGCCTAAACCCGTTTTGGATTTTATCCACCATACAATATTTGTCTCAATAATAAATTTCCAACATTGGGTAAAGAAGAACCTTAAACCCATAGAAATGAAAGACAAAAATGAGCAAAAGGGAACGAATAATTCTATGTAGAATTCTCCAAAGGCAATCCCAAAAACAACCACAAAGCCAAGGAAAAATGTGTCCACAAAGGTTAAAATAGACTCTCACCTGAAGAGCTAGAATGTTATTTGCAAAGATAACAAGTGCTTTAAGTGTGGGGTGTGGGGACATGGCTATCGATCTTGCCTCAAAGAAAATCTCACAATGAACCACCCAGAGTTTCTATGGCTGAAGCTCCAAAAGAGGATAGCCATTGCAAAGGATCATCACTCTCTTATTCTTGGGAAAAGGGAGAAAGCATGATGTTGTCATACTCTTTAATCCTGGCTCTACTCACATTTATATTTTTATTGAGCTAGCTTCCGAGTTGGGAGTACATGCTTATGAGATGGGTGATACCTTGAAGGTGGATGGAGCTTTCAAAGGGCAAGAAATTCCAATAACCCCTTTGATTGGGAAGTTGAGGCTCCATGTGCAAAGCTATGTAGATAAAGAAGACTTTGTTATCTTGCCTCTCAAACATGAAGATGTGATCTTAGGGGTACCATGGTTTGATCATATGGCTATCAATATGAAATTTCATGGGAGGAGAATCTTTTTCAATCATAGAGAAAAAGATATGTACATAGATGCAAATGAAGCAAGCAACACTATATCCCTTGTACATATGCAAGCTTTTGATAAATCAATGAAAAGTTCTATTTTCATTTATATAATTTTGTTAGAGAGTTTGTAAATGGTATGAATGCTTTACAAGATATTAATGATGGAATTAAAGTGGAGCTAGAGTTGTCTAACTTCCCTGATTGATTCTAATATGTTTTTATTGATGAAGTCCCCGGAGAGTTACCTCCAAAGTGAGGATATGATGATCACGCCATAGAGCCTCTACCAAGAAATTCACCTCCTAATAAGCCTCCTTCTGGAATCTCTCATGCTCAACAAGGGGAGATTATGAGCAAGTGAATAAATTGGTAGAAAAAGGGATGGTAATGCCTAATTCATCTCCATTTTGTTGACCGGTTCTATTAGTGAAAAAGAAATATGGTACCTATCGCATGTTCGTAGAGTATCGAACACTAAATCAAATCACAATTAGGAATAGATTTCCCATGTCGTGGAAAGAAGATCTATTCAATACGTTGCCAGGGTCTACCTACTTCAGTACTTATTTTAGTAGAATTGACCTTAAAACTGTCTATCATCAAATAAGGATAGCCAATGAAGATATTTCAAAAACGGCTTTTTAAACTACATTTGGTCTTTATGAATATCTTGATGGTTTGAAAATTGCTCTAGCCACGTATAATCGCATGATGGAGAATTTTTTTGGAGTATTCTTCAACGACATAAACTACTCTGAATCCTTTGAATAGCACATAGTGGAAAGAATATCTATTCGATAAGTTACAAGGGTCTACCTAATTCAATAGAATTGACCTTAAAAGTGTCTATCATCAAATAAGGATAGAGAATAAAGATATTCAAAAGACTACTTTTCGAGCTACATTTGGTCTTTATGAATATCCTTATGGTTTGAAAAATGCTCTAGCCACTTATAATCACATGATGGAGAAAATGATTTGGAGTATTCTTTAACGACATAATCTACTCCAAATCCCTTGAATAGCAAAAGCAACATCTCTAGGTAGCTTTGAGAGATAATAAGCTTTTTATTAATCAAAAGAAAAATGAGTTAAAAACTTCAATATTAGGGTCAAATTATCTCTCAATTCGGTAACCATACAGATCCAATAAAGCTGGAGGTAATTAAAAGATGGCCTAAACCAAGGACTCTACATGAATTACGAAGTTGTATTGATATGTGTGCATATTTTATAAGTGCTTCATTAAAAAAATATCATTAATAGCAAGCCCACTACATGATTTAACAAAAAAGAATATTTATGTATGGACTACAAAAGAGCAAGAAGCTTTTGGAATGCTCAAAGAAAACCTTATCTCTCAAATCATTGCTGCTTATATTGCCGGTGACGTGCACGAGCGGGAGCGTGTGAGTGTGTGCAGCGATGGAGAAGAGAGGAGAAGAGGAGACCTTGTGTTTGCAGGGGCAAAAACTCACTCTCTACATGTGAGCCCCCTTATTCTATTATGTACATAATGAATAAGTATAGTGGGCGGGCACCTGGCCTAACCGACCACATGGGGCTTTACCCCAACAACCTCCCACATAAAGGCCAATGTGGCCGTGAGAGAGAAAACAGAACCGTACAAAACCTGTACAAGGCCATCACAAGTATGACCTCAGCCAACGCCCACTGGCTCACTGAATCTGTGTGCATCCAGCTCTAATCGTAGAGAAAGTATAGAGAGATCGACACCATACTCCTCACCAAGCCGCACACATCCTGCAAGTATCTCACCATATGCTGCAAAGTACCCCTATGCTCAAGGCCAACGTCAGTCACTGCACGACTAACTTCTCCCACTGCAATTGCACCTACTGCAAATGCAATCTTGAGTATCGAGATGAGTATCTCATACATGAGACTCCCGAATGTTGATACAACTCTCGCAATCTCTGCCAATTTGACCATCTCAGTCAAATCTGGCTCAGAACTCCACTCATGGCAATCACCCTGACACCCGAACTCCGATCCCTGACACCCTGACACCCTTACACATGCGCACCAAGAGCATCTGTCTGTCCTGAACCCTGTGCACCAAGAGCAATGACTAGCTCTAACTCACACACATCAGCCTCTAGCCTAAGAATCACAGCTGAATCCTCAACACTCAAGCCATCCATATCCATCATCGTATCCATGAATGACATGCCCTGCTACACAAATTTTTGCAAAACTGGCTCAACATGCTCACAAACTGGAGCATCATGCAACCTATCCGCAAAGAATACATGCCTCATCTCTCTGCATGGATGCGTACTCACGAAGACTGTGCCATCTCGTATGTGACGTACTCGTATCGCATGAATCGTGCCAACACTAGCACCTCTAGCTATGACTAGCTATCCACGATGCAATCTAAAACTATGCTCATCCAACACTACTTGGCATCCGTTGTCTCATAACTGACTCACAGAGATCAAGGTTTGCGTCAAACCTGGCACATGGCATACATCTTGCAACACATATGATGCACCACTCGGCAACAATAGTCTGACATCTCCTGCACCAACTATGTCATGCACTGAACCATCATCTAGACACACATGTCCAAGCATACAACTAGCATATGTGCTAAATCACTGACGACTCGGTGTGACATGAAATCAAGCACTGACATCTAGTATCCAATGTGAAGGAAATGTGTCATCAAAAACAGACATAAGAAATTCAAGAGTACACATGGAAGCAAAGGCAACATCTCCGTCATGCACAGCCACATACGCTACATCTGCTCCCACATCATCCAAAGTGATAGCATCCCTCTTGTGATGTCTCCTGCGTTGTCTCATCAACCAAAAACAACGCCTACGTACATGCCCTGTATGACCACAATGCCAACACACAACATCTCTATGTCTACAAGATCGTCCTTTGACTGTAGGCATCTCTCTAGACTCATTTGTGCAAAAAACATTGCACAATCTTTGCCATAAATCTCTAGATGTACATGCATCTAAACCAATGCGATAGACAGACTCACCAAGGTGTAACATGATCGTCGAACGTGCAAGCTCATCCAAGTCCTCCCACTCATCGTCAGTCATAGACTCTGGCCTAGCATCCATGCCCTGTAGTGGCAACACTTGGCCCAACTGAGTCAATGCATCATGCATACCTTCTTTCCAATGCTCAAAGTTTAAACCATCAAAATTTGTATGAAAAAGCACAAACCCTGACAATGATGTACATGCCAAATCCATGGCAATAACCTGTGACAAAACCAAGCACAAATCGATCAGCTGACAATAGCCAAATCCTGGCTAACTCATACACCAATTACTATCAAATAAGCTGTCATAAGTTGTCTAAGAGAAGTTGTAGATAGCGGAGGCAATCTCACTGGCGAAGGCAGTTTCACTAGGTGGGAATCAACTCTTGGAAAGCCGAGCAACCAATCAGTCAGTAATTACCATGATGGTTACCATAGTAACTCCAAGAAGCTATAAATAGGACCCATTACATTGTAATTGGGTTGGTTGTACTTTTGGGTTGTTTTATCTTTTGACTTCCTACTCTTAGTGTGTGGTTGTAATCTTAAAACTATTCCTAAGCTACATTATCCCCACTTGTGCTCTTACTCTGTAATTCCTAATATAGTAGTCGAGTATACTTCAGCCAAATATGCTTTGTATCCATTCCTTCTGAATCTCAATCTGAACTAAATCTGAACACTAATTCCAGTCATTCAGCTTGTCTATTTCTCAACAGATGTATTCCAGTTCATGTAACTGTTCTAGCTCAGTTTCTATCTTTTCCTCCAGTTCTACTGATTGAACTAATGAATCACCAGTAGCTGTAAACTCTAACACTGGAATAAGCTATCTAAAGAGATCAGCTCCAATTCCATTTTGGCGATCACGGTGGCTAGAGTTATTGCTCGTGACCAGCAAACTCCTCTCCCAGTTTGAGTTTCAGTTGCAGTAATGGCACCCAAACCCAGTTGTGACCGGAAACCATCCTACCGTGTTGACCCTATTCCTAAGGAGTCAGAAAGAGACTCTGATCCCAAGGATGAACAAGTAATTGACAATGAGGCTCAGGAGGAGCACAGTCATGCTGATGAGGCACATGTTGGTATTAGGGTTGCAGAGAAACACACACAGCTTGGAGAAGACGAAGGAAGCTCAAGGCACACAATAGAGAGTGTGCTACTTACTGTGCAATGGAAAGATGGATAGCCCTAGAGTGATGGGCGTATATAAAATGCATGGGGGAAAAACCTCCTAAAGAGGGAAAAAATGCCCCGGCGGTCCTAGTGTGTTCACACACATCACTACCACATGTATATGGTAACAAATCCCCCCTGGAGTGATGCGGTGAACGAGAGCTGGCACATGAGTAAAGGAAAGTGCCATGCCCTAAGGACATGATCAGTCCACAAAGGGGATTAAGCCCAAAGCTTTGCGGAAAGCTTCAAGCTTCTCACGAGACAATGCCTTTGTAAAAAGATCTGCAAGGTTGTCCTGTGTTGGCACATATGCCAAGCTGATCTCTCCTGCTGAGAGCCTCTCCCTGACATAGTGGTAATGCACCTCAATGTGCTTTGTGCGAGCATGAAAAACTGGGTTCCTCGCAAATGCCAATGCGCTCTGACGGTCAGTGTAGATAGTGTTGGCAGTGTCATGTCCAACACCCAAATCAGCCATAAGGCGTCTGAGCCATACACACTCAACCGTAGCTGTGAAGACTGCCCTGTACTCAGCCTCACAACTCGAAGTGGCCATAGTAGGTTGCTTCTTGCTCAACCATGATATACATGAACTGCCAAGCATGAAACAAAAACCACTTGTGGACACTCGCGTGTCAAAACAACCAACCCAATCTTAATCCGAAAAAGCATGTAAGTCTGGCGGTAATGATCCCCCCTTGGGATAAAACAAGACAAGGTGTAAAGTGCCACTAAGGTAGCGGAAAATCCTCTTGACAGCCTGCCAATGCTTAGACCCTGGGCTATGCATAAATCTGTTGACCTATGAGACTGCAAACTGAATATCCGGCCTCGTGTTGCATACATAAATGAGGCAGCCAACAGCACTTTGGTAAAGAGTGACATCAGCAGGATCGCCAGCATCATGTAGACTCAACTTCAAACCTGTTTCCATGGGAGTGGCAATAGGTTTGCAATCCTCAAGTCCAAACTTACATAGCAATCTCTCTATGTAACTTTTCTGACACAAAGCAATACCACCATCACACTGCTTAAATTGTATACCCACGTAATGATGCAACAGCCCCAAATCTTTCATCTTGAAAGTAGCATTCAAATCAGCCTTAAATTCAGCAATATGTCTCTCATTTGGTCCAGTGATCAGCAAATCATCAACATAAAGAACCGCAATGAGAAGTACATCACCCTCACGCTTTACATACGATGTGCTTTCTGTTGGACTGTTACGAAAACCTTGTTTGACCAAATGAGTGTCAGCTTTCTCATACCAAGCACGAGGAGATTGCTTCAACCCATACAAAGCCTTGTTACATTTGCACACTTTGTCCTCTTGTCCTTTTATGACAAAACCACGAGGCTATGTTACATAAACTTTCTCAAATATGTCACCATTCAATAAAGCAGTAACAATGTCTGATTGATGTACATCCCAACTAAAATGAGCTGCCAATGCACATAGAAAACGTACAGTAATCATACGATAAGTGGGAGCAAAAGTCTCTTCATAATCTATGCCTTTTTGCTGTGCATAACCTTTTGCAACAAGTCGAGCCTTATGGCGATCGATCTCACCATCCGGCTTGCGTTTCAACTTGTAAACCCACTTCGTACCAATGGCCTTTTTCCTCTCAGCAACACCATTTTGCTGAGGTGTATAAGGCATTGTACATTGGTGTTTTATCCCACGACTAGCTAGAAATGCATTAAATTCATGAGACATATACTCCCCCCCTCGATCGGAACGGAGGGTGCCCATAGTACATTTCGAGACATTTTCAGCCATAGCCAGAAATTGTTTGAAGCACATAAAAACTTCGGACTTCGCTTTAAGCGGAAATACCCATGCATGCCTGGAGTAATCATCAATGAAAGTCACGAAGTACAAGTAATTGCCCAAGGACGGAGTTTGCATGGGCCCACAAACATCACTATGCACAAGCTGCAACCTGCATGTGGCCCAAACTGAACCATCGTTTGGAAATTTAGAATGTTGCATCTTACCCAAAATACAGCCTTCACAAACATGTTTGACAGGTGCTTCAAGAGGCGGCAAAGAAGCAACCATATCAGATTTCTGCAAACGCAGCAAACTGGAAAAATTCAGATGACCAAAACGTGCATGCCAAAGTTTTGCATCTAAAATAGCACTTAAATCTGCAACAGCATTTGCAAAATTTTGTCCACACTTTTCATACAAAGTGATCTTATACAACCCATGGCACAAAAGCCCAGATGCAACAATTTCATCACCAAAACTGAGATCATGAACTGTACATCTGTCATCCACAAATTTGACTAGAAGTCCAAGTTTAGCAAGTGTGGATACAGACAAGAGATTCTTCTTGATCCCAAGTACATAAAGTGCATCAACAAGTGTGAAGGAACTACCATTAGCAACAGTGAGCACAATCTTTCTAACTCCCTGAACTGGATAAGAGGCATTGTTGGCACAAGTGACTGAATTCCCATTAGGGACGGACTCGAGAGAGGTAAACAATTCACGATGTGAGGTAATGTGCTTTGTAGCACCACTGTCGAAATACCACACATGTGAATCTGCAGCAACAACT
Organism: Adiantum capillus-veneris; assembly: GCF_014529385.1. NCBI lineage: Eukaryota > Viridiplantae > Streptophyta > Polypodiopsida > Polypodiales > Pteridaceae > Adiantum > Adiantum capillus-veneris. The sequence continues at coordinate 27,075,596 of NC_140932.1, read as the reverse complement.
GACAAGCATGCATCATGGACAGCAGGATTGTAAGTGCACTCTACGCTAGAAGCCCATTCTGCATCAACATCAGCAACACAGTTTCCTTTCACAGAAGACTCAACAATGGCTGCATTTGTAGTGGAACCAGCATTTGCAGTGGAACCACCCTCTTTCTTCTTAGCCTCTTTGACCTTCAACTTAGGACACGACTTGATCAAGTGATCATTGGCTTTACAATAATGGCAACGCATCTTCTTTTTGCCCTTATCACCAGAATTTCCAGACGAATTGCTTCCAGCAGAAGCATTAGGGACATAATTTTTGCCACTCGCAACAGAACCATAAGAAGTGGTTGCATTGTTGTTACCACCCTTTCTTTGAGAAGCAATAAAAGCCTATTCAACTGCACGTTGTCCAGTCCTGTTTTTTCTGGAAAGTAACTCTTGCAATAGCAATTTGCATAATGCATCAAACTTGAAAACTTCTGGATTTCCTTGGGTCATAAGTCTCCAAGTACTAGCAAAAGTCTGGTAAGAATCTAGTAAGGCATCAAGAACAGTCTGCACAAGGGAACTGTCTGAAATGACTTCTCCTGCAGAAATAAGTTGCTCATTGATATCCTTGACACTAGCAAGGAAAGTGTCCATATCATCTTTCTCATGCATAATCTTCGACTCCACCTCTTTACACAGCAAAGCAATTTTAGCCTCATTGCGGCTTGCATAAAGACCTGCTAGAATATCCCAAGCCTGTTTTGCAAATTTTGCTGAACGGATGTGAGGAACAATGGTGCGCTTCACAGACAACGCAATCAATGCATGAGCCTGTGCATCCTTAACATCCCAACGAGCTTGTTCTGCCGTAGGCAAAACAACTCTAACAGCTGCAATCCTTGCAGCAAGACCTGCAACATCCTCAACATCGCCTACATCCTCAGAACGAGGACGTACATCAATGCCCTGCACAATGTTCCAAACACCCTTTGACACAACATGTTGCATCATATAAGCCCACATAGGGTAGTTGTCCCCATCCAACCTGTCGTCAGCAGCAAACATCTTGAACACATCTGTGTTGTTGTTGTCAGCCATCGTAAATGCTGCACCTGATGTGAAAACTGCCCGAAAATAGGAGAAACGGAGCGGGAACAACATGTGCTATGTAGCACAAACCGTAGAAGACTATAAGGCACCTGTTATGCAGAAATCGGCATTGACAGAAATTCTGCACAAAATGACGAAATAGCCTGTGCAGTACTGTCTGTAGTGGAAACGGAGGTCGAAATGAGCCCAAATCAAAATTCTGAGTAGACCGAGCTCTACGAGACTTCCCAAAATATTGGTCAACCTGCGAACGCTTGCCAAAGCTCACTGATATCAGAGAAAGTGAATAGGCATGTGCTGGAGCAGCTGGCGACTAAGCCCGGGAGGACGTGACCTGCTCTGATACCAATTGTTGGAATTAGGGTTGCAGAGAAACACACACAGCTTGGAGAAGACGAAGGAAGCTCAAGGCACACAATAGAGAGTGTATTACTTAGTGTGCAATGGAAAGATGGATAGCCCTAGAGTGATGGGCGTATATACAATGCACGGGGGAAAAAACCTCCTAAAGAGGGAAAAAATGCCCCGGCGGTCCTAGTGTGTTCACACACATCACTACCACATGCATATGGTAACAGCACATGACTCTCTAAATTCTAGTCAGTCCACAAGACACAAGGTTGAAAGGGAGGAACGCAAGGCCAAGAGTTGTCGGACGAGACAGGGAGACAAAGGAGCCAAAGGAAGTAAATGAATCGTCATACTTCCAGTAGAAAAGCCAGGGAGGAAACAACAACTGAAATGGAGGCAAAAATTAATTGGGATGCAGACACATGCCATTATAAGAAAGCTTCCAAAAGGAGTCAGGATTCCAAGGTGAGAAGAGGAAGAAATGAGGCTGATAGACATGATTACACATCTTCACTGAAAATTTCATTTCCCATGTTCAAAGGGGGAAAGAAGGATGTGCATATCCAAGTCTTTGAGCAGTATGTTGAGTTAAGAAATATTGATGAAGATGATTGGGGTGAATACTTTTTGCAAACATTAAAGGAGGTAGCAAGGAAATGGTACTACCATTACCCGGCTTGTCAACTCAGATCATATAATAAACTGCTTAAAGCTTTCCGACTGGAATATTCAAAAAACAAAGGGGATGGGGATATACTTTGTGAGTTGGATAAGATAAGGCAGGAAAAATTGTCAGTCAGAAGCTATGTTGAGAAAATCAAGGAACTGACTAGACAACTGCAGGAACCACCATCCGAAAAGCGACTGCGAGCATGGTTTTTGAATGGTTTTCACAATAAGAAGCTTAGGGAACAGGAGGTGCCAGCACCAACCAAGAAATCCAATAATTTGGTGCAGCGGGCCCTGGAGGTAGAACAGCAAGATAAGAAGGAAAAGAGTCATTAGAAGAGGAGGTCAAGTAGTAGTAGTACTTCTACTGAAGATTCTGAGTCCAGTAGAGCCTCCAGTAGTTCTGAAAGTAGCTCAGATGAAAGAACCAAAGACAAGATTAAGAAATGATCTTGGTCTAGGAAGATTGAAGAGATGGCCTAGCAAATTGCTGAAATTAGCCACACCAGACAGCCGGTAAGAAGAATGAAAACCTGGTGTTCATAGTGTAAATCTAAAGACCATGTTTCAAATGAATGTCCACAGTGTACTTATTGCAAAGCCTATGGCCATCTATGGAACAACTGTGGTATTTGAATTCATCATTTTAAGAAGGAAAAAGATTTGTCAGTGGTGGCATTCATCAATGCTGAACCAGTAAGAGTGGAAACTACCATTGCTTTTCAAGAAGAGAAACCAGGTGTAAGTGGTACTGGTGCAGGGCGCGGTAGATACCAAGCGGGTACCAACCGAGGCCGAGGTCATGGTAATTTTCAAAATCGAAGCCTGAATTGCTATACATGTGGTAAGTATGGGCACTTCGCGACTCAGTGTCCAGAAACACCTGGGGCTGCGGATACCGAGGTGAAGGTTCTAGAACCGGTTCCTGTACGAGCAGTTACACGAAGTAAAGGGGTGGTGATTGAGGAAATTCCAGAATGTCCAGCGAAACTAGTCACTCCTGAAAGTAGCAAATGGGCTCAGCAGAGAGAGGTATGGAAGGCCAAGGGTAAAGAAAAGGTGGTTGATGAATGGCAAGAGCAAAGAGAACTAGCGGTGAAAATCACTAAGGATTTAGCCAAGAAGCTGCCAAAGCAACCAGAAAGTTTTGATGTCCGAGTCATTCATAAGATACCTACCCAGTTGTTTGAGACAGCACAACCAAATCAGTCAAAGCCTGGGATGCCTGAGACCATGTTGGCTGTAGTACAAGGGTTGATGGAAGAGTTGGGAACTGCTAAAGGAGCTGAAAGCACTAAACCAAAGGAATGGTATTGTGAAGATACTAACAGTTCTTCAAGTTCTGACGACAACTCTGATCATGAGAAAGAGAAAATTCATGTCAAAATTTGTGACAGAATTCAGAAACTCACTGTGGAGTTAGAGGACATTAGAAGAAGTTTACATGAATCAAGGTTTCTGAGCCAACTGTCTGTGACCCAGCCACAGTGCAGGATGGATGTTCTGTACTAATTCAGTCATTTTGGAACACTATTGTGAATGCCATAGGAGAAATGCTGGATACTTCAAAATCAGATGATGAATTAACCAAGGCAAAGACTACACTGAAGGAAGCTGAGCAACAGATTGAAAAGATGGAGCAGGAGAGGGCCGCCCAGACCTTGCGCCACAGTATCATTGAAGCTCAGTTGGCTAGGACCATTCAGCAATTAGAAAATAGTTTATCCAAGGTGGAGTCTGAGGTACGGACTTTGAGGGAAGAAAAGGTAGAAGTGAAAGGGATGCGAACAGATTCGAAACTATGCTGAGAATGAAGCAAGTGATTTCAACTCCTTGCTGAATACCCACACTGCTCTGAAAGCCATCTCAACAGAACGTGCTCTGGCAAATCAAGCTATCCTTGATTATATGGAACTGCATAACACCATCGAGGAGGATGACGATAACGAGGAAGAAGAAGCAGAGAAGGAGGATGAACCAAAATAAGGGCATAATGATGATGATGATGACTCTCCTCCATATCCACCTTCAGAACCTGGTACTGGTGGTGCAGGGACAACAGGAGGAAATCAGTCACAGACAGACCAGCATGAAGGGCAGCAGTCGAGAATCTGCAGCAGCTGGGAGAGCAACAACCCAGCAACACTGGGAATTCACCGGCACACCAGTCACAACACAGTAGGGATGCTAAAGGGAAAGGTAAAGCTGTGACTGAGGGTCTAGCAGGTGATGAGCAACATTCATTACAGCTCATCACGTTGAATAAGAGATTGAGACATCAGCAGGCTCCTATAACCAGGCGATATCTGGAGGATGATGATCTTATCTCTGATATGGAGCGATTTCAGCGACTATATGTCGGCACCAAAGAAATAGTTGAGCATTGGAAATCAGCTGCTTTCCATGATCATGAGGTCTATCAACTGCCTGAGCATCCCAGTACCATACAACTATTAGAAAGGGTGCCTGAATGGATATTGACTGCTGAAGAGAGAGTAGCTAACCACATTGGCAATGGCATTCTACTGCAGATTGTCGTTCCCTAGCCATGGAATTAGAACTTGTTGGGGACAAGCCAATATATAGATGCATAAAGAATGTCAGGAGTCAATTAAAAGAGGTCTTAGTGCAAATGCAGATTGCTAAGGGAGTTCTGGATCGAAGGGTGCGAGCTATTCTTGAAGATCATACTGCCACCAGCAAGGGACCTCAAACTCGAATGTCAGTGGGAGAACAGGTAAATGCCCTCCGGCGACTGTTTTGTTAGGAAATAAGACGTAGCTAAATAGATATTTGAGTAGATTACTTAAAGGAGAGAGATAGATTTCACACACAAGAGATTATAGAGTAGAGAGAGAGAGAGAGTACACACGATATACGTGGTTCACCCAATGTGGGCTACGTCCACGGGAAAGCAGCCACTCAATGGCTTTAGTACTTCAAAACAAGAAGTAGTTTACAAAGGGATTAAACCCTTAATGGAGCTCTCGCCTTGCTTCACTCTCACCACCTCACACTCACCTTGTTGCATCAACTTCACACTATGAAATTTGTGTAGAAATGGCCTCCTTTTATAGGCCAAAAGGGCTGCCCTTACTTATGAGAGACAGCTATGTGTAGCCGCCCTTGTGCGAATAAGTCCAAATCGGACCCTCCAATCCTCCCATGTGTGGCCGCCCTTGAGAAGACAAGTCCGCTTTTGAATTCGGCCACCGGCCATTGACTACCGGCCACCGGCCAACCGACCGGTTGTTTTCCGACCACTTTCCGGCCGCCGTCCGGCCATAATATTCCGGCGAAAAAGAATATTCTGATGAATGCCCCTGATTCTTGTCCGTGAAAATTTTGGTTTCCGGTGAGTGATTTTCCTTCACGCACGATGGCTTCTCCTCATAATGGGGGCCTTACAAATGTGCGCTTTTACCATAGAAAATTACAAGGGTAAATCAGGCTCCATACTTAACATGTTTCAACTGGTTAAAGTAACCAAAAAGATGATACAGCAAGGGAACCAGGCCGTCCTTAATTTCTTAGAATTTGTATCTGATTCCCTAGTTCTCCTATATGCTTTACCAGCAAGAGAGGCAGAGTTGCCAAGATTTTTTCCAGCACTCTATCCTCAACATACAGAACCAGTAGATTGGCTCACATACTTCAAGATTACTGATGATGTTCAGGATTGGTATGAGCGATCGACTGTGGAATGGAAAACCTGGCAAACTCTATTCAATGATGCTCTTCAGCTAAATGATTTCCAAGAGTTAAAAGATGAGGTACAGAGGATCAAGCTCTACATGGGACAATGGAAAATTTAGATTAGAGGCCTCACAGATCACAAACCAGCTACTACAACTCACTATTGAGTCCTCTTAAGTGCCTGAAAAGGACATTATGGCTAAACCAGGCCTAGGACCACAATACAAGGAGATGGCTGAGATTCTTTTTGAAGCTCGGATCAAAGCAAATCAGCCTCTTCCAGAAGGATGGATCCATACAGCCTCTCATTGTCACAAACTGGCTAGAACTCGTCTCACAAAAGGCAGACGCACGCTTTATGATCCTGACACCAAAACTTATCATCCCCTCATGCCTTATAAAGTCAAAATAACCACAGAGAGGTGGGATCATCTTGAGCAAGAGGCCATTTACAGACTCATTCAGAAGGACAATGCTGGCACTAGGACTTCGGAGACACCATCAAGACCTAAGGGCAAAAAGGAAGCGGGTTCAGTGGAAGGATACTGGGTAGTTCCATCCTGGTATTCGATGGAGGAATTTTCCAGCCGTCGCAGAATCAGACGGTGGATTTTTCTCAATATTTTCAAAATCAGATGGTGGATTTTCTCAGCCGGGTGTGGACATCTCTTTGGCTGACACCCTTGGAATTACAACTCTAGGGGGTGCCAAGCACTCAACAAAGCATGAAATATGACATAAAGCTATATTTCAAAAGGACCATTTTTCTTTCAAAAAATTTGGAGTCTTACCAACAAAATTCAAGAAAGGAGGGAAGGATGTAGATGGCAAAGGTAGTCTCACTGGCGGAGGCAGTTTCACTAGGTGGGAACCAGCTCCTGGAAAGCCGAGCAACGGATCAGTCAGTAATTACCATGACGGGGTTACCACAGTAACTCCAAGAAGCTATAAATAGGACTTATTGCATTGTAATCGGGTTGGCTGTACTTTTGGCTGTTTTATTTTTTGACTTCCTACTCTTAATGTGTGGTTGTAGTCCTGAAGCTGTTCCTAAGCTACATTATCCCCACTTGTACTCTTACTCTGTAATTCCTAATACGGTAGTCGTGTATACTTCAACCAGATATGCTTTGTATCCATTCCTTCTGAATTTGAGTCTGAATTGAATCTGAATACTAATTCCAGTCATTCAGTTTGTCTATTTCTCAGCAGATGTATTCCAATTCATGTAACTGTTCTAGCTCAGTTTCTATCTTTTCCTCTAGTTCTACTGATTGAACTAATGAATCACCAGTAGCTGTAAACTCTAACACTGGAATAAGCTATCTAAAGAGATCAGCTCCAATTCCAGAAGTATCAACAAATGTGGCAATCAATGTAACGAACAAGTGAGCAAAACCGCTCAAATGATGCCAAAACACCCGCTCTAATCCAAGAGCACTATGTAATAATCAATGAAACTAGCATCAACAATCTCCCTCCTAAAGAGATTACCACATGTATGTCAAATGACATAATCCGGTGAGCAAACACTCTCACAATGTGATGCCAAAACACTATGGCAAAGCAAGCACTGAGTGCCAAATGCAATCAAAACACGATTGCAAACCATGCGCATAAACAGATAAACTCGCAAGAAAAATCCGGCAGAGTTTCGGCAGTATTTGGCTATCTAACCATAATAACCATACATGCCATAAACATGCTCAAAACCATGAGCAAATCATGCGCAAAATCCACACTCAAGCATACATGAGCTATCCCAAAGTCTCAACTCCTTGAGCATCAAACCACATAAGGAATACATCGTATTCTATCACTTGTGAGCAAACTTGCAGCCATTACCACTCTCACATCCAAGAGCAAACCATGTGTGGAATCCTCGACACACAACAAACAACTGCTGTTGCAGAAAATTCAGAGGTCAAAATCAGTCCAAATGGACATCATCATTGCGTTCGGAGCATGCCAAAACCCCAGGTTACACCCTAACCTTGCATAAATCGCAGTCCATATGCAAAAGTTAAGCAAAAAACACTGTTTCGGAGCCCGAAAAATGACCTGCGGAAATGAAAATCTACATTCTTCCTGCAAGTATGGCTGCAAAAAAGCATACACACTTGCAATACACCCTTCTCTCAAGCTTAGGAATGTCTCTCAAGCTTCCGTAAGCACAGATCTAGTGATTGCTCACCGATCTCAAGCTTCCACCGAAAGCGAGCTCACCATAGCCGAAAGCTCACTTCTTTGCAGCACTCCATCTATCGTGAAGCCAAAGCTCTAATACCAATTGAAGTGGACGAGCGAGAGCGTGTGAGTGTGTGTAGCGATGGAGAAGAGAGAAGAAGAGGAGACCTTGTGTTTGCAGGGGCAAAATCTCACTCTCTACATGTGAGCCCCCTTATTCTATTATGTACATAATGAATAAGTATAGTGGGCGGGCACCTGGCTAACTAGCCACATGGGGCTTAACTAGCCACATGGGTCTTAACTAGCCACATGGGGCTTTACCCCAACAACCGGATCTCACAAAACCCTTTAAAATCCAATGTGATGCTTCTGATAATCGTCATCTCAAAAAACCCTTTTGAAGTCCAATGTGATGCTTCTAGTAATTGTCTTGGAGCAGTTTTGCTTCAAGAAGGCCATGCCATAGTATATGAAAGTAGGATATTTCATTGCGATGAGAAGATATTGTGCGTTTATGAAAAAAATCTATTAGATGTTTTACATGCTCTAGAAACATGGAAGTATTATCTAAGAACTCCATTTATTTTGTGAATGTATGATCAAAGTCTTAAATACTTTATGATTGAAACCAAGCTTTTAGACAAACAAATGAGGTGGTCAAATTTTCTTTTGCAATTCAATTTTGATATTGCTCACATTGCAAGCAAGCACAATCGAGTGGCCAATACACTTTCATGTGGACCAAAGGTAAATGTTGTATCAATATCAGGTAAAAATGATCTATCTGCTATGATCGATAAGTAAGCTATTAATCTAGATTTAAAATATAATTAACGTCATTGCATTAGGGAAGAAAGAAGAACCATTTACCTTGCAAGATGGTTACCTTCTCTATAACAATAGACTATGTGTTACTCACTCACTTCATGAGAAAGTAATGTATGAATCTCATGCTCCTCCTTATGTAGGGCATAGAGGGATTCAAGCTCCTCTTCGAAGAGTAGAAATGTATTTTTATTGGCCTATCATGAAAACAAACATACAAGACTGTTTCAAAATGTGTGGTATACCAAAAGGCAAAGTATGATAGAGGGAAGCAACCAAGCTTACTCTAGTCATTGCCAATCCCTAGTTCCCCATGGGAGAGTATATCCATGGATTTTATCTTTGGATTACCCAAATCTATCCATGGGAATATGGAAATATAGACAAAAATTAACAGGTTTAGTAAATAAGCTTATTTATAGCCGTCAAAAAAGTATTAAGTCACAAAAAAATGGCAACCCTCTTCATATCACAAGTTTCCAACTACCACGGATTGCCTACATCCATAGTGTTGTATAGAGATCCTAGAATGACCAATAATTTTTGGACGAGTCTCTTGGAGAATGTGCGTACTAAGATAAATTTGTATTTGGCTTCCTACCCACACATGGATGGACAAAGTGAAATAGCTAACTCCACAATCTTTGATCTACTAAAAAAGCCTATGTTTGGAAGTAAATCAACATTCCCAATGGGAGAGGTACCCACCCCTTGTAGAGTATGCATACAATAACATTGTACATACTTTTATGAAAAAATACACCCTTTGAGGTGATAGTGGGAAGATCCAAAATTCGTTACTACTTAATGTAAGATCTTTGTTGCTGATGAGTATCTCGCAAAAAGAAGGCATTGCTAATAAGCACGAGTTTTACCAAACATCGAGCGTCGTGCATGTCGAGCCAAAGTGATCCGAATCCTCTGATGCAGCCTCCGTCAATGCTGTGTAGTCCTCGGCAGTCGTGGGCATCTATATTTCCCTAGCTCGATCGCTCGGTCGATCAGTGTGCCTCTTGTGTGAGGCGACGAGCTCTCCTGTGGTAGTAACTCATCCGTGTGTCCAATGTCTGCTCTAAAGAAGTCTGTGATCCATCTCTAAGTCGTGGCTAGCCTCTCCCCTCATCAAGATCTCTCTATATATGTGCAACTCGAGCAAAAACAGACCCAAGCATCTCTGATCCTCGTATCGCATGACTCTGGAGAGTGGTCCGAAGCCCTCTCTGAACAAGCAATGGAAGCGGCCACATATCTTGTAGTAGACGGGGCAGTGGCAAGTGTAGTGCAACTCTGTCTCAGGCTCTATGTCACACAGGAGGCATGTCCTGGCCTCTGCCAGTACTCCACTATATCTCCTAGTCTCGATCCGCAATTGGTGTGAAGATGTGCGTATCTGTCCAATAGCACATCGTATCCCATGAGACAAGTGGGTGTCCATGTATCTGGGCCCCGTCACAAAACCGTCCTCCATAAGCTGGAGAAGATGATCTCTGTAGAAAGCCATCTTCGTGCCCAACTCTTATGCTGGTTGTATCCATGTCCTCCTGGTGTCTAGCTAAGTCAGGTCCTGGCGGATGAGCCTGGTGATTTCGGACTGTGTAAGAGTCAGAGAGGGTGCATCTAGTGAGTACTAGAAGGGGGGAAATATGTCTATGTTGAACCAATGTGCCTGAAACCATGATGTCATCTCCCCATACCAGCATGATGTATCTCCCTACATGGCTAACTGTCGAGAGGACTCAAGTGCAAGGCAGGCATATCTGTCTCTAGGAAGTTCCTGCATGCCGTGTATGAAGGAGACAGAGCTGGTGAGCGCCTCTACCACTAGTGGGGAGGCAGCTAGCTCTGCCCCGATAATGGCACGTGGTCCTAAAGCCTTGGCTATAATGAGTTGTGAGATCATAGAGACTAGTGGCTTCTCCATGTCCCCCCATCCATCAGTGCGACCTGTCCTCCCGTGATGGTCCAATGAAGGTCCCCAAATCTCAGCTCCATAGAGCAATGCAGAAGCCACCAAAGTGTCAAAGAGCCAGAGATTCGTCCGAGGCTCCTGAAACTGAACATGTGACCACATCCTCTCCAATCTACCCAATGTTGTGTGGGCTTTGGTTAGTCTAGTCTCTGCCGCTCTCCTCAATGAAAATGTTCGTCCACTGAAAACCACTCCAAGGTAAGTGTAAGCATCTATATACTCCACCATCTCCTGGATATATGTGAATGCGGGTGTTGACCTCCTGATCCACTATGGGGTGGTATTAAATACCATGACCTTGGTTTTACCATGGTTGACAGACAAACCATTTCATGGGCGAACCTATGCAAAGCATCCAAGTGACATTGCATCCCCTCCGGAGAGTCCGAAATGAACACAATATCATCATCATATAACAATAGTGAAATCCATGACCCTGCCAACTGTGCACCTCTATCACCATCGCTCTCAATGTAGTCAGAACCCTCATCCACATACATACCAAATAGAGTAGGATAGAGCGGGGAACCCTGCTTCACTCCAATAGTGGAGTGAACCATTGTAGATAGGCCCTCTGAGGTGCGTACATGCCCCACTACTGATTTGTATAATGCCATAACCCCCCAAATAAGCTCTGTAGATACTCCCAACTCGTGTAATCTGCGCATCAATCTAGCTATGGGTACTGTGTCAAATGCTTTGTGGAAGTCCACAAAGGTACAATAGATCAGTCTCCCATGTGATATGCCCTCCTCAATGATGTCTTTGAGTGTCAAGATATGGTCAAGAGTAGAAAAACCTCTCCTGAACCCTGCCTGCCCGGCTGCACGTATCCTCTCTCTCTCTGCCCATCTGCTCAGTTGCTGCTCAAGAATGGATGCGTACAACCGTGCCAATGTGTCTGATCATGATAGTGCAATAATTCCCAGGCTCCATAGGGTCTCCTGACTTGAAGATAGGTACAATAGTAGATAGGCTCCAAGTATCAGGCAAGCCCTCACACATGGCACGGTTAAACATAACCAATAGAAGCTCTGCTAGTAGAGCTCTGGCATGCATGAAGTGCTCAACCACTAAGCCATCATGATCATATGCTCTCCTAGTCCTCATCCTGTCGATGCCCTTCCACACCATCTCAGTGGTGAAAAAAGCACATATGTGGGGGCAGGGATCAGGGGGGTCGAGAAGGGGCGACTGTCTAGGAACTGTGTACAGCGATGACGCGTACTCACCCCAGGGCTCTGTAGAGATAATGGCAGAGGGGGGGGGGGGGGGGGGGGGGGGGGGGGGGGGGGGTGGGGGGGGGAGTGCTCATGAAAGAGCCGCCATGCCTCACGTGAGTCCTAACTCAAGAATAGCTTGTATAGGTCCTGCTCTAGGCGAGCCAAAAATGCCCTATTCTTACGCCGCACTAGGTGCCGGAAGTCAATCTGTGACTGTCTATGAGTGATGTCCCCCAAAAGTACCTCCCTTTGAAGTCTAGCTCTAGTCTCGCGACATTCCTCATCATACCAGCTATTCTGGGGCATGCTCCCAGAACGGCGTCTCTGCTGAGGCTGAGTGTGTAGGTATGCCTGCTATTGTATCATGTAATGTCTATGTCAGTATAGTAGTAAGCTCCTCCAGAGGTCGCCCTAGCTCCTCTGTACACAGGCAGCTGTAGATCCCATCTATGTATACACAGTCCGTGTCCCGCGTGAAGGTGTAGCGAGTAGGGGTTGTTGCTTGTGGCCTGTGTGCTACACTAAACTGGAAAGAGATGGTCAACGACACAAGAGCATGATCGACTGCCACCCCAACAGCAACCATGAGACCCTGGATACTAGAGATGAGACTCGGTTGTGCCATGACATAATCCACTGTGCTGGCTCCATGTCTGTGTGGAAAGCATGTAAAACCCCCCGCATCAGGAAATCTTTGTAGGCCATTCAAGATGACCAATCCATGTGTAGTCCCCATGTCCATCAAGTGTCGTCTATACTCAGTATGTTCCCCATCCTGTGATAGTCTAGATAGGCTCGTCTCTGCAACATCCAAGTGACTCAGCATCTCCTTTAAGGTATCATAAAAAATTGTCTGCTGATGGGCAGTCCTAGCATTGAAGTCCCATAAAATGATGTCACCAGCTCTAGAGAACTCCCAGATGTCATCATCCAAAATAGAAAAGGGGGATTGTCCTATGGGTGGTGCATACACTGACATACTCGGGGGAAGTAGCAAATAGCAATGTAAAGATATATGTCTGTCTTTACTCTCAGTCTCACCCACATGTACCTAGCTTGCTCATCCCTGCAAGCTATATGTATCAATGGCTGCAACTCCTCCCTGAATAACATTGCCACTTCTCCTGAGCCCCGCCCTCTGTGCTCTAATTGTGTCTCCTGTCTACAGGCGGTCTCCCATCTATATCCATTAATGTAAGGCATAGACTGCCCAGGGGCCACATGCGTCTCAGAGTAGAAAATGATCTCTCCCACTAAAACTTTCCTCAAAGACACCCACATCAAGACGCATAGATCAATTACAATTCTAGGTAGCAACTTTGAGTGTGGTCCCATAGGTCTCCCACCGTCATGTGTAGAGTGACTCCAAAATCATCACTCTTCCATCTCGGCAAGAGAGAGAGAGAGAGAGAGAGAGAGAGAGAGAGAGAGAGAGAGAGAGAGAATATGCCATTGCATACTTAACAAGCACCAAGACAAGAGAAAGATTCTATTCCTACACAGAGCAAACGAGGCTTAGCCTTCTAATGGCATCGCTAGGGTAGTGTCTTACTATCACAGTAAACAACCACATACAAGACCACCCCCATTTTCTTTGTCATATTCTAGCAACTCTTCTATTGGCAAGAGCACATCCTTTCTTATACAAAATTAGCCTTACGAGTTCTACATTTGGGGGATAGATCTTTGGGAGTATTCTTACTAATATCACTACTACTGTTGGCTCATCTTCTTCCACACAAGCTACGTTATAAAATCTCTATACATGAGATTCCGCACAAGCTACACTATAAAATCTTGTATATACGTTTCAGGTGAATTGATAAGCACCTCTTTATAATCACACTTTATATTGCAACATGCTTTGCCATCAACCTCATACTTGCTCACGGTTCCCTCAACATGGGTGCACGAGCTGCAACTCATGTTCCCCTTGGCCCTCCTCCACTCTATCTCACACGGGCCCTATGTCAACTGATTCCTACAAGTTGCGGCCTCCTATGAGGCTAGATCGCATTGTGGAGTTGGTGCAATGTGTGCATGCAACAAGAGGGAGAGACATTTCGTTGAACCAGCTCATGCCGCATCTGTACCTCTCAATGCAAGCGTTTGACAACTCGCATGCTCATGTTTCCATGGCACTGGTCAACTTGGACAAAACGAGTGTCTCATGGGAGAATTTATAATACAAAGTCCTTTGATCCCAAGCAAATCCGGTCCTTAAATGTTGGCAATGTTACTCTCTCTTTTCATGTTATTTTGCATGCCAAGCTAACTATGTAGTTCTTGTTGTAGACTCCAACTAAGCATTTTTTTCCTCATAAGAATCTTGTTAAAGTAATACTCCCTCTTTTCACCAAAAGTCCGCTATGGTTGAAGAAACTACCAAATTTCATCAATGATAATAGCACATATACTAGATGGATGGAGCTCTATAATCACTACAGCAAGAAAGTGTCTTATATCTTCTCTATCAAGATCCTGAATAATCAAATGAGTATATCATTAGTCATGGAAGTCGATTAATGAGCTGACCAAGGCACATTGGCCCTTTATATACAAGGCAAAAACTAAAGGGGAGGATACGCTACAAGAAAAGGAGGGGAGAGCTTCCCATTAATTTGTCAAGCTCAACACATTGTGGCTAGAAAATCTCGTCAAAAACCTATTTCTTAACCACTCATTACCTCTTAATCTATTCAATTAAAGCAAACATAATCCAAAAATCAAGGTTGTACGCTTGAGGGTAGAATCATGGGTTGTATATTTGATGGACGAATAAGATGTATCTTGGTTATTGTAATGTGAAGTCTTTGAACCATATTTGTACTCACAAAATTGTTGGAACCTCCATTATAAATAAACACATTTCTAGGTTATCTTGAACACCTTCAATGCAAGCAAATGTGACTTGACAGAACAAGACCTTCAAATCCTACATCGAAAACTTGATCATTGCTTGAAGAACCATGAGAGCAATACGATTAAAAAAATTAAAACTTGTTAAGCTTCTTTAAAAAAATTCCCTTTCCTGTCCACATGCCCAAAAATCTAATGTAGAGGCTCCAAGTTGTCATTCCTCTGCACATTGACATTGATGTTCGAACAAAAGATGATCTTCATAGGGCATATTGCAAGTATCTTCACCAAATCAAAGTCATGTGAAGAAAAGAAGTGATTAATAGAAGAAAATTCACCTCTTCATGAGTTTCTTAGAGAACATGTAAGAGAAAGATCTCACCAATGTTGCTGTGAAGCACTACATTACAATTGGATGATCTTGAGGGTGATCCAATGCAAGGTAGCAATGCCACATAAGGTAGTTGCGATGAAATCAAGAGAGACATATTGTGGTTGAGAAACTTACTAGTTTGGTATCTTACATGCATGGCATGTGGGAGCTCTCACGTCATCGGTATGCACAGATGTCAACCTGGTTTCACTTGCCTAGCTTTATTACGGACAGACTGCCACCCACATTCCCATGTCCGAAGATTAACAAGTATCAAACAAGATCTCGTGCAAATTGATGCCCTCCAAGGAAACTGGAAAGAATACTTTGTTTTACACAGCATTTTCTTCACAAAACTGAGGATGGATCTATTTCATGACTAAGATGCTATCCACCTCTATTCTCTATAGTTTCGATTCGAAAATCTCGTGCTCAAAGAAGTTTCTAACATTTGCGGCATCTAATTCGGGGACTTGTGTAGATAACAAAAGATATGACATGCTCTCCAGATTGTTGCTGTATTAGTAGGGTCATGTGGCTTACAACTAACAATAGAGGCCTACCAAGGAAGGGTGTGAGACTTTGGCAGTGGAGAGTTTTATTTATCTAGTGTTCTTGATTCCTACCTAACAAGGTCAGAGGAAACTCTTTATCTTCAATAGTGCCCTCAAAGTTACCACTACATATAAACAGTGGGAACATTGTACATTACTTCAACTAACTCAGTAATTGTAAAAAAACGTTTAGGATGGAAAAGAAATCCTAAAAAACATAAAACAATCAAAGGTCCATTTCATGCAGGTTTCCTTTTTTTTTAATACTAACCTCATCATCTAAAAAAGATGCAAGCACTCGTGGACCACACTACAATAATGCCAGTTTTCTTCGGGAAATTGTCGTTATTGAAGACTTGCACTTAAGCTAGAAATTGATTGCCCTGGACAGATTGATACTGTATATATTGCTATGTTGAATGAATAGAATCTACGACTGGATACCACTTTGGATGAATACATCAATATCAGATTACCACCTTAAAGCTTTAGCCTTGAGATAAAGAACTCATCTCGATGCTGACAGCTCTCTATATCCCCATTGAGCAAGATAAATTATACGACTCCCGACTGGCGCTGAGCAAAGCCAGCATCAACAAGATAATTTTTGCCAACCCAGACTTGTTACGTTCAGCAAAGAGCTTCTGTCAGACCTTCTTGACTTGCCCATCAGGCGAAACTCGTCTACTGGCGGTTCTCATGGTCACAAACTCCTCAGCAGCAGAAGGATGAATACCCACCTGCAATTCAATCCAAAGAACTTTAGCCCAACCTACATACTACGAACAGACTATGCGAAAACTGATTGCATGTGCTTGAAAAGCCTGTTCTCAGTTTCGCAGTTGAGCGATTATAAGCAAAAATCACAAAAAATCATACTGTGGAATCGAGTTGTGCTTTGGTCACGTTACACTTGAGAGCGACAGCTATGCCCTGTCACAAAAGAGGTCACACAGGTTTATCCACTGAAAATCTGTAAAGGTAATTTGAGAAGATGTAACGTAGTAAGTACCTGCATGATCTCAGGGGCATCTGGCCCACACATCGAAGCCCCTAATACTTTATCTGTGTCCGCATCAACGATCAGCTTCATTAATGTCTTCTCCTGCCGCCTACGTGGACCAACATGACGTGTGTTCAAGAAAAGGCACGAGAAGGGCATGGAACAGAATCTAGCATGTACTCAATCAGTGATTTTACAGACGTCCGATTGATGATGAAATCCTTGAGAGCAAAAGATTACCCTGATATCGTGTTTTTCATTGGTGTGAAACTTGAGGTAAACACAAGAATATCATTCTTTGCTTGTGATATGGCCTCTTGCTCTGAGAGTCCCACTACAGAGAGAGGAGGAATACTGCAGTAAGGTAATATATGTCAGCAATTTTTTCCTCCCAAACATTTTCTGATTTGAAGCGTGTGCCAGAGTAAGGAAAAATTGTTATCCCACTTGTTGATCACGATGGTAATGATTTCATATGTTCAACTTAGCAGATAAGAACTCTGCCGACAGAAAACCTCCACATGATGCCAGATACACATAGAAGTTGAAAAGATGATATATATGTGTAGCTCAGTGACACACGACGATAGATATGTGACTAATTGCCACTAGTGGCTCATAATACATATATATATATTTTTTAAAGACAAAACATACCTGAAAACAGCACAGGGGACGTTCTCGTAATCTGGCTTCACTTTTTGTCCCCCAAACAAGGTTTTCTGCATTAGTAGACATGATATTCCAAGGCAAGCTCTTCATTATATAGGTCAACAACACTAGCACATATACAGCATTTAAACTGGTACACTTGGCTTGTGTATGACCACTAATGGAGATCACAAAACATACCGCAAGACATGTTCCCTCCATCAATGCCACTGGTGTCAGATTTATTCTGTTCGTTACATCTCCAACAGCCCAAATGCTAGGAACATTCGTTTGAGAGTACTCGTTGACCTGATAGATACAACGCAAATACATGAAACTTTAACAATAAAAGATATGGTTTAAGCGAGGTTCTACCAAAGTTAAACTGAACCTTAATAGCACCCTTGAGCAGCTCCACCCCTACGGCATCCAAATTGAGTGCCTTCGTGTTTGGTTTTCTGCCTGCAAAAATCCAGAAAGCAGACTCAGTGCATGAAAAGCGAACAGCCAAATTCAGCCAAAATGAAACATAGGAGTACAGTCAGGACTAAACTTCCAAAAAAGGTGAAAACACAGGCCAGCTGCATCTTACTTATAATCAACAACACAGGAAAGCAATTTAACTCCATACCAACAGCCAGTAGCACAACATCCGTCTCAATCTCATCGCCTTTGTCAGAGTAAGCCTTGAGTCCGCCTTCCACCTTCTCAATCTATTAATGAAGCAGTTTCAACTTCATGATGCCAGTGAAAAGGCTATGTTTTCAAACACCATGACATCCATGCATGCACAGGCACAAACACATGCACATGCTGGCACAACAGGCTGCAGCTTCACTAAGCACAAAAATCAAATTCCTTAACAACAGGCCGCTACATAAAGGATCACAGCAAAACAACAAGAATTCAAGATGAAAGTACACAAAGAACCTTGATAATGTTTGCATTAGGATGTAGTGTGACACCCCGGCCTTCCAAATTCTTGGCCACGGCACTACGCATCTCATCATCAAAACCCCTGCTTGTTGCACCACGTTAAAATCTTGCAGCCACCATTTAATCAAATTGGTAAAACTTATGTGCGAAGATACAACTAAATAAAGCACCACCACCCCACATAAACGGAGGCCACAGCCTACCTCCTCAACTAGACATTCAAAATTCCTCAGCTCCTGCTTAGGTTAGTGCTGTGCTCATGAGTCCATATTATGCAAATGATCAAGTACCCGGACAAAGTTGATAAGAACGCTAACTAATATAGCAGGAAAAGAGCCATTATATGACAATATCTAGTATACAAAGGCCCTTAGAACTTCCTATTATCAGTAGTGTTAAGAAATTTGCCAAAATAGACTCCTCATCAATGCTGTCGCCGATAACTTATAACCTTGAAGCCTACCTAAGTGGTGTCTCTTTTCTGTAAAATAGATCAACTTTTGAGCCCATTCCATTGTACATTCCGGCAAATTCGACAGCAATGTATCTGCAACAAAAATTTGACTGTTTGAACTCCAAGAAAAGTGTCACAATCCATATCATGGTGCAGTGATGAATATACCCGCCACCCACGATCACAGACCGCCGAGGAAATTCATCCAAGCTCAATGCCTCATCAGATGTTATAGCTAGTTCCTGAAAAGGAACACACGCAGTACGCGCCAATCAGGTTGTGATCAGCAAAAGTACAAAAGAAGTCCGACAGTTGCACTGAATTTAGCCAAACAAGTGAGAAAGCATATCAGCTGCTAACCCCAAAAAAAGAAACAAACACCTTTAAAGACATTCTAGACGATAAGTACGGTATGAACTTGTGCAAGTACAAAAAAATTGTTAGGTATTGAATACAAATAGATGTACATGTCTACTTATGCATGCTTGCATACATGTAGCTGCATGTATACATGCATGCATGCATGTATATACTATACACACATACATGCATGCATGTTTTCATCACATGTACACAACTCTAAATGCATGCATGCATATACGCATGTATGTGTATTTGTCTGCGCGTCTAAATAACAACCAGTACATAAAAGCCGGAACAGTATTTATCGTATGGTATGGGAAGACTGACAAAGACGCGTCCTTGAGACATTCATAATTTTTTCCATCTATGAAAACGAATCAAGCTTTTGAGTCACATGTGTCTAAAGACCAAGCCCTAAAGTGGTCATTTTCACACTAGGTCATAATCAAAGTCAGAAGATCAAGGCTTTCCACACTACCTTCATTTCGTCTTGCATATCTTGAGTGCATTCAAAATGCAAATTGTTTTCGACAGAGCCATTGTATATAGGACATGTCATTCCACTGAACCGTGCTGGAATGGCCTATTCCACGCACAATACTGCAGATGAAACCCTGTTTAGGCTCCACCGAATTTATTTTTTTTGAAGTTCATCAAAGACTAGGCCAAGGTTGCTGATTTTTTCACTTGCTTGTAGGTGTTCGGAGCAAGAGGTGAGCGGTTAGTGTTATCACATGCTCCAATGAGCTCAACCATTCTTTCTAGTCCCTAAAACGGCTTGTACCAATTGCATCAATCTTGCAGACTGTAGATCAAAGAAGCCTTTTACAGTTGAAACAGATGCTAATGACATTGCTACTGTTAGTGCTCCCCAAGGATGCATAAACAATTGAAGATGCTAATGGTTGCTTGATTGTGCATGCACGCATGCGTGTGCATGTGTGCACATGCACGTGCATGCAAGCACAGAGAGAGCAAAAGGCCAATGTGGCCTATGAGACAAGTACCAAATGAAATCCATGTCAGATGTCATCTCATCAGAAAAAACATCCTAAACTAAATAAAGGTGACAGCTGGAAACTAAAAGGGCCAAATTTCTAGAAGAGGTGGAGATCCGATATTCTCTTTCCTTAGATCTCTAGATCACCCCAATGTGCTCGGCTATAAGGTGGGCCATGGTTGTCCTGCTGATGCGTCCGGTGCTGTCAATGGTGTCCGGCTAGGATTAGTATGGGCCTCTCGGGCGTTGCTCTGATGAGTGCGGTCATCGGGCTCGGCTGAGTGCGGTGGCTTTGTCGATTGTGACTCGATGGCGGGGGGTGTACGGAAGGGGGGAGAGAGAGAGAGAGAGAGAGAGAGAGAGAGAGAGAGAGATGAAATGAAATGTTATATTAACGTCTTCAAAAGGCCAGAGTGACCTATGAGACCAGAAAGTTACAATGTGGCGGATCTGATACAAAGTCAAAGTAACAAGATGACAAAATGACAGAAATGACAAAATGCTATGGAATTCTGAACTGATAGGTGTGAACTAAGCAGCTAAACAGCTAGCTGGGATAGCTAGATCGCAGGAAATCCAGCATCGGTCGCTGGCGGATCTCATCAATCTCCTCCATGGTCAGTAGTCTGACTGGGGGTCGTGCATGTCGAGCCAAAGTGATCCGAATCCTCTGATGCAGCCTCCGTCGATGCTGTGTAGTCCTCCGCAATCGTGGGCGTCTGGATCTCCCCAGCTCAGTCACTCGGTCGATCAGTATGCCTCTGATGTGAGGCGATGAGCTCTGCTATGGTAGTAACTCCTCCGGGTGTCCAGTGGCAGCTCTGAAGAAGTCTGTGATGTGTCTCTGAGACTGGCTAGCCTCTCCTCTCATCAGGCTCTCTCTGTGTCTGCGTAGCTCGAGCAAAAACAAACCCAGGCATCTCTGATCCTCGTACCACATGACTCTAGAGAATGGTCCAAAGCCCTCTCTGAACAAGCAATGGAAGCGGCCTCGTATCTCGTAGTAGACGGGGCAGTGGCATGTGTAGTGCAACTCTGTCTCAGGCTCGATGTCACACAGGGGGCATGTCTTGGCCTCTGCTGGTACTCCGTTGTATCTCCCAATCTCAATCCGCAGCTGGTGTGAGGATGTGCGTATCTGGCCAATAGCACATCGTATCCCATGAGACAAGTGGGGTGTCCATGTATCTGGGCCTCGTCACAACACCATCCTCCGTAAGCTGGAGGAGATGCTCTCTGTAGAAAGCCATCTTCGTGCCCAGCTCCTGTGCTACCTGTATCCATGTCCTCTTGGTGTCTAGTTGAGTCAAGTCCTGGCGAATGACCTTGGTGATCTCGGACTGTGTAAGAGTCAGAGAGGGTGTCACAAACGGGAGCGCATAACAATATAAAATACATTCAGATAAATAGACTTTATCACTTAGTACTGAAGCCAAAGGATATAGAGAGAAATAGATAGAGAGAGAGAGATAGAGAGTGAGAAGATCGATACAATACTGGGGACCAAAGGATGGGCTGGTCCCCCCCCGTAATAGTATCTTTATTACCGAGGAGAAGTCTATACAAGCACTTGAACCGAACGTATTACCACGTTCGTTCTAGAATAAGACTTGATGGTTCCCGAAAGTCTCGGCTTCCGATTCCTAGGGCAAAACCCTATTCCAAGGAACTTTCGTTCCTTATTCCAAATCCTTGAGAACCAAGGTTCTCGCCTCTAGATCACACCTTCCAGACTCAGGGCATGGCATCCCTGCAACTCTTTTCCAACTCTGTTTCAAGAGTCCTGTTCCTGCAGAATAACTCCGCTTTCTTGGACACGAAGTCCTTTCCTTGGGAATTTCAACTTCCGGATCACATCTCGAGAGTCTACCTCTCTTCAATCCGTGGATCTGCTTCCCAAACTTGGGTATGAAACCCTTGGGCTGATCTAGCTCTAGTTCCTCAGAGCGCTTTCTCCTGCTGAGGCTCATGCCTTCCTCTGCTCCTACTCCCTCACGAAGAGGAAGTACACCTGCAATCAAATACTCAGAGATCATAACATGAAAATCGTTACCTTCAAAGTCTCGACGCTCGAAACGCAACTCGGTTCTCGAAAAAAAGCAATTCCCCGGAAGGAATCTCTGCATAGAAAATCCTCTCTTCCAATTCCTACACACAAAAGAGGTGTGTTCTCCGGTTCCTTCTCGTAAATCAGCCCCGTCTACGACGTTTATGGGCTGAAAACAGAGAAAAACAGCAGCTTGTCGCGATGAAAACACGCTCCGTAGGCACTTCTTCGCGAGGGAACTCGCGCACTGGGTCTTGACGACATCCGGTACACTCGGGGCAGCCATGGGCATCACCGGCAACGTCTTCTTTATGGCTCAAATCTGCAACAGCATCTCCACCTTGCAAAGATTGGTCTTCCACTCTGAGTGAGGGCATGTGATTCTTTTATAGCTCCTAGCCACGGGCACGAATAGCTGCTGCGGTAGAGATCGCGGCCGCTTTTTTTTTTTTTCAAAAATTTATTTTTTCATTTATTTATTTATTTTTTCGCTGTTCTGTCAGAAAAAGAGAGAGAGAAAACGCTGGCTCATCTGTTGCCTTATTTATCAGAGGGCTGCCCACTTATTAAGTGGGCGGCCGGCGTATTTTAAAAATAGTATGAACTTGCCCAAAAACTCAATAAAACCTTATAAGTTAAAAACAATGCTTTCACAGCACTTCCCAAGCGTCCCTCGATGCAATCACACGCACAATTGCAATGCAAACATAAACTTCCTCGCGGGAAAGCATTTGCTTTCCCGAAAAGCAATCCGCTTTCTCAGAAAGCATCTGGTTTTTCCTCAAAGTTTCCTATGAACCCATCTTCATTCAAGTGCTTGTTTTTCCTTGTGCACAATTCTAACACAGTTCGGAATTTCCTCCCGATTATGGATATTCCCTTTCCGATGCACCCGTCACCCACCTTGTGACGCATCAGGAATACCCATCACCTAGTCCTTTCCTACCGAACTTACGGTACAATCTCCTTCACGATGCTCTATGTCACCCATCCTATGACGCATCAGAGATGTCCGTTCCCGGATGGTTGGATACTTCTTTCCGATGCTCCCTGTCACCCATCCGATGTGACGCATCAGAAGTACCCGGTCCTGGTGGCCTTACAGATATTCCCGTTCTCAGTGCTCCCGTCATTACTTTGAATGACGCACTAGGAATACTCTGTACTCGGATGTCTCCAGTGAAAAAAGTCCTCTCACTTAAAATTCCAATAATTCATTTAGAATTATTTTTCCTTGGTGTTCCAAGCGAGAAAACCCTCTCACTTATAAGTCCAATAATTCATTTAGAATTATTTTTCTGTAAGATAAAGCCAATTTAGCAACAGAGGGCACATCCAATGAGTACTCGAAGGGAGGCAATCTGTCTATGTTGAACCCATGTGCCTGAAACCATGATGTCATCTCCCCATACCAGCATGCTGTATCTCCCTGCATGGCTAATTGTCGACAGGACTCAAGTGCAAGGCGTGCATATCTGTCTCTGGGAAGTTCCCACATGCGGTGTATGAAGGAGACAGATCTGGTGAGCGCCTCAACCACTAGTGGGGAGGCAGCTAGCTCTGCTCGTACATTAGCACGTGGTACTAAAGCCCTGGCTCTAATGAGCCGCGAGATCATAGAGACCAGAGACTTCTCCATGTCCCCCCATCCATCACTCCAATCTGTCCTCCCATGATGATCCAGTGAAGGTCCCCGAATCTCAGCTCCATAAAGCAATGCAGAAGCCACCAAAGTGTCAAAGAGCCAGAGCTTCGTCCGAGGCTCCTGAAACTGAACCTGTGAACACATCCTTTCCAATCTACCCAATGCTGCATGGGCTCTGATCAATCTAGTCTCTACTGCCCTCCTCAATGAAAATGCTGGCCCATCAAATACCACTCCAAGGTAAGTGTCACAAAGAGATAACGTGGCGGACAGCAAAAACCCTAATTTCTGCCAAAAACCCTAAAATTCTTGCAAACCCTAATTTCTGCCAAAAACCCTAATTTCCGGAAATCGCGGTGGCGGAATATATATATATATATATATATATATATTGGAAAATGAAGAGCGACGCGAATTTTGCTTTTTTTTTTTATATAAAAAAAGAGAAAAAGACTCTCTAAGAGAGAGAGAGAGAACTGATGCTTTTGCTTTCAAGCTTTTGGGGCTCTGCTTTTGGGCATCCCTTGTAACCTTTAAATTAGTGGTGAGGACCTCACTTCTCAGAGCATCTGGACGCAGAGTCTGAGAGTGAAACCCTAACCGCTCTCTTCTACTTTGATGATTGATTAATACAAAAAGAAATACCGAAAGGGGCGCCAGTCTTTGGGGCCAATATCTCTAGGCACGGAACTCCGCCGAGCCAGTGCAAATCTATTGTGATCTGTGAATTGTTTTGAAGTGGTTATTTGGTGTTGTCGCGGTTGATTCTTGACTTGGAGTATCCAAAGTCTGTTACAGTGGTATCAGAGCACCGCCGATTTCTCTTCTACGGGAAATCCGATCCCCGAAAAAAAAAAATTCCGCGGCACCTATGGCTTCAGGCAATGATCAGTCGACTCCCTCTGCATCTGGAGATGCGGGCAGGGATCACAACGAAGATTCCGGTAGAGAGTATGGCTCGCCTTGGCCTACTTAGGCGGAGCGGCAAGAGATGGAGCGTCACCAGTTGATCGGCGATGCAACAAAGATGATGCTCAATTTTGCCAAGGACCCGAAGATGGTAAAATATATGAACCGGACCTCTTTGGAAGAGGTACAGATGGAGTGGCAGAGAACCACAACACCACTCCCGAAACCCACTCTCAAGAAATCTTCTCCCTCCAAGAAATATACGGAGAAGGAACTAGAGAACGTGGTTGATGCACGGATTGCTCAGCTTTTCGACGTGCAAAAGAAGGACAAAAAGCACGGCAAAAAGCAGAAGAAAGGCACTGACTTCCCGGGATATTTGGATCGTCGATTGACATTTGACAAGGCAAAGAAACGGAAGAAGCGTGTTCGATTTGAAGGAGTACCCAGTTCTTCTTCTTCTTCTTCTGACAGTTCTTCTAGCTCCTCGGATTAGAGCGAAGAAGACAGAAAAAGCAAAAAGCGAAGCAAGACACAAAGCTTCGGAAAGGGCAAGAAAAAGGCAAAGAAGGCTACATCTCGCCCAGAGACTGACAGTTCTACTGAGGACTCGTCTACAAACAGCTCAGATTCCAATGACGGAAAGTTTTATGCGAACAAGAAGAATTTTGCCAAAGCCAACCAGTATGACTTTCTCGAAGATAAAAGCAAGAAAGTCCGAGAGTTTAAGGAAGGTGGCCACTCGATCAAGTTTGATACTTTTCACGATACTCAGAGGCTTCGAAGGCTTTGTCTTTTATACAGCAGTTTGACATCGCTTTCGCGGGAGGACGCTATTCAGAGCACTCCAAGATTCGGAGAGCTACCTCTTACCTTAAGGGGAATGCTCGTACTTGGTGGTCCACGCTTCTTTTAACAAGAGTACGCCAGTTAAATGGCTGAAATTTAAGAAGCTTTTTATTTCTTCTTGGTTGACGCAAGAATATGAACGAGATATACGAGCTGCTTGGAACCATCTTCGGATGACCAAGAGCGATACAGAACATGCTTATTGTGAAAGATTCTGGAGCTCTTTTCTACCCGCCTCTTCATTCAAGAAGATCTCGTTCAGAGAACAGATTGAGCGGTTTACCTTGGGTCTACCTACAGAGATCCGAGATCACTGCTTGGAACAAAAGTCAGCTTCTATTCAGGAGTTGATGAGTCATGCGACGCGGGGCTTTGCCATTCACTCTGGCAATCTGACCTACCCCACAAATGAGGCTATGACACAACGAGCCGAGCAGACTTCTGGGAATGAAAGTAGAAAGAAAAAGAGCAACCCAGAGAAAAAGGATGCACGACCCAAGCTTACTCCTGAGGAGAGAGCTCGCTTCATCAGAGAGGGGAAGTGCTTTGGATGCGGGGAACGTGGACATATCTCCGCGAAGTGTCCTAAAAAGGCACAGAAAGAACAGAATGATAAAGACGACGACAGGTCTGAGAGTTCGAGAGCAGCCGAGGAATGTGGCAGAAAAGGCAGATAGAAAAGCAGAACTGGTACCACATGGCGTGGGACCTGCACCGAATCTAATGAATGAAAGTACAAACTTTGCCGCTTTTGGGGCAAAGTGAAGGATCGGGAAGCTCTTTTGAAGGAGCCAAGGCCAACTTCTTTTCACTTAGAATTGGCGGCTCGATTTGGAATTACGCCCGACAGACTGATGCCAAAGGCGGAGGTAGTTCGACTGGCACCCGGATGGGATGTTGCCATTACACCGAGCATTGGCAAACTTTGTTTGCAATGACAGGGGTGTTCAGGGCACGCGAGTGACGTTCTACTCAGGATCCCTTGGTACCACAAGAACTACGCTGTGGTTGACTACCGGGCCGAGAAAGCAACTTTGATAAATGAAGGGCTTAGAGATTGTACTTGATGAACTTCAGTTTCTTACTCATTCTTTTGCAAGAGAACTGAACGCTGGATAAAGGTTGAATATGTTTTGACCTGATCAAAAGAACGCCAAGATTTTTCTCCACACTCATGCCGATTGCTTTTCAGAGGGCCTGAAGATCAAACCATTGATCTGATACCTGGAAGCACGCCACCGAATCGGCCACCTTATCGTGTGAACCGAGTACAGAATGGAAAGATTATGAACCGAGTGAAAGACCTCTTGGAAAAGGGTCTTGTCCAGCCTAGTACTTCACCGTATTGCTCTCCAGTGTTGTTGGTTTTGAAGAAAGACCGATCTTGGAGAATGTGCATCGATTATAGCACTCTCAACGAAATCACCATCAAGAACAAATTTCCGATTCCTAGGATCGATGATATACTTGACAGGTTACAGGGATCCTCGTGCTTTAGCAGGATTGACTTGAAGAGTGGATATCATCAGATCAGGATAGCGCCAAGAGATGTCTACAAGACAACTATTCGGATGACTTTTGGGTTATTTGAGTTTTTGGTGATGCCTTTTGGCTTAACCAATGCTCCTGCGACATTTAACCGGATGATGGACAGGATTTTTCGAGAGTACAGGCTATTTGTTGACACTTTCTTTGACGACATCATTGTTTTCTCCAAGAATGAGGCCGAACACAGAGATCATCTGCTTCAAGTCTTTCAAGCATTACGAGATCACACGTTAGTGATTAATGCAAAGAAAAGTGAATTTTTCCTACCAAAGATACACTTTTTGGGACACATTGTGTCAGCAGCAGGAGTGCAAATGGACCCGGCCAAGATAGAGACTATCCGTGATTGGCCCGATTTGAGGAATGTCCATGAAGTTAGAAGCCTCTTAGGACTGTGTTCGTACTACAGGCGGTTCATACGAAAGTTTGCAGAGGTTGCTTCCCCTTTGCATACCTTGACACAGAAAGGAGTACCTTTTTCGTGGGGACCCACAGAGGTGACTGCCTTTCAGACATTGAAAGAGAAATTGACTACGGGACCTATTTTGACTTTGCCGGACTTGCAGAAGTCATTTGAAGTATATTATGATGCTTGTGTTCGTAGTCTGGGTGCGGTCTTGATGCAAGAAGGCCATGTCATAGCTTACGAGAGCCGTTTGTTCTCTAGGCCGGAGATGACAACGCAGATCTATGAGAAAGAACTTTTGGCGGTTATCCATGCTCTTACTCAGTGGCGGCACTACCTACTCGGAGCGGATTTTACTGTCTTTATAGACAATCAGAGTTGGCGCTACTTCTTGTCACAGAAGCAGCTTTCGGAAAAGCAGATGCGGTGGGCGAACATCTTGTCACAGTTTCACTTCCAGATTGTCCATGTGCAGGGACAGAAGAATGTGGTGGCAGATGCTTTGTCTCGGAAACCGTTGGTTCTGCTATTTCCGCGATACATTATACGAGCTTCGAGGATATGGTCGATCAGTATGCCACAGATATAGATTTTGAAGATATTTTCACACGGCTACG
Organism: Adiantum capillus-veneris; assembly: GCF_014529385.1. NCBI lineage: Eukaryota > Viridiplantae > Streptophyta > Polypodiopsida > Polypodiales > Pteridaceae > Adiantum > Adiantum capillus-veneris. Next base: position 27,047,374 of record NC_140932.1, on the reverse strand, counting down.
GGATGGGGAGACAGTAGCTGGATACTCCCTTCGGGAAGGCTACTTGATGAAAAAGACTATGTTGTGCGTTACACAACCATTGAGGGAAAAGGTTATGACTGAATGCCATTGTCCACCTTTTACGGGTCACCGCGGCATTGCTCCCACCAAGAAAGGGGTAGAGATATATTTCTTTTGGGCCGAGACTCAAAAAGGATGTGGAAGAGTTTGTGCACAGTTGCTTGGTATGCCAGAAGGTCAAGTTTGACAGGCATAAGGCACAGGGATTGTTACAGCCTTTACCCATACCCACCCACCCCTGGGAAAGTATTGCAATGGATTTCATTTTTGATCTCCCAAGAACACAGAATGGTCACGATGATTTTCTGATTACATGGCACGTCTGAGACGATTCTCTCCAACAGAGACCCCAGATTTATGAGTTTGTTTTGGAAGGCAATTTGGGAGAACATTGGCACGCAGTTGCGGTTCTCGTCATCGTTCCACTTGCAGACTCACAGGCAATTGAGATTGCCAATTCAGTGATTTTAGATTTATTGAAGTCTTGTATCTCGGATGAGAAGACTCAATGGGAAAAGAACTTACCTTTGGTGGAATTTGCCTACAATAACACGATACACTCTTCGACGGGGAAGACGCCATGTGAGATTGTTGAAAGTGCTGCGAAGGTTCCATCCTTCCTGAGCACGAAAGATTAGAAATTTGAAGCGGATGAATATTCGCGAGATTTGGATACGGCTTTTGCCAAGGTTCGCGAGACTTTGCAGGAGTCTCAAGAACGACAGGAAAAGGCAGCGGATCGCCATCGTCGCGACTTGAAACTGAAGGAGGATGATTGGGTGCTCTTACTTTTGAGAAGACACGCCTACAAAAGAAAAAGGGAAAGGAGAGGCTTTTTCCAAAGCTTAGTATGCGATACTACGGACCTTTCCAGATCACTGACAAGATAAATGATGTCTCCTTCTGATTGAAACTGCCAGATACTTGGAGGATTCATAATGCATTGCATGTGAGTCTCTTGAACCCTGTTAAGGGTGATGTGCCTGATGATGGGGAGCCTGATGAGCAACCCGAGTGGAAGAAAAGGAGGAAATCCTTGTTCCTGAACAGATTTTGGCACATAACGATACGAAGAAAGGTAAAGTCCGAAGGCGGTTATTGGTTTAGTTCAAGAACTTTCCTGCATTTGATGCGAAGTGGATGGAGGAGGAGGACCTAGCAGATACTCCTCGGATTGTGAAACTTTACCTCGATGTTTTGGTTTAGCATACTCTACTCCAAACGGAACCCAGAAACTCAGCTTGGCCGAAGATCTGGTGCAGTGGGATGCACAAGAAGAAAGTTACTCCGCTCCTTTGTCAACAAATGCCTCGATTTTGATACTAAAGTCACTGATGTCTCTATGAGCTTCAGGGATACTGAGAGCTGACAATATTCTGCTGGATGACTTTATGAAATGGAATTCCTGATTATGATACTGATTTGTTCTTGACTTCTTGTGAGTGCAGGAACTGATAGACGAAATGACTGCAGCATTTTGGTCTGATTGATCTCGAATAGACATGGTTGCAATAGGGGTTAGTCAATCGGACATCGATGAGGTCCCGATTGGACCTAGATGTGATTGCTAGCTACATTGCCGATAAATCATGGTCTAAGATCCGAATGAATGTTGAATGTCATGTGATGTCCTGTGATGTCTTGTGATGTCTTGTGATGCCGTGTGATGTGACTGTCGATTTTGTACATGTGCTAGATGTGTGTTTCTAGTACGTAGGTACTAACAGTAAGTGTCTGCTAAGACGGTTTATGGCTTTTGCCGGTTTTGCAGGCGTAATCGCGGTCGATTACAATGCTTTCAAGAGGGGGGTATGTCACAAAGTGATGACGTGGCGGACAGCAGAAACCCTAATTTCTGCCAAAAACCCTAAAATTACTACAAACCCTAATTTCTGCCAGAAACCCTAATTTTCGGAAATCACGGAGGCGGAATATTAAAATATATATTTATTTATTTTATTTTATTTTATTATTTTATTATTTTATTTTATTTTTGGAAAATGAAGAGCGACGCGAATTTTGCTTTTTTTTTTATAAAAAAAGAGAAAAAGACTCTAAGAGAGAGAGAGAGAGCTGATGCTTTTGCTTTCAAGCTTTTGGGGCTCTGCTTTTGGGCATCCCTTGTAACCTTTAAATTAGTGGTGAGGGCCTCACTTCTCAGAGCATCTGGACGCAGAGTCTGAGAGTGAAACCCTAACCGCTCTCTTGTACTTTGATGATTGATTAATAAAAAAAGAAATACAGAAAGGGGTGCCAGTCTTTGGGGCCAATATCTCTAGGCACGGAACTCCGCCGGGCCAATGCAAATCTATTGTGATCTGTGAATTGTTTTGAAGTGGTTATTTGGTGCTGTCGCGGTTGATTCTTGACTTGGAGTGTCCAAGTCTGTTACAGTAAGTGTAAGCATCTGTATACTCCACCTTCTGCTGGCCGTATGTGAATGCTGGCGCTGACCTCCTGATCCACTGTGGGGTGGTATTAAATCATAGTAACAGGGAATGGCCGTTTTCAGGTCTCCGTTCCCCGTTCCCATTCCAAGTTCCCGTTCCGAATCCCCGTTCCGTGTTTCAAACGTGAGTACCCGTAACAGGGAATGGCATTTTGTTCGGCGTTTCCGTTCCGTGTTCCCGTTCCGGTTTCTCGTTCCTGGTAACTATGTATTAAATACCATGACCTTGGTTTTACCAAGGTTAACGAACAAACGACTTTCCTGGGCAAACCTATGCAAAGCATCCAAGTGACGTTGCATCCCCTCCAGAGAGTCGCAGATCAACACAATATCATCAGCATATAACAATAGTGGAATCCATGTCCCTGCCAGTTGTGCACCTCTATCACCATCTCTCTCAATGCAGTCAGAAACCTCAATCCACATACATACCAAATAGATTAGGAGAGAGCGGGCAACCCTGCTTCACCCCAATAGTGGAGTAAACCGGTGTGGATAGACCCTCTAGGGTGCGTACATGCCCTAATACTGACCTGTATAATGCCATGATCCCCCAAATGAGCTCTGTGGGTACTCCCATATCCTGTAATCTGCACATCAATCTAGCTCTAGGCACTGTGTCAAATGCTTTGCGGAAATCCACAAAGCTACAATAGATCCGTCTCCCACGCGATCTGCCCTCCTCAATGATGGCTCTGAGTGTCAAGATATGGTCAAGAGTAGAAAAACCCCTCCTGAAACCTGCCTGCCCGGCTGCGCGTATCCCCTCCCTCTCTGCCCATCTACTCAGCTGCTAATCAAGAATAGATGCGTACAACCGTGCCAATGTGTGTCCAATCATGATAGTGTGATAATTCCTAGGCTCCATAGGGTCTCCCGCCTTGAAAATAGGTACAATAGTAGATAGGCTCCAAGTACCAAGCAAGCCCTCACACATGGCACGGTTAAACATAACTGCTAGAAGCTCTGCTAGTAAATCTCTAGCATGCGTGAAATGCTCAACCACTAAGCCATCATGATCATATGCTCTCCCAGTCCTCATCCTGTCAATGGCCTTCCTCACCATCTCAGCGATGAAAAAAGGACGTGTGTGGGCATGGATCAGGGGGGGTCGGGAAGGGGGGGCTGCTCAGGAACTGTGTACAGAGATGATGCATACTGGCCCCAGGCCTCTGTAGAAGTGATGGCAGGGGGGGGGAGTGCTCATGAAAGAGCCGCCATGCCTCACGTGAGTCCTGACTCAAGAATAGCTGGTATAGATCCTGCTCTAGGCGAGCCAAAAATGCCCTCTTCTTCCGCCGCACCAGGCATCGGAAGTCAATCTGTGACTATCTGTGAGTGATGTCCCCCAAAAGCACCTCCCTCTGAAGTCTAGCTGTCACGAGGACGTGGCAATTGCTAACTTGAGTTGTTAATTTCTTTCCGATGATTTTTGTTTAATTTTTGGGATCCTCTTTTTGAAGTTGCAAATGATCGAACATTGCGTGGCCAGTGTGAAAGGGCCGATGCTCGAGAGTTTCACCGGCCAGTTGGGAAGGACAGGTCACCACGAGTTGGTCAGGCTAATCGGCAATATCCGAAGAGTAAAAGGGTGTCTAGGCTCAGTTCAAAGTCATTTAGGCCCCTCGCGACACTTATAAGTTGGTGGGTACTAGGAAATTAACTCAAAAAGTGGCAAACTGGACACTTAAAGCTCTTGATGCTTTTGCCAGATTTGCATGAAGAGGGGGCTGATTGCAGCCCATTAGTGGTTGCTACAGTGTGTGTGAGTAGTGGGTGCAAGTGATCACAGCTTTAATGGAAAGTTTGCCTTCTCCCTTGCTCTATGTAGCGCGACGATTTGCTCTCGCGTCTCTTTCTCTCTCCTTTTTACACATATGGTAATGCCCCACTAGTTGGGCTTCTCAGATGACCATGTACAGTTCTTGGGGTTTTATGCACGTTTGCCAAGGCAAGAGCCTTCTGTACAGGAACTGGATTAGCTAATTGCTAATCCCCTTCAAGTACGCACAGTTCCATCGCGAAGGAATGCGAAAACGGAGAGGTTTTTCGCGTGAAAACTCGTCCAATTTACAGGAGAACTGTCCCATTGCGTGCGGGAGCACTTGAGACACGCGTGGGCATGCTCGCTCCGCTCGAAACGGTCCAAAACAGGGAATTACAGCCTGCTGTGTTTTTCTGCAGGTTTAGGGTTTCGCACCTAAACTGCAAGGAATTGTCAGGGGAGCCTCGGAAAGGCCTTGTGATGTGTGTACCTAGTAGGCACCAAAGAGTGGCAAAACAGTAAATTACAGCACGCTGAAATTGACCTACAGCTCACTGGAAAGCTTCCATACCGCAAGGGAAAGTGTCCTTGATGTGTACTTTTGACCTGCAGGGATATTTGCGCCATCATGCTGGCGAAATTGGGTCAAAAACCTACAATTACAGCCATGGGCAGGTTTGGACAGCTTGGTGAGGGCTAGGTGCAAGAGTTCGGATAGTTTATTTGTCGGGGGAGCCTCGGGAAAGCATTGGGTGCTTGTACAGACCATTTTGGAGAGATTTCCCGCGAGGAATCTCGTCTAATTCAAAGGGCAAGTGACCCTACAGGTGCGAGAGCTCGAGGGCTACCCAAAAAAGTGATCGGCACGCGGATTGGAGCGCAAAACAGAGAATTCAGCGAGTTGCAATTTCTCGCCAGGTTTTGCAAAGCGCTCTAAAGTGCGTGGAAAGTCAATGTTTGCTTGGGATTTTGTCCGTGGAGACTTCTACTGTGGTTCTGTTGCCAAAATCGGGTTGGAGTATAGGAATTTCAGCCCGATAAAAGTGGGACATCTTGTGGAAGTTTACAGGTTTTTCTCAAGTATAATAAGAATAAAGAAATACCGAAAGGGGCTCCAATCTTTGGGGCCAACAGGGTGTCGTTGTCTACTTGGTGGCGCTCTAGCTGCCAGGCTGTGGTTTGTCTTGAAGTGTTGAATTCCAGTCACAGGCTTATTCATGAAGTTCCTCTGTGTGTCTACAGTAAAGTAAAGAATTTCGGGTGAAAGCCAACGCCTACCGCCCCACCATGGGCCGGTCTCAAGGTTCCATTGCCGGGACAATAATCACTTTTTCCTCAAGAAGTGAGCCTCGGTTGTTTTGAGTAAAGACACAGAGTACAGGAACGTGGGATTACACTATGGCCAACAAATGTAAGGGCATTATGGAAGAGGGTTTCTCTTCACAGAACAGAAAGGAAAATCCGCATGTTCGCCCTGCCAAAAAGTGGTCAAATTAGGGCTGATTTTCTGCTGCGTTTTTAGGGTTTGCAAGTATGAACCAAGATGAAATAGGGAGAGGTCTCACGGTGGTAGATTGGCCACTAGATCTCCTACGAGAGTGATGTGGGTCTGCCAGGTGACACGCTCCTTGCCGATTCTCTGAGGGGATTGCTTGGATTCTATGACGCATTGGTAAATCATCTTCAAATTCGAGCTTGCTTGGTTGTGGGTGATACGTCAGTGTTGTGAAATTATGCTCGTTTGCAGAGGCAAGAGCCTCTTGCATAGGTAAAAAGTTAAGGGACAGGTTGCAAGATGCTATGTGGTGAAGTTCAAGAACTATCCACCTATGGATGCAAAGTGGATGGAAGAGCATGAACTGTCAGAGTCACCAAACGTATTGCAGCTTTACCTTGAGGTCTTTGGGTTACAGCCTACTTATGTCCCAACCCAACATGTGCATAGGAGGGGTAATGATAGAGCTAGCACATCAAATGTACTCATGGATTCAGTGCAACAGCAGTGTACAGTTTGACAAAAGTATGAAGATCTCATTAAGTCATTTGTACATATGTTTTGACAGTCTTTCTTGCGGATACCTGCGATGATAAAAGAGTGCTGACAACACAAGATCATCAATGGCGTGTATTTATGGTATGCAATCGAGGACGTTTGCGATTTCAAGAGGAGGTATGTCACGAGGACGTGGCAATTGCTAACCTTTCCAATGATTTTTGTTTTATTTTGGAGACCCTCTTTTTGAAGTTGCAAATGGTCGGACATTGTATGGCCAATGTGAATGGTAGTTTCACCCGCAGACGGGAAGTTGGTCGGCACTAGAACTCGTAAAGTAAAAGGATGTCTAGGCTCAGTTCAAGATCATGTAGTTCCCCCCGTCGCACTTAACAAGTTGGTGGATACTAGGAAGTGAACTCAATAAAGGCATAAAGTCAAGGTGGGATCACCAACAGAAAGTATCCGACAGTTGGGCCACATTGCACTTTTGGATGTGGTTCCAATGAGGATAGATGGTCAGATGACCGGTGTCACTTTTTGGCCAATTTACCAAGCTTGGGACAACACATCTCGTAATTGACTTTTTTGGAGCAGTTTTGGAGGCTGTTAACTATGATTTTCAGCCATTTCTCTCCATTTTTTGGCTTCCCATGGCTTCACCTTGGACCAAGGAGCTCATTTTCAGCATTGGAAGGCATCAGATGCGTGTTTACAAGGCTGTTTTGCTGCGCTTTCAGCGATACGCAAGTTTTGGCAGCCATGGAAATCTTCCCCTTTTTGCATCTATTTGTTCACAGATGCATTACAGGTCAAGGGCAGTAGAGGGGGCGCTTGATTTATGCTGGGGGGATGCTTCATTGAGAACCTTCACAAGTTAAGAGCTATGGAGTGCTTTCTTTCCCTCCCATGAACAGGGTGGTGCTAGGAGTGATGCCCTGCACACTACACACTGCTCTCTCTCTCCCCTATGTGCAGTTATGTGATGCCCCACAAGAGGGCTCTTCATTTGACTGATGTACAGCTGTGTGGTTTCATGCTTTTGTGCTGAGGCAAGAGCCTCCTTCAGCAAGAACAAGGGTAGCTAACTGCTACTCCAAAGCAGGCACCGGTGAGGGTCATAACCTCACCGTACAGGTGCGTTTTCAGCCTTGTGTATGCGCTGTAAGTTGACTGTTTTTCAGCCATACGGACGCCAAAACCATTGGGAATAGTGCCCCACTGGCAGAGGACAGTTAGGGGACTGTTTGGGGCTGAAAACAGGGCAAAAACCAATAAATACAGCGTGCTGAATTTACTGTTTTTGGGCAGGAATCAGAGGGTTTATGCCAGTGGAAGTGAGCTCCAATAGGGGAATTGGTTTCGCGCAAGTTTTGGGGCTGTAATGCTACCGAAATTTGGCCAAAACCGTCGATATCTAGTTGGATACAGGTAAAGGATTCCCAGGACTCTACTTTGTAATTTACCCTCTCAAAGTATAAAGAAATACCGAAAGGGGCGTCAATTTTGGGGCCTACAGGTTGTTGGCGTCTGCTCGGGGCATTCTAGCTTCCGAGCCGTGTGTGTATTCAAGTGTTAATTCCCGTTGCAGGTTTCCTTTGCAAAGTGCTTTGTGTGTGCGTTTAAAGTAAAGAATTTCGGGTGAAAGCCAATGCCTACCGCCCTACGGGCCGGTTTCACTAGCTCTAGTGTCCCGGCATTCCTCATCATACCAACTGTTCTGGGGCATGCTCCCCGAACGGCGTCTCTGCTCAGGTTCTCAGGTTGGGTATGTGGGTATGCCTCTGCTGCTGCATCATGTAGTGTCTGTGTCAATATAGTAGTAAGCTCTTCCAGAGGTCGCCCTGGCTCCTCTGTGCACAAGCATCTGTAGATCCCATCTATGTATACAGAGTCCGTCTCCAACGTGAAGGTGTAGCGAGTAGGGGATGCTGCCCGTAGCCTGTGTGCTACACTAAACTGAAAAGAGATGGTCAACGACACAAGAGCATGGTCCACTGCCACACCAACACGTCTGGGTCCAACCGTGAGATCCTGGATACTAGAGATGAGGCTCAGCTCTGCCATGACATAATCCACTGTGCTGGCTCCATGTCTGTGTGGAAAGCGTGTAAAACCCCCCGCAACGGGAAATCTATGTAGGCCATTCAAGATGGCCAATCCATGTGCAATCCCCATGTCTATCAAGTGTCGTCCATACTCAGTGTGTTCTCCATCCTATGATAGTCTGGATAGGCCCGTCTCTGCAACATCCAACTCTCTCAGCATCTCCTCTGAAGTATCATAAAATACTGTCTAATGATGGGCAGTCCTAGCATTGAAATCCCCTAGAATGATGATGTCACCATCTCTAGAGAACTCCCATATGTCATCATCCAAAATGGAGAAGGGGGACTGTCCTCTGGGTGGTGCATAAACTGACGTACTCGGGGGAAGTAGCAAATAGCAATGTAAAGATATCTGCCTATCTCTGCTCTCAATCTCACCCACATGTACCTAGCTTGCTCATCTTTGCACGCTATATGTATCAATGGCTACAACTCCTCCCTGAATAACACTGCCACTCCTCCTGAGCCCCGCCCTCTGTGCTTTGATCGTCTCTTGTCTACAGCCTGTCTCCCATCTATATCCACTAATGTGAGGCATAGATTGCCCCGAGGCCTGATGTGTCTCTGAGTAGAAGACGATGTCTCTTCCCGTAAAACTATCCTCACAAGCACCCACATAAAGGCGCATAGATCCATTACAATTCCAGGTGGCAACTTTGAGTGTGGTCCCATAGGTCTCGCACCGTCATGTGGAGCGCCACTCTACAATCACCACCACGCCATCTTTGTAGAAGGCCGTCTTTCCCTTCTCCCTTGCCGCTTGAATCTCTGGCATTACCTCCCCCATATGCGCAAGCTATGTAAGAGTGAGGTCATCTCCAAGGAATATGTTTGTTTTCTTTAGTGTAGGGGGCTTCTTCAAGAAGTCCTTCTTTGCCTCCATGGATGGGAAACGGATGATTAAAGCTCTCCCTTTTGAAGTCTCCCCATTGCCTTGAGTCTTCTTCCCTACCCTCCATGCCTTTGTATGCGTAGCCTCACTACCCATCATGTGAAGTTCTTCGACTTCCCCTTCCACATCATCTCAGTCTTTTAGACCGGTTACTTTTATATGCAAGACTCTAGTTTTCCTTCGCTGCTCTTCTTCTAGAGCCATGTTGATGATTGTAGGAGTGGGGACGGATGTAGTTTCTTTCCCTTCCCCTTTCTTAGCGACTTCTATCCATTTCTCGCCCTCATTCGCCTTCTTCTGCGTCTTCGTGATCACATCCATCCACGAAGACGTCTTTACCACCTTCTGTTTCTCCTCCTCTGTGATCATCCATACCTGCTCCTTGATGACCTTGATCTCCTCTATCACCGAGGGCTGGAATTCCCCTTCTTCCAGTCCACTGCTTACTCTATCCGCAAGCTCTCTCTTGAGGGCTGTGACCTCTTCCCTAAGTGATTGTGAATCCGCCTTAAGTGCTTGTAGCTCTGCGTGCAAGTCCTCTTTCTCCTTCTTCCATTGTGTGCCTTCGTTGAGGAACATTTGAAGAAGGTTGGCCTTCTCTTCCACGATCCCTCCGTCTCTGCTTTCCATTCCTTCATCTCCCTTTCCATTTGTGTTATCCACTTGTTTGTAAGCACAAAGGTTGCCTTCGTATGGGGCTTACATACTGGCGAAACGTTCATGGCCTCCATTGCGAAGCGCTCATGGCCTCCATTGGCAATGCGGGTATAGCTCGACGCTCTGGCTCGGTTGAGTCCAGGCGGAGAAGTAATAACCACAACCCAAATGCGGGTATATGCACTACCACAGCTCACTGCGGGACACTCAGTCTGCTCTGCCAAATATCCAGAGGCTCAACCCCATTTTTGTTTATTCACGATACCTGCACCATGTGAATGTATTTGTTGTCCTCAATTATGCATACATAATATAGCTGAAAATCTGTCTGCTGAGAGAGAGGCAATTCTGGAAATTCTATGCCTTTGAGAAAATTGCAGAACCAGTAACCTTGTATCTGACGGGCTGTGTAGAGGGCTTCGCGGCAACAGCCAGAGAATGTAGAAAGCAGGTGGAGTGCAGCCCTGGGTGAAAGAACAGGTCGCGGCAGCAACTTGCAGGTTTTGCTTCAGTGAGGAGTTCGCGCGCTGAGGTGAGTTCACATGCAGGTGACAGCAGCTCGCGCTGGTCAGGAATGAAGCTGACGGGCTCGCGCAGGTGTAACAACAGCAGCACAGCACTGCAGAGTAGGGCAGTTCGGCAGCAGCAGGTGCAACTGCAGGAGAACGCGCAGGCGCAGCAGCAGGGGGGCATGTAGGTGCAACAGCAGAGGGGCGCGCAGGTGCAGCAGCAACAGCAAGACGCCCAGGTGCAGCAGCAACAGCAAGTCGACCAGAGAGAGAGAGAGAGAGAGAGAGAGAGAGAGAGAGAGAGAGAGAGAGACCATATTATTGTAGCGAGCTTGAAGTACAATGCATGAGTGAAGCCATCTGATACCTTTCCAGGAATGTCAAGCAATCCAGCCCGGCTCCCTGTTGCAATCAAAATATGTCTGGCAGTGAATCTCTTTGATTGCCCACTTGTCAGCTGAACCTCAACGGTATGGGCGTCTATAATTTTCCCTAAACCTTCGAAAATGGTAACACCTGCACCTGAAAGTATCCTTTTGTATACACCATTCAACCGAACAATCTCCTTTGTCTGCAATCAAGCAAATTTATCACCTCGACGGTCAAGCATTTCCACATCATACCAGACCAGTTGGGCTATTATGCAGCACATTAAATAGCATAAGTCTAAAGCATCCATGCAAACCTTATTTTCAACAAGCCTCTTCCAGTCAAAGGTAATGTCACCATTAATATTCCAGCCAAAATTTTTAGAGTCCTGTGACAGGCATTCAAACTCATAAGCTTTAGAATAAAAACTGTGACATGGATAAGTTCAAAAAACAAACCTCAAACTCTCCATGAAAGGATGCTCCATACACCAATATTTTCTTGGGGACACAGCCTCGGATGACACAACTGCGGGATAGAAAAAAAATCAAGAAAAGTAGCCTAATTAAGCAAATCAAGTTTTCAAAATTTACATACGTTCCACCACAGCCTCCTAGTTGGTCTGAGCTTATTGGATGGAATGGTAGCTCACATATAGCCACCTAAAATGCAGAAAAGACATCAGTGGAAAAAACAACCAGCAAAATAACATTTACTGATCTTGTTTATGCTTATGAAGCTCGTTAAACAACTTAAACGCAGTACTCTTGAGTGTCTCACTCCAGCAATCATACCTTAAGATAGATGCCAAAACTTGCCAACATTAAGACTGAGGAGTCCTTGTATTCAGAGTAAGCTGTGCAATATGACTATGTCTTTTTGTTTGCAACAAGAAAGGGCTGTATTACTGCGTGCATGAAGCTTTCAATGGTGACGCTACTTGTTGGTACTCCTACAATCAGCATCACCGCAAGATGTTTCAGCCCCGAAGCGTTTCATGGTCAAAACAGGGTGTTTCACCCCGAAACGTTTCAGCCACCATGAAGGCCTTAGTGAAACGTCTGACTGAAACACCACTATACATTATACATGTATGTGTATGTGTTGAAACTTAGTTGTATGAATTGTCAAACATCACATGTGTTAGGATTCAGATCTTAATGTTACAACTTGATACGATCTCCACGTCACGAGAGAGAGAGAGAGAGAGAGAGAGAGAGAGAGAGAGGAAGAAGAAGCATCTATTTTAATCATAGCCTACAAGTAATGAGAGAGAGTACTTATTCACCCTCTATGTATAGTGAAGGTGTGTGAGATGTGCAAAATAGAGAGGACCAACAAGGTCTTGTCGAGATAACCTCTCAATAGGTTGAACATATTGTTGCTTGTAGTAGACAAAAGGCACATGCTATGTTCCATTTTTCAACCTTATAATCCATTAACAGTAAATGAGAGAACATAATTTTTTATGGCCAAGTTTCTATGGAGAGTTTTTTTCGAGTGTTTCACCTACAAGGTGAAATGTTTCGGCTGTTTCAACCATTCCGCACCTTAGGCTTACTGAAACGCATTTCACAATGACGCTACTCCTACTAGCTTCACATGATGGTGAACTTATGAAGACGACGATATGATAGTGTCATGTACCATGGCTCACGTGGATGAGTCCAAGAATCCAAGCCAAAGATGGAAATGCATACAAGGAGAGCATCTCCTAGCTTGCATGAGTTTTCTAGAGGGATGCTTGTCCCCACACACATCACCTAAGGTCACACACATCTTACCTCTTGAAGCATATATAAGCCTCCTTTGTATTCACTCTCTTTCATCTGGAATAATGACTATGTTAGACTTGATGAGGCACACACATCTTACCTCTTGAAGCATATATAAGCCTCCTTTGTATTCACTCCTTTTCATCTTGAATAACGAAGCTATGTTAATCTTGCATTCTATCACTCTCATGTCAATTGTCCTTTATCTACTCTACTTGCAATTAGGGTTTCCTAATGATGATTAGTCGCCATGAATGGCACGCTTAATATCACAAACTATTGATGCGTCAAGCCATTGAAGACCCGGCCGTTTAGGGCATTCCAAACCTAACCCTAGCCAACTTGCAGATCTCACCCGAGGGGCCTAAAACCTAGAAGCAACAAAGAAGGAGAAACACATCCTCGCCGAATGGGCAAATTGTTGAAGTTTTACCAACTTATGGGACCACATCCCATGGGGAGTAAGATCATTAAAATAACGCAGGACCCACACACTCAAAATAAGCCTTGCGTAAAGACCTACTGACGTGGCTGTTGTACGGACGGTTCACAAATCGAACTAACTTACCGGCACACTATACGGACAGATCCACGTTTTGCATTGTTGGCTGCTGATGTGGTAGCTATAAAGGCTTGCCCTGGTAGCTTCTCTCTCTCTCTCTCTCTCTCTCTCTCTCTCTCTCTCTCTCTCTCTCTATATATATATATATATATATATATATATATATATATATATATATATATATATATATATGTGTGTGTGTGTGTGTGTGTGTGCAGGCAATATAGTAGGCGCAGGCAGGACAGCAGCAACTAGGTATGTGCAGATCCTCTAGGGTTTGCGCAGACTAAACAGCAACAAGTAGTGATGAGCAGGTCTTCGAGGGTTCGTGCACACTGGGTTGCACGCGATTAGGGTTCGCGTAGGCTTTTAGGGTTCACTCAGAAAGCAGTGTCACAAGGGACGGGCACCACGTGCAAACGGAAAAAGACACTAAAAAACTTTCATCACTTCAAATAACACCGAACGGAGAGAGATGCACGACACATGAGACGGAGAGCAGCGGAATTCCACCCCTAGAGCGCACTGGCCCCAAACCCTTTTCCCCCTTTCCGTATTTCTTTATATTGCTTCAACTCAATACAAGCCACTACTCCACGCTCTGCACCTTCATCCGAAAGCGTGTCAAAGACTGAGCCCTCTACGCATATTTAAAGGCCCTTGGCCTATGAAAAGCATCAACTCAAAAAGCATCTGGGCCAAAAGCAACCAACACGTTTTGCAAAATTTCGTACAGTTGCCATGTCAGCACTATCGGCGCGTTTTACGAAAATCCGTACTCCTACCACGTCAGCACTGTCAACACGAGATCCAAGACTTTCGTACAGTCTTGCCACGCCATCAATTGGCTGCGCATGTGTGTGTGTGTGTGTGTGTGTGTTGGTCCTCCTTTATTTATCTCTAGTCACTTGGGCCCCATTGGACGGGGTCTCATAAGTTGGTGGGAACTCCTCTTTAAAAATAGGCCACTCGTCAAGACTTTGCTTGTTGGTGAAACTTCTTTTGTTGCTTCTGCTTCTTCTTCTAGGGTTTAGGCCCCTCGGTTGAGGTCTGCAAGTCGGCTCCATTCTTCAGTGGCTTGACACGTCAGCAGTTTGTGACAAGCAGCAAGTCAACACTCGTCAACTTGCAAAATCTCTCTCTCTCTCTCTCTCTCTCTCTCTCTCTCTCTCTCTCTCTCTCTCTCTCTCTCTCTCTCTCTCTCTCTCTCTCTCTCTCGCACGGCCGCCATAGCGCACAAGCGAGTGATGCTCCTCTCACTCCTGTTGCTATAATAAATAGGTTCGTGGGCACATCATTTCTCTCGACTCTTTCGCTTCTCTACGATTCCAAAATACTCGCGGTCAACAAGGTATTATAAGCATCTTGCTATGATCTTCGACACCTGATGACAATTTTGTGTGTGTGTGTGTGTGTGAGAGAGAGAGAGAGAGGGAGGAAAATGGTATAACCTTTCTATCACCCAAGTGTGGTAGATTGGTTATGCCATGTCTTCCTCTTGAATAACAAGTCTTGAGTTCAACTCCTCGTCGGCTAGATCTTTAAGGTCTCTTGGGACAGTTTCCTACCACATTAAAACTCTCTTCTTCTTCTTCTTCTTATCTCTCCCTCCTGTGCAGGCTGATTCCTTTTGCACCTTGCACGGGCTGCTACACGCCACGAGCTGACCCAGAAGGGGGGCAGCGACGAGTAAAGCATTGGTCAACAGTTTCGATGAGCAGGTTGGACACAGCAGGGTTGGGGTCCCTTGCCCTTGTTTGCATTGATTCACAGCGCATGCAGTGGGCTGTGGTTTGACTATTTGGCAGAGGAGTGTACGCACATTAGGGATTATTACTACAAGGTCTTGTGAGCAAGTTGAGAGAGCTAGTTTAGGGGAACAAGATGCTAGTCCCTCACTCACTTTTGCATTGAGCTGTATTGCCTGCACATTGGGGCTGATCTGGTCTTTGGAGTAGAAAGGAGTATTCAGCAGGTTTGTCAGATACGCAGTAGATTCCCGCTTGGGGTTGTTGCCAACTCGCCTGCAAAGGGGCTGTTTTGATTGAGTCGCCAGGTCCAGCTGAGCCAGTGCGGACTTTCGCTCTTTTGAGACTACTAAGGCCCCCCGCCCCACCATCGCACAAGATGATGGCCTATCCACAAAAAAACACCCCCCCAGACGCTAAAGGCGACTTTCATGCTCACACACAAACGGCTCACAAAGATGGAAAAAGAGATGAGGGAGTGGAAAGCGGAGATGGAAGATTGGAGGGAGGAAAAGGCAAGTTTCCTAAAAAGCAAGATAGAAGAGAGGAACAATGGAAAGCGGAGGAGGAGGACATGCGGGCTGAAATCGACACGCTCAAAGGGGAGGTATCGGCCCTTAAAAAAGAGATGGCTGATGTTAAGACGAGAGGCAAACTCGAAGAGGAGAATTTCAGCCCTTAGTGATCGAAAAGCTCAAAGTCATCAAGGAGCAAGTGTCGTAGAAAGAGTTTTTGAAGAAAAGGCCCACATTAAAGAAGACTGGCATATTCCTTGGCAATGATCTCAATCTATCCCAGCTTGCTCACAAACAGCAAGTTATGCCAAAGATTGGGCAGCAAGGGAAAAAGGAAAGATAGCTTTCTATAGAGAAGGGAAGGTGGTAATTATGGAGCGACGCTCCACATGACGATCGGAGACCTATGGGATTAAACTTAAAATAGCAATGTGGAACTGCAATGGGTCTCTCAAGCTTGATGTAGGTGCCTTTGAGGACAGCTTTAGAGACAAAGATATTGTGTTCTATTCACAGACTCACCAAGCTGCCCCAGGTCAGATGATGCCACATGTGACTGAATACAAATGGGAGACGGCTCATCGGAGTAGAGATTTGGCGTGGTGGGAAGAGGACAATAGTTCTTTTCAGGGAAGATCTCCAATCGCTTGTACATATTGTTCGGAAAGACAGATACACATGGGTGAGATTGAAGGCTGACACGGGCAGATTTCTCTACATTGCCATATGCTACTTTGCTCCAAGTACATCAACCTATACGTCACCCAGAAGAGAGTCTCCTTTCTCTGTGCTTGATGATGACATATGGGAGTTCTCTAGGGATGGGGACATCATTCTCTTGGGGGACTTCAATGCCCGAACAAGCAACCATCAAACAATCTTCTATGATACCTCAGAAGAGATGTCGAGAGCTGGACACCATAGACATGGGGCTAGATAGACACTCACAAGACACAAAATGTATAGAGTATGGGAGACACTTGCTAGATATGGGCGCCGCACATGGGTTAGCCATACTTAAAGGCTTACAGAGATTCCGAGCAGCCGCCGGGTTTACTTGCTTCCCAAATCGTCTTGGAGCTAGCACATTGGATTATATTATGGCCACGGCGAGCTTTCTTTCCCATATTGAGCACTTCACAATTGGACCCCGGCCCAATGAGGTAGCAATGGACCATGCCCTTTTGACATTGGACATCTCCTTCCAGTTCACCACAGCTCAGAGGACATGAGCAGGAGGTCCTACAAGATATGCTTTCACTTCGTAGATAGACTCTGTTTGCATGGATGGGATTTATAGACACCTA
Source organism: Adiantum capillus-veneris (assembly GCF_014529385.1). Taxonomy (NCBI): domain Eukaryota; kingdom Viridiplantae; phylum Streptophyta; class Polypodiopsida; order Polypodiales; family Pteridaceae; genus Adiantum; species Adiantum capillus-veneris. The sequence continues at coordinate 27,030,665 of NC_140932.1, read as the reverse complement.
TGCACAGAGGATCCAAGACGATCGTTGAAAGAGCTCACCCATATTCTGACAAAGACTCTACGGGATGCGGCTAGGGAGGCTTATCCACATACACAGTCCGAGCAAAGACAACGTTCTGGAACTATACCCAAATTAGTTGGTATGATGAGGAGTGTAGAAATTTGAGAGCTCGACTAAAGAGAGGTTTTTCTAGGAGTCATCACTCATGGACAGTCGCGCATTGCCTTTTAGCGTTCAATGCGTCGGAAGAAGAGGGCCTTTCTGGTTGGCCTTGAGCAGGAGTTATACCAACTATTTATTTTTCCGTCAGGATTCGATTGAGGCTTGACGGCTTTCCAAGAATCCTCTCCCGCTCTAGCTATTACTTCTCCGAAGGTGTGGGACCGATAAGCAGCATCCCTATATACAATGTCGGGGCAACCACCTCTACGGATCCACCAGAGCCATATTGTCACAAGACGGGCACCACATGCCAATAGAAAAGAATAGACTGAAACAGACTTTTAGCACTTCAATAACAACTGAATTGGGAGAGAGAGAGGCGACACGAGACACGGAGTGGCGGAATTACACCACAGAGAGTATTGGCCAAACCTTGGCGCCCCTTTCGGTATTTCTTTATATTGCATCAACACAGTACAAGCCGATACTCGAGACTCTGCACCTTCTCCAAGAAGCATGCCAGAGAATGAGCCCTAACCTCATATTTAAAGGCCCTTTGCCTAAAAAGCAATTACAGTGAAAAGCCTTCAAAACTCAAAAGCTCTTGGTCCAAAAAGCAATGCCAAAATCTGCCAGCTTTTCGTAAATCGCGCATGTGTTCGTTCAACAGGCCACGTGTCAACCCACCACGTCAACAAATCAGGGTTAGGATTAGGGTTAGGGTTTCTGATTTTAGGGTTAAGGTTTCGGACAAAATTAGGGTTTTTTATTTTAGGGTTAAGGTTTCAGCAAAATTAGGGTTTTGGGCAGAATTAGGGTTTTTGATTTTAGGGTTGAGGTTTTAGCAAAATTAGGGTTTTTGATTTTAGGGTTAGGGTTTCAACAGAATTAGGGTTTCGACACGTCAGCACTTTGTTACATCTCCCCTTCTTGAAAGAGAGTAATCGTCCGTGATTACAGCATATCTGCAAAACAACTCAAGTTAGCTCAAAAATTTCCGAGGGTCATTCCGAGGGACATTCCGAGGGACAATAAGTTTGCTCTTTTTATTAAGGAGTTAGCTTCTCCTTTCTGCTCTTTTGATCAAGGAGTTAGCTTCTCCTTTCGGCTATTTTGATAAGGAGTTAGCTTCTCCTTTCGTCCAGATCGGAACTCTTGATATTCCGGCGTAGTAAAATTAGCCATCACACCCAGACCGTACTGATCTTCTACGGGTGTCTTGATGCATTAAAATCACATACCAGGCAATCTCATCCAATTAGGAATATTCAGTGGTTAGCACATCACAATGCAACACAAATGCTTACATATGCATGTTACAAGACATAGAAACATAAAGCCGCCGATGAACACTCCTCCCGCATAACCTAACAAGGTCCGGGCCGGGAGATATTCAACGGATCACTCCTCCCACATAACCTAAAAAGGTCTGGGCCGGGAGAGAGAGAGAGAGGCCTTTTACAACCAAACGCCCCCTAGACCGCAGCTTGCATCATTTGGAGGTGCTGAGAGTAACCACTGCTCAGACTTCTTAATACTCCTCCCGCATAACCATCCAGGTCTGGACCGAGAGTCACAACAACAATTATTTTACAAGCATACAAAACGCTCCCCAGGCATTGGCCTGCGTCGTTCGGGGATTTTCAAACATACAACGAAACGCTCCCCAAGCATCGGCCTGCATCGTTCCAAGGTTTAAACAATACCAAAACAATATTTCTCACTTCTCCACCTGGGAGTAAAATCACCAATCATTGAAACCAGTATCAAACCAAAGTCAAACAATTCAAATCGGCACCAAAACAGGTTCGAAACAGATACCATCCATTTCAAACAAATTCCAAACAGGATCACCAAACAAGATCAAACAGAACTCAAACTTTAAAAGCAATCTTGACATCAATCAAGCTCGAAAAGTTGATTGACTTTCCATCTTGAAACCTGCACCAAAAATTAGGGTTAGGTTTCTTCCATGAGGTTGTAGCCGAGCACAATATGGTCCATCAGCTCTTTGACAAGCAGTGTTGCTTTGGCGGCGATGGTAGTCCCAAGATAGCAATCGCACTAAAGCTCCAAGGTCATCTGCTCGTGAAGAGACATCTACTGAGAGATGTCGAGAAATTTCAAGATATAATCTGCTAGGGTTTCCATGGCAAGCATTTCCAGATACCCCACTCTACAAGAAGTTGCACTCCGAAGGAAGATGTCAGAAACCATATAACTTCGGGCAATTTTTTTTTTTTTTCTTGAAAGCTTGCCAAGTACTTGGAGTATGCTGCTTGGTAGCTGTAGATATCAATATCTGCATGGCACTGCTTTTGAGAAAAACAGTGACTTGAAACAAATCTGGATCCTTCTCTTGCAAGTGATCTTAATTGGCTTATACCCTGTAAGACATGAGCGGAGAAGACGGGAGCGTGCCCGATGCGCGATGAAGTAAGGGTGGGGGTCGCTAATAGGTCCAGGTTGGAGGGCGAAGATACCTCAAATACGAAGCATACCAAAGAATGAGCCTTAACCTCATATTTAAAGGCCCTTGGCTTAAAAAGCAATACAGTGAAAAGCCTTCTAAACTCAAAAGCTTCTGGTCCAAAAAGCAATGCCAAAAGTTGCCAACTTTTCATAAATCGCGTTGGTGTCCGTACAGCAGGCCACGTGTCAGTCCGCCACGTCAGCAAATCAAGGTTAGGATTAGGGTTAGGGTTTTTGATTTTAGGGTTAGGGTTTCAACAAAATTAGGGTTTCGGGCGAGATTAGGGTTTTGGGCAAAATTAGGGTTTCTGATTTTAGGGTTAGGGTTTCGACACGTTAGCAGTTTGTTACACATATCCACATGCATTCCTTCTATACAGCGGAGATGGTAAGGAAGGCCATCGACAAGATGAAGCATGGGAGAGTTTATGATCATGAGGGATTATTGGCCAAGCATTTTATTCATGCCAAAGATATGCTTGCAAAGCTCCTAGCTATGATGTTCAACCGTGCTATGTGTGAGGACCTACCTGAGACTTAGAGTTTATCTACTATCGTGCCTATCGTAAAGGCAAGAGACCCTATGGAGTGAAACCGGCCCGTGGGGCGGTAGACGTAGGCTTTCACCCGAAACTTTACTTTAGACTTTAGGACACAGAGAAACTTTGCAAAAGAAAACCGTAACGGAAATTGATACCTCAAACACACACGGCTTGGAAGCTAGAGCACTACCAAGCAGACGTCGACACCTGTTGGCCCCAAAGACTGGCGCCCTTTTCGGTATTTCTTTATTGTATAACAGAGGGAATAAAACCAGTGATTTCCTACGAGCTGTCCCGTATAATCCGGGCTGAAAATGACATGTTCTGGCCCGATTTCGGCAACATAACTATACTAGGACGCTTCACAGATAGTATCCTCATGCAATAGATGACTTTCCCGACGCATACGGACACTTTGCAAAACCTGGCTAGAATCTGCAGCACGCTGAATTCTCTGTTTTCAGCCCTGAAAATGTGCCAAATCACCTCTACAGCGGTCTCCTTGCGCCCCTGGACCTCCTGGGGGTATTAGGGACCGTTTAGGGCCGAAACCCTAAACCTGCAAAAATACACAGTAGGCTGTATTTCCTTGTTTTGGGCTCCCTTTCGCGAGTTGGTCGCATCCATAGCAAGTCCTCGAGCTCCCGCACCTGTAGGGCTACTTGCCCTTTTAATCGGACGAGATTTCTCACGTGAAACCTCTTCGATTCACCTGTACCTGCGGGGGATTAGCAACTAGCTAATCCAGTACATGTGCAAGAGGCTCTTGCCTCGGCAATCGCGCATGAACCCACACAATTGTACAGAGGTCAAATGAAAAGCCCTCTTGTGGGGCATCACATAACTGCATGGAGGGGAGAGAGAGCGCAATGAATGATGCGCAAGGCTTCAGTTCTTGCACTTCATTGTACATAGAGGGTAGGCAAGCACACAGTAGCTTTGGTACCTACAACAATCTACCATATGGCTGAAAAATACAACCCACGTTTTGTTTTAATGCTTCTCTCTCTCTTAAGTTGGAAAAATGCCCAAAAATGTGTCAAGTGGCAGTCATGCATTAATTCCCCGCTTTGGACCTTCTGGTCTAAAAATATCTCAACCGGTTGCTTAGTTGACTTAGCGGTTGAGTAATGAAATGTTCCTCTTGTCATTCCGGAGCTAATAATGCGAGATTTCATGGCCCAAATAGCAGTTCCCTAAATTTTAAAAGATGCTTCCATTTGACCCCACCTTGTCACTGTGCCTTTATTAAGTTCACTTCCTAGTATCCACCAACTTGCTAAGTGCGACGGGGGGACCTACATGATCTGGAACCGAGCCTAGACATCCTCTTACTATACGAATTCTAGTGCCGACCAACTTCCCGTCTGCGGGTGAAACTACCATTCACATTGGCCATACAATGTCCAACCATTTGCAACTTCAAAAAGAGGGTCTCAAAAATAAAACAAAAATCATTGGAAAGAAACCAACAACTACGGTCAGCAGTTGCCACGTCCTTGTGACATAGTTAACAGTTGCCACGTCCTCGTAACATGGAGCCTGGGAACTACCGTACTATTATGATCGGTCACGCATTAGCACAGTTATAGGCATCCATTCTCGAGCACCAGCTGGGCAGATAGGCAGAGAGACAAGGTATACGAGCAACAGGACAATCACATCCTGACTCTATGAGCCATCATTGAGAAGGGCAAGTCACATGGGAAACAGATATATTGAAGCTTTGTGGATTTTCACAAAGCTTTTTATATAGTACATAGAGCTAGACTGATGCGGCAACTGTAGGTCATGGGGGGTACTCACAGAGCTTATTTGGGGGATTATGGCTTTATACAGATCAGTTGCGAGGTTTCTACCTTGGTTCACTCCACTATTGGAGTGAAGCAAGGATGCTTGCTATCTCCTACATTGTTTGGTATGTATGTAGATGAGGCCTCTGATTACATTATGAGACTAGGGGACAGAGGAGCATAGCTAGCAAAGACATGGATCCCACTTTTGTTATATGCTGATTTCTGACTCCCCAGAATGAATGCAGCACCATTTGGATGTCTTACATGTGTTTGTGGAGGATAGTGGATTGTTTGTCAACCTTGGTAAAACCAAGGTCATGGTGTTTAACACCACACCGCAGTGGGTCGGGAGGTGAGCGCGCACATTTACCTACAGTCAGGAGATTGTAGAGTATACAGATGCATATACTTTTATCTAGGGGTAGTTTTTAGTGGGCCAGTTTTTTCACTGAGGAAAGCAGCAGAGACTAGATTGATTAGAGCTTATGCTACCTTAGACAGATTTGAGAGGATGTGTTCACAGGTTCAGTTTCAGGAACCTCGAACCAAATTTTGGCTTTTTAATACTTTGCTGATCTCAGATATGATGTATGGAGTGCAGATTTGAGGCCCCTCGGTTGTCACGACAAAGCTTGCAGCACTAATGGATGGAAAGGGATAGAGAGGCCCTTGGTATCTCTGATTTCCCGAATAATTATTCCAAGGCTTCAAGACCTCATGAACTTATTAGAGCAGAGCTAGCTGCCACTCTGGTGGTGATTGAGGCACTTACTAAATCAGTCTCTTTCATAGCTCGAGTCTTCCCGGCAGTTGGCCTTACGGGGAGACATGGCCTGTTGGTATGGACAGATAAATTCTTGGTTCCAGATACATGGTTTAGCATGGACAGACTACCTCCCTTCCAGTACTCTTTGGAGGCACCCTCTCTCATTGTGACACGGACAGAGATTACTAGACTTATCCACCAGGACATGATTCAGATGGACACCAGGACTTTGACAGAGCCTACTCAGGAGTTGGACATGAAGAAAGATAACTTTTTACAGAGAACATTTTCTCCAACTCACGGCAGATGGCTTTGTAGTCAAGCCTAGCTGGACCATAGAGACAAACTCAACAGCAGGTTAGAGACTATTTCAGCCATTACCACTAGACAGCTAGACAGATAAGTTTTGCAGCAGAGTTCGGATCCCACCTCACTGGTTGACCGTGCGATGGAGCTAGGGAGATCCAAGCGTCCACAATTACAAAGGAGGGCATCCCAGCATAGACGGAGATTACACTTAAGGATTCCAATTATTTTGGCGCGCTAGTCACAATGCCTGGTCAAGTTTTTGACCATGGAGGATATCGAGGAGATCCGACACCGACCGATGTTGGACTTACTCTAAGCTTGAGAATTATCCCCTTCTTAGTAGCTTAAGTTTATTGCACCTCTCATTATTTTTGTAACTTTCTATTGACTAGAGACTCTCTAGTCTTTCTCCCACTTTCACTATCACGAAGTGATGACGGGGCTGCCCAAGAGCATTCTGGAAACCCTAACCCTGTCCTATCCTTATTGCTCAATTCTTTCATACAGATCGAGTAAACAAACAGACTGGATTTCATTAATTTAGAAATGGCCGAAGCCGATACAATAGGGACAGACTCGCCCTTCAGTTTAATGTCAAGTACAATGGTTCTACCCTTCTCTGTAGTCAATGTCGCTTTCCTCACCTGATAATCAACCACAGAGTTGTTCTTGTGGTACCAGGGAATCCCTAAGAGAACATCACAACCTTCCAAAGGCATTATGAAAAAGTCCTCATGCCCCAAATACCCCTGACAATGCAACCGAAGTTTGCCAATGACAGGTGTAATGGCTACGTCCCTGCCGTGTGCCACTAGAACAGCCTCCGCAATTGGTCCCATCTGATCGGGAGTGATCTCGAGCCGCGCCGCCAATTCTGGTGAAATGAAGTTGGCCTCGGCTCCTCCATCAAAGAAGATCAAGGCCTCTTGGTCTTTCGCTTTGCCCCAAGCTCGGCAAAATTCTGTACTCTCGTCCATGGTGTTGGGATCAGTACCCACACAATCTGGAACCAGTTCTGTTTTTATCTTGCCTTTCTTCCACGTTCCTCAACTGCTCTCGAACTCTCCGGCCTTTCGTTGTCCTTGTCATTCTGTCCTTTCGGTGCCTTTTTAGGGCACTTCGCGGAGATATGTCCATGTTCCCCGCATCCAAAGCACTTCCCCTCCCTGATGAAGCGAGCTCTCTCCTAAGGAGTAAGCTTGGGTCGTGCATCCTTCTTTTCTGGGTTGCTCTTTCTCTTTCTACTTTCATTCGTTGAAGTCTATTCAGCTTGTTGTGTCATGACCTCATCGGTGGGGTAGGTCAGGCCGCCAGAATGAATGGCAAAACCCCGCTTCGCATGACTCATCAACTCCTGAATAGAAGCTGACTTCTGTTCCAAGCAGTGATCTCGGATCTCTGTAGGTAGACCCAAGGTAAACCGCTCAATCTGTTCTCTGAACGAGATCTTCTTGAATGAAGAGGCGGGTAGAAAAGAGCTCCAGACTCTCTCGCAATAAGCATCCACTGTATCTCTCTTGGTCATCCGAAGATGGTTCCAAGCAGCTCGTATATCGCGTTCATACTCTTGAGTTAGCCAAAAAGAAATAAAAAGCTTCTTAAATTTCAGCCATTTAACTGACGCGGTCTTGTTTAAAAGAAGCATGGACCACCAAGTTTGAGCATTCCCCTTAAAATAAGAGGCAGCTCTCCGAATCTTGGAGTGCTCTGAGTAGCGTCCTCCCGCGAAAGCGATGTCAAACTGCTGTATAAAAGACAAAGCCTTCGAAGCATCTTACATCCTGAAAAAGTGTCAAATTTGATCGATTGTCCACCTTCCTTAAACTCTCGGACTTTCTTGCCTTTATCTTCCAGAAAGTCATACTGGTTGGCTTTACGAAAATTCTTCTTGTTCGCATAAAAGTTGTCGTCGTCAGAGTATGAACCGTCTAGAGACGAGTCCTCTGTAGAACTGTCACTCACTGGGCGAGATTTAGACTTCTTTGCCTTTTTCTTGCCCTTTCCGAAGCGTTGTTTCTTGCTTCGCTTTTTGCTTTTTCTGTCTTCTTCGCTCAAACCTGAAGAGCTAGAAAAACTGGGTACTCCTTCAAATCGAACACGCTTCTTCTATTTCTTTGCCTTATCAGACGTCGATCGACGACCCAAATAACCTGGGAAGTCAGTGCCTTTCTTCTGCTTTTTGCCGTGCTTTTTAGCTTTGTTCTGTGCGTCAAAAAGCTGAGCAATCCATGCATCAACCACCTCTTCTAATTCCTTCTCTGAATATGTCTTGTGTCACGTGACAATGTGTCACGTGACACATCCAACCCTATGTGTTCGTGGACAAGCTACACCATAACAGGGTTCTCGTCAGTCCAATCAGTCTAGATTAGTAGTGATCTGGTACTTTTGTGAGTCTATTCGTAGACCGTGCATGCCCAGTCACTTAGTGTAGATGCATATCCTCTGGTTGCACACCGCATAAGCATAAGTATTTCCATCAGATTCCATCAGAGTCAGTTTGGGGATTTTTCAAGTGACTTTATCCTATTTTTCCCTATTTTTGATATTTTTCACTTATTTATTAAGTGACTTTTGTTGGGAACTAAGTAGGGCAAATTGGGTAAGTTAATATATAAGCAAACCCAAGTTAGCACAATTGGGCAGATGAGCAAGGAGCACAGCAGGCTTTCCAAGCAACAGGTACTCCCTCCCTCTCTCAACAAGAACCTCGTCAAGCATGCCTTGGTGAGACCACCACCATCAGCCCAGCGTTTTGGGATCGCCAACAAGCCTCCATCCTTGGCGTTTTTCCCTTCAACAGCCATAGCCAGCAGATGCTCCCCTCTTGGCATTTTCATCCACTACCGGCAGCCCAGCTTCAGCGTTTTACTAACGCTAGCAACACCTGCAAGAGGTGGCGTTTTTCAGCCATAAAACGCAGCCTAAGACCTGCAGCAAGACAGCGTTTTCAGCCCTCGACATCAGCCATAAAAACGCAGCTTGATAGTGCCAGAACCTCAGCGTTTTTCATCACCGTATGACCCTCGACAAATCAGGGATTTTCAGCCATAAAAACAGCAGCAAACCAGTCATTTTCAGCCCCCCAAAGCGGTCCAGATTCCCAGCCATTACCCCTTTGTGGACAGCAGATAGAAGAGAACTGAATTCAGCCCTAAAGTCATCATCGTCGTCATCGGCATAGTCCCCGTTTGCATCAATCCATTCATCATCATTGTACACCTTTGTGCAATCAAAAGTAGACCACTCTCGCCGACGAGAGTGGGGCCTTCGGAGGAGGGTTTTACAACCTCTCGGGTGTCGTATCTCTTTTCTCTCCTTCTCTCAGTCTCATACACTTGCACGCACAATATCCACTCACTTTGTTCGTGATCATAGCACTCTCCATAAAGACGGAAGGCTCTCTCCTTCCCTAAGAACTAAAAGGAACCTTGAGCAAATATAGATCACTAATCTTGAGAAAATACAACATTCATTCCGCTGCATCTTACACACATCCAACCCTATGTGTCCGTGGACAAGCTACAGCACGACAAGGGTTTAGTTAGTCCAATCGATCTAGATTTAGAAGTGTTCTTGCACTTTTGTGAGTCTATTCATAGACCGTGCATGCCCAGTCACTTAGTGTAGATGTTTATCCTCTGGTTGCACACAGCATGATCATAAGCATTCCCATCAGAATCCATTAAAATCCTTCAGGGGAATCTTCCAATGAATTTAGTCTATTTTCCCTATTTTTGACATTTTTCACTTATTATTTTTAAGTGACTTTTGTTGGAAAGTAGGTAGGGCAAATTGAGTAAGTTTGTATATAAGCAAACCTAGGCTAGCACTAATTGGCAGAAGAGGCAACGGGAGCCAAGCTCAACCAAGTTCGCTTGGGCGTGTCGATTCCTGATCGTGTTTTTGAAGAGTGACAAGAATCCCAAGAAAGAAGGGCTTGTCCAACCTCCCCTTGTGTCTCTTTTCACTCATTGAGAGCGGACCGTGCACTTAGCAGCCGGCCAATCGACGTGAGGTGGGAAAAAGCAACCTTGGTGTGAGCGCAAGGCCGCCAAGGGGTGCACCCGCAGAAAGGAGTAAAACTCGGGTGAAGAGAAGATCCTTCTCAAACACGGTTTGCAAGCGAAAGAAAACCTCAAGACCCTCAAGCACCCAAGAACCCAAGACCCTCAAGAACCCAAGTTCCTCGTGGACTTAAGAACCAAAGATCATAGTGCATGGTCATCACCCGAAGCGGAATGGATACTTCGCATACAAGTGGTGAGCATAAGAGAGGCGACAAAGAGTTCTCCCCACCAAGAAATTTTTCCAACCCTCCTCCTTCTCCATCTACGCCACGAGTTGTACCAACTTCCATGGAGGCGATGGTCAAGTCGATGTTGGACATGATGGCCCAACAACAAGAAGCGACTCGCGAAGCACTGGCACAACAAGAAGCGAATCGAATTGCGCTGGCACAACAAGAAGCGACTTGCATTGCTTTGGAACGCGAGCGCAAAGAACGAAATGAAAGAAATGCCATAAAACAAGAAGCAGATCGCATTGCTTTAGAACGCGAGCGCAATGAACGAAACGAAAGAAAAGCGCAAAGAAAGGAGGAACGCGAAGCTCAAAGAGCGGCCTTGGAGGCCGAGCATGAAGCTCAAAGAGCGGCCTTGGAGGTCGAGCATGAGGCTCAACGAGACCTCCGCACTCAAGAATTGGTTCGACAAGTACTTCCCTCAAAGTCCGAACTAGCCAAAGATCGTGGGAGTTCCTCAACCTCAAGTGGCGCTGTCACGTGACACATCCCAACCCTATGTGTCCGTGGACAAGCTACACCACAGCAGGGTTCAAGCAGTTCAATCAAGTCTTGATTAGCAGTGATCTGGCACTTTTGTGAGTCTATTCGTAGACCGTGCATGCCCAGTCACTTAGCATAGATGCATATCCTCCGGTTGCACACAGCATGATCATCGGAATTCCCATCAAAATCCATTAGCATCAGTTAGGGAAATTTTCCAGTGCATTTAGCCTATTTTCCTATTTATTGGGATTTTCACTTATTATTTTTAAGTGACTTTCCAACAAAAGTAGGTAGATCAATTTTGCTAAGTTAATATATAAGCAAACCAAAGTTCACACTTTCTGGCAGAAGAGGCAGCAGGAGCACCTTGCTCAACAGACAACTTCTCAGCAAGACCAACCCCCGCGACTACTCTGGCGTTTTCTCCATAGAAGACCTAGCGTTTTTGCATCAGATCAGCCTTGGCAATTTGTGCACAACAGATCAGCCCCGGCGTCATCACGACACAGCAAATCAGCCTAGCGTTTTTGCATTTGCAGAACCCCGGCGACAAAAGGACCAATTTCAGCCCCTGGCGTTTTTGGATTTCAGCAGCAAATTAAGACCGGCAATATTCACCTAAAGTGTAGCAGATTCAGCCCATAAAGACCATCAGTTTTCAGCCCTAAGAAACCTCATTTTTCAGCCAAGAAAACGCAGCCAAAAGTCATTTTCAGCCACCGAAACAGTCCCAAAATTCAGCGATTAGAAGATCTCAGATTTCAACCGTCGTCGTCGTCGTCGTCGTCGGCATAGTCCCATTGCATCAGTCCATTGCATACACATTGTACACCTTTGTGCAATCCAAGAATAGACCACTCTCGCCGACGAGAGTGGGGCCTTTGGAGGAGGGTTTTACAAGTTACAACCTCTCAGGTGTCGTATCTCTTCTCTCTCCTTCTCTCAATCTCGTTCACTTGCACGCACAATCCACTCACTCTGTTCGTGACCACAGCACTCTACAAGACGGAAAGCTCTCTCTTTCCCTAAAGAACTAAAAGGAACCTTGAGCAATAAAGATCACTAATCTTGAGAAAATACAACATTCATTCCGCTGCACCTAACAGGCGCAAGCCACGATGCAGATTCCAACAATCAAATCACAAAGAAGTTGACCTTCATTAAGTATGATGGTAAGATGGATGCTACGGTTATTCATTCTTGGTTGCATCAATTTAATGCTTATTTTGCGACAACTAAGAAGACAGGGAATAGCAAGGTTTTGACGGCAGCTATGTACCTTGCTGATGATGCCATCAATTGGTACCACGCATGGCAAGAGGCACAGTTAGCCGCGCAACTAGAGGAAGCCAACGAATTCACGTCCCTTTCCTTCAATTGGGCTAATTTCCAAGACAAGCTCAAGGCGCGGTTTATGCCACCTCAGTACCTCGCACGATTGAAGGACGATTGGCACGCTCTCAAGCAAAATGGTATGCCGATTATGTCTTTTTCTAATCGCGTTTTGCAGCTAGGTACCCAATTACGCAAGTCGGATGATGAACGCAAAGAGGCATTCCTTTATGGATTGGACGAGTATATCAAGTACGATGTCGAGGTGCTCGATCCAATCGATCTCAACAAGGTGGTAGCGATTGCTCTCGCACGGGAGATGAAGCACAACAAGGGAAAGCCCAAGGAGAACAAGACTTCCACGAGTATCTCGCAGACTTCTCAGAATGGTAAGAACGGTAAGAATGATAAGAATGGTAACTCTTCTAACGAATCTTCCAACAGTCTCTCTGAAAAGAATTCTTCCGATGAACCTAAGGGTAAGGCTAACACAATTGCTAAACCTAAGCTCACTCCAGATGAAAAGGTAGCACGAGGAATTTTAGGAGGATACATCACGTCGGAAGAGCAAAGCACTTATTCTAAGGAAGATCGTTGTTTTCATTGTCACATTAAGGGTCACATAAAAAAACATGTCCTAAGCTTGAAGCGAATGAATCTAAAGAATCCACAGAACCCACTTCCTCTGTCAATGCAATTACTGATAACACGAGTGTGCCCCAAGTTTCTCTTGACCCTCCCATTGATGATTCTCTCATTAAATGTTATGGTCATATGTTGAGGCAGCGTTTTGTCATATTGTTTGACCAAGGTCCTTCTCTTGTTGAGAGAGCCCGCCTGGAAGTTAGTCAGAAATCTCCTCTCGAGATCTCTGGCTTTGTTCCCGGTATGGACTCTCTCATCACGCAAGAGTGTCTTGGTGTGTTGTTTACAATTCAACAAGCTGCTTTCAGTAAAAGATTTTTTGTCTCTCCTCTCTCAGGATGTGATATGATTTTGGGCATTCGATGGTTTCGTGAGCTTAACCCTCTCATTGATTGGGAGGCTAACACTTTCACTCTCTATGCCAAAAGTGACTCTCCCATTGTCATTCGTGGAAAGGAAGTTGTTCATTCTCCCTCTCTCATTGTTAATATGCAGGACAAGATTGGAAGGATTCGGGAGAAGGAGACTCTCTCAGTCTCTTCTTCTCCAAAGCATGACACACATGATTTGCATGATGATGATTTAAATGACAATGATAAGCATGATGAATTGGATGATAATGATGAGCGTGATGATTTGGACGACACTGACAAGCATGATGATTTGCATGATCAAGATGTGATTTCTCACAAGCATGAGGATTTTCATGAAGATGATGTGATTGTTCACAAGGATGATGAGTTAGTCGATGCTTTTTCTAACGAAGCTAATCTTGTTGCAGGTTTGATCAATCACGAAGGATCGATCTTGGCTCTCAAGCCTAGATCCAAAGAACCCCCTCAGGAAGAACCGATCTTGGCAGCCTAGGTCCAAAGAACCCATACAGGAAGTATTATGTGTTCGCATGATTCATACGCATGCATTGTTCGAGTGTTTCATTCGTGATCATTTCCTGTATTTTAGTCAGCGTCTTTATGTGATCCCTTTTCCTAGGCATGACATATTGTACGTTTGAGCACGTTCACTCATGAATGAGCACGGATGTATGCGGATTGTTCATGAAAAGCTGAAAAGTATGCATTCAGGGAAGTCACATTCCATGTCTCTTCCTTGGCATGACACATTTGTAGAAAGAGCACATGAAAGTATGAGCACCAAGCATGGGCATTTCCGTTGTGAATTGCCAAAGTTGATTGCTCTAGATCATAAGAGAAAAATTCGATCTCATTGTTTGCGCGTGTATGGTGAACCGTTTCGCACTCCGTCTCTTCTTAAAGAAGAAAGAAGTATGACTCTCGACGAAGTTGAAGCATTGAAGTAGCCTGTTAGGTGCAGCGGAATGAATGTTTGCGCTTTGATCAAGATGAGTGCTTTGAACTGTGCTCAAGGTTCCTTTTCGTTCTTATGGAAGGTAGAGCCTTTCGTTCTTAATGAGAGAATGCTATGATCACAAACAAAGTGAATGGACACTGTGCGTGCAAGTGTATAAGACTGAGAGATAGAGAGAAGAGAGATATGACACCAGAGACGTTGTAAAACCCTCCTCCGAAGGCCCCACTCTCATCGGCGAGAGTGGTCTACTTATGATTGCACAAAGTGGTACAATGATGATGCATGGAAACTCATGCAAGTCTAGGCTATGTCGATGATGACGACGAGGATGACGAAGTAGACCTAAGGGCTGAAATCTGCAATCTTTCTACTGCTGTCCAAAAATGCTATGGGCTGAAATCTGCAAATGTTCTATCTGCTGAATTCTGACTCTATGTCGATGATGACGATGCAACGATGACGCGCTGAAAACGCAAATGCTGAAATCTGCGTTTTTCGGGCTGAAACTATAAACCTTGCGGAAACTGACCGTGCGGCGAGGAACTGCTGCAAGAAGGTTGTGATGTCTGAAGGCTGAAAACTGAAAACGCTGGTGTTGCTTGAGGTTCCGTCGCGGTAATCTGCAAAACGCTGAGGTTGGTCTGCAAATCAAAAACGCTAGGGCTGAATTCTGTGCTTCTGCAAAAACGCTAGGCTTCTGCTGTGTCTTGTTGTCGCTGGGTTGGTCTGCAATGCAAACCGCTGGGGCTGATCTGCAATGGAGAAAAATGTTGGCTGTCCTTGGCTGAAAACGCTAAGTCTCCTACCAGGGGGGTCTTGCTGAGAAGCTGCCTCTTGAGCAAGGTGCTCCTGCTGCCTCTTCTACCATTTAGTGCTAACTTTGGTTTGCTTATATATTTTCTTACCCAAATTGCCCTACCTACTTTTGTTGGAAAGTCACTTAAATTAATAAGTGAAAATTGTCAAAAATAGGTAAAATAGGCTAAAATCACTGGAAAATTCCCTTGACTGATTCTGATGGATTCTTATGGGAATGCTAATGATCATGTTGTGTGCGACCAGAGGATATGCATCTACACTAAGTGACTGGGCATGCACGGTCTACGAATAGACTCACAAAAGTGCCAAATCACTTCTAATCTAGACTGACTGGACTGACTGAACCCTGTTATGTTGTAGCTTGTCCACAGACACACAGGGCTGGATGTGTCACGTGACAGAGCCACAGAAGACTGTCTCGCTTTCGGCACAGCCCAAAGAAGCAAGCGTTGTAGACCTTTATGAAGTTCAAGTACCGCACGACCCACACATCAGAGTGGGCCGACGAAGAGTCCCTTCCAAGATCCCGAATGCTATTGGCGATCGCCCTCGACGCCATACAGTTCGGTACCAATACCTCACTTTGAAAAGGAGGGGATGTCACGTGACACATCCAACCCTATGTGTCCGTGGACAAGCTACAGCACGACAAGGGTTCAGTCAGTCCAATCGATCTAGATTTAGAAGTGTTCTGGCACTTTTGTGAGTCTATTCGTAGACCGTGCATGCCCAGTCACTTAGTGTAGATGCATATCCTCTGGTTGCACACAGCATGATCATAAGCATTCCCATCAGAATCCTTCAGGGAATTTTCCAGTGAATTTAGACTATTTTCCCTATTTTTGACATTTTTCACTTATTATTTTTAAGTGACTTTTGTTGGAAAGTAGGTAGAGCAAATTGAGTAAGTTTGTATATAAGCAAACCTAGGCTAGCACTAATTGGCAAAAGAGGCAACAGGAGCCAAGCTCAGCAAGCAACTTCTCAAGCAAGAACTTGGTGGTCTCCCCTCCAAGCAAGAAGGACTCAGCATCTAGCGTTTTCCTCATCAGCATCCACCATTGGCGTTTTCTCCAGCAAGTAGTCATTGCCATCCAGTCCTTGCCCTAGCGTTTTGCATCAGCAACCCATCGGCAACTTCAGGCCTAGTGTTTTCAGCAAATTCTCAAGCCTAGCGTTTTCAACAAATAAGATCGTCATTTTCAACAGACAAAAGCCGATAGTTTCAGCCCTAAAGAAGTGCAAATTTCAGCCCTAAGATCTGCAAATTTTCAACGACAAAGATCAGCAAAAAGCAGCCCCAAAACCAGCGTTTTGGATTTGCAACAGATTTCAACCCATAGCGTTTTTGGACAGCTGATAAAAGATTGCTGATTTCAGCCCTTAGGTCGGTCTCGTCGTCCCTGTCGTCATCGCCGACATAGCCTAGACTTGAATCAGTCACATACAATCAGTTTGTACCAGTTTGTGCAATCATAAGTATACCACTCTCGCCGACAACAGTGGGGCCTTCGGAGAAGGGTTTTACAGCGTCTTTGGTGTCGTATCTCTCTTCTCTCTCTATCTCTCTGTCTCATACACTTGCACGCACACTTTGTTGTGATCATTGCACTATCTCATTAAGAACGGAAGGCTCTCCCTTCCATAAGAACAAAAGGAACCTTGAGCACAGTTCGGAGCACTCATCTTGAGCAAAGTTCAAACATTCAATCCGCTGCACCTTACATTGTGAAAATCAACCGCAAAGGCCTCGTTTAACAGAGCATCAACGCGGAACCCTGTTACAAAAAAACCTCTGCTTTGAATGTTTTCAGACATGGCATACTTTCAGTTCATGTCCTCAGAGAGCCCAAACATCCTCAAAGCAACCTCCAGCTCCGACAGCGAATAGACCCGCCGAACCACCTCCGACTAAGAGAGCTAGACCAACCATTGGACTTGTACTTGATATTTATGGCATTAATCTTGAAAGTTCAAATGAATTGTGCAAGGCTTATGGCGAAATCAACATTGACCTTGAAAGCCCTGATATTTCTTTGGCTCATAAGCTACCGAGAAATTCATCTATCCCGAATTGCTCAAGCAGATGTATTTCGACTATGATTCATAGGGTGGAGAACTTGAAGCCGAGTTCGCCACGCAACAAACTCAAAAAGTGATACCGTTCCAGATCATGAAGTTAGGAAGCTGCGATGCTCTCTTGGACATGCCTTGACACGACAAGAATGATGCGACACTCAAGATCCAAAACCGTGCGATCACTTTGATGCAGAAAGACAAGCCAATTGTTCTCAAAATTCAGATGTCCGAACAAAAACCTTAATGAATTTTCTAATTGCTTTGTATTCAAAGACTTTTGAATTTTATTTGGAAAAACATTGTTTGAAATGGATTGTAAACCATAATTACCCGGAGCGGGAAATCGGAACGAGGAACAGGGAACGACAACATGCATGAAATGCCAATCCCTGTTTAGGATACTCACGTTTGAAACACGGAACAGGGATTCGGAACGGGAAATTGGGATGGAAACGGGGAACGGGAAAAGGAGACCTAAAAATGGCCATTCCCTGTTACTATGTTGTAAACCTCTTGGTGCCGATTTCATAATTGTTTAACACTAGTTTTATTACAGATTTTGATAATTTGTGATTTACTCTCGGCTGGAGTGTTGAAGAAGGTGAAACCGGTAGCTTCACTCTTATCACCCAACAAGAGGGAAAAGATTAAACAGGCTTTTTTACAACAAAGTTTGAGAAATCTTAAGAAGATTGGGTACACCTTCACAAACGGCCACCATATCTAAAAAAGTTGGATTCCTATCGAGGTACCCTGGATAACGGCGCATAATGCATCATTTGTTGTTTTTCTTAATAGAAGACTACTTCATATGGTCCAAAACCTTGTCCTATATGGAACAAAATCACCTACTCCATGCAAACTGAATCCCCCTGGAGTCATACCAGACTGACTTTCGGCCACCGTATCTAAAAAAGTTGGATTCCTGTCGAGGTACCCTGGATAATGGCGCATAATGCATCATCTGTTGTTTCTCTTAATAGAAGACTTAATCTTTGGCTTCTCTTTGACATAAATTTCACCATTACTTCTCATCGTCTAATCACGATTTGATTTGTATATACTTCGCATAACGAGGATCCTCGGAATAGGCAAGCAAATGTTCCATGAGGATGTTGACTTCGATTGGTCAAGCATGTTCCAGTTAGCATGCCATAGTCTGCAACGAATCTGTGTGGGTTGCGCAAAGAACTACAACAAGAGAAGGAGATGCACACAAACGCCCATCAAACAAGAGAAAACAAGCTGGCTGATGCTAAGGCAATCACCTTCTTGGGTGCTACTGAGGGTCCCTTCTTCTGAGTTGCTCAAATGAGAACCCTGTCCATTATTATATAACCCCTAAGCTACTACTGCCTAGAAGTTAGTACCTCCAAATGACTTGCATTTTACTAGTACTTGCAAGATTAGCCTCAACCCTCGCAGAAAAATTCTTCACCTGCCATTCTGAGCTCAGTCAAAGAGATGATGCATGAGAGGGTAAGGAAAGCTTTCATCAGATGATGTTACAGCTCGTGCAAACAATAATTAGGTCGGTCTCTCTCTCTCTCTCTCTCTCTCTCTCTCTCTCTCTCTCTCTCTCTCCGTACCTTTGCACCAGAACTTGCAGACATTCGAGAGGCACGCACTCCGCCACTACCTGCACCAATGGTGAAGAGATCATAGTCGAAGTGGAGCTCCCCATCCTCAGCTCCATCGTTGAGCATCTTGCGTGCCATGACTCAAGACCGTGAAGGTTTGTGGGAGACGCGGAGGGTTTTCAATTGCAAATGTGGCGAGCGCGCAATAAAAGGTCCGCGCAACCATTCGCGTTCCATATAAGCAAGAAGCATGCATACGCAAAGTACAACAGCTTCTTAAATGTGAGGTTTTTAAATGTGCATGTATTACTAACGAAGTAAAACGAAAGTGCTTCGTTAGCCTGCATGACTGCAACTGGATAACAAAGTGGTGGAACGATACAAGCCTTCAAGGCGATTGCAATTAGAGAGAGAGCTTGTGAAATTTTGTGCCCATATCAGCACCTTGCGTAGAACCACATGCCTTCACCATGTTGCATAGGTGATTGCAGTTGGGAGTACATAGGTGATTATATCTGGAGAGAGGCCCTCGCTGAGTAGAAGTCACTCATACATACAAGATTGTATTTACTATTTTGTTCTCATGGAAGCACTGAACAAGAATATACATCCGTAAAGAGGAACGTAGAAATAAAAGCTGAGAGAGAGAGAGAGAGACACACACACACACACACACACACACAGAGCGAACGAGCGCTTATTATTCGTTTTGCACAAATCTTGTTACCCTAAGTGAGTACAAGTCACTGATACGATTTCATGTAGAGATTATGCAAAAAAAATGTTGATGAATTAAGAACGGAACCAAGCAAGAGAGAGTTGGGAAGACCTTGAAATGTGGCAGGCAATGACTGCTTTACTATGCAATGGACAAAACTTTTGTGGAGAAGAGGAGGAGGGCAAGGTAACAACACATATCAATGGGAGTTATTGATGCAGAAACAGAGGGCTATATCGGTAAGATGCTCTTCAAAGTTGCATGTGTGGTTAACTGGTTGTTAGGAAAGTAACGTGAAACGAATTGTTTAGCTGACTGAAGGTGGTTGGGGACCACATTAGAGTAATTTATTTCTATAGTCTCAAGTAGGCCGAACACGTCCTCAATCTGTACGAACAGCATACAATGGTGTTTTGTGGAGCAACTAGCCAGTACGGCGATGACGATGGTGATTTGTCGACGGGGTGTATTCCAAGTGATGTAATGTGGATGTCATGGGGTAGGTGGTTGAACTGGCCATGGAATGAACTCACTCCATTTATGCATATAGTGTGTGAGCACCCGCTCTTGCAAATTTAGGTAAAGGCAGTATTGCAACTTATACATTGCAGTCTCAAATTCTGTGTGTTGCTCAATCAGATCAGTTGGAATTGGCCTACCCATTCTGAACGAAAAAGAAAAAGCATTTAAATCGAAGCAGTTGATAAGTTGTTATGTCTTTCATATTTTGAATGGAAACAAAAAGACATTGTTGTAGCCAATGATCAAAGTTATGTGACGAAGACAGTGAACAGAACGATGAAATAAAGACGGTAGAAGTTCCCAGCTATATTTTCTTGTGTTTTTTCAACAAAAAAAATCTCAACCTTGGTGGATGTCCATAACAAACGTTATAACATAATGCAGTTGTTGTTTTGTGTTGTTTAATATAGAAATGTTCTAAGTTTTTAGCTTTATGTATATTGGTAGTAGTTACTAAAGTGGTAATTTCAAAATTGTCCTCGAGGACTATGTGCATGCATGTCCGCTCGCATTCTCTTCGAAGGATTGCGTTTGTGTTGGCCAACGCGTCTATGGATGTTGTTTGTAACTCCGATATATCTCCTATCATTTTTTGTGCATCGCATACTGTAGACTATGTATTCTTCCTGCGACACTGCTTTTTTTGGGGTGGCACAACGATGCTTGTCTCTGGTTGTTGATAAGTGTCTAGAACTGTAGTCCATGGAGATTGGTAAGGTCGGCAAAAAAATGACGATGCTAGGGAGAAATGAATGGAAGCTAGTAATACTTGCTATCCATACTTGCCTTGGTCGGTTGCACAACAGGCTCGTATGTGGAGGTTGGTTGGCTGTAACTTACTGCCTTGTGTTCGTTGTAGTGCCATGCTACCTTCTGGATTGTGATAGGTGGATTAGTTGCATCATGCGTGTGGTTTACCGAAGTCATGAAATTCTCCAAGATAGCGGCATAGTTTTCTTGAGTGGCTTTTGAAAGTTCGGCCAAATCAATGTTGTACCCAAACCGCAGTTGCTCCATTGTATACAATGTAATTCCTTCGGTTTTTGTGTCGAGGATTTGTTGTGCGTCAACATTACGCAAAATACTCTCATCTTCCTCATACTGAATATCAAGACCTTCAATGCAGGATGTAGAAGCAAGCTAGCTAGCATGACAGACAGAAGGCATTGAATTTTTCTTTTCTAATAGTACATGTTGTCATCATGTTTGTGTTTGGTGTGGCCATCGTTTGGTTTAGAGCTTTATATCTTGCGTCGCACTTATTCATGAGAAGTTGCGACGCTCTTGAAAAGTAAGGAACCCCTCAATGTACGCATGTGGTTTCTCGACTGTCAAGTTAGCCAATCTCATCTGCTTAGTCGTGAGGTAAACTCTCTTAGGTTGTATCATGGGTTGTGTTTCCTTTGCATTGTTCGTGAATTGCTTGAAGAGCTACACAATAAGATGAGTGATTGAATCGCATGTGTATATATAGGCAGATACAAGATCAAACAAGCATGCAGAATATACCATGTTGTCATCCATTGTTTGATTCAGTTGCCTGCACATATAAATGATTGTTTTGGTGATCTCTTACAGCATTTCTGAAGGATAAGATACAGTAATCATTTAAACACAAATAAATGAAGTGAGTAAGGGAAGAGAAGTAAATTTGCAAAAGGTGGATCAGAGTGAGCAGAGGTGATAGAGAAGATGTCTCAGCAACATAACATATTGAACATAACAAGTCGATAGAAGAAAAGATAAGCAGTTGAACAAAAAAATTTGTTTTTTATACAAGGCAGTTACAAGGCGACTCAATCAAGAGGAACTGATACTGAAGAGGGGGAAGGAAACTTTCACGTTTAGATGGTCAAAAATCTAGATGGTGTGAGCATCTCTGGCGTGGGGAGTTGCAGTAAATGTAGTTGTGTTCGCTCAGTGATGCGCCACAGCATCACGTACAGAAGGCTAGGGGTGAAAACTTCTTTTACAATGAGCAAGATGTTTGTGTTGATTGTTGCGCCTTGGGATTTGTGTCCAGTCATAGCATAGGCGAGAGCTATTGGGAATGTGGACTCATGGTACCAGTGCCCATTGAATGTCCGCCTGCTATGCTTTGACCGTCGAAGTGTAAGTTCCTGTTTGGATGTGTCCAGCATCACTTTAATTGATTTGACGCCGCCATCTTCATCTTGGAGGATTTCGTCTACGTGACATAATGATTCATTGGCTACTCCAATTGTTAAGTCTATATTATTTGTTATCAACGCCTTTGCTCCTTCTGCTATTCTGTCAATTGTGTGGAAGTCGGGATCTTCAATCCATGCTTGGAGCTCAGGGACGTTGTGAGCATTCGTCTTGAGGCTGATTTGGATGATGTGACTATGCCGATGGGAAGCGTTCCGAGAGAAGGTTATTATAATATCAAACGTCACTCTTGTGTGTGCAAATGATTGTCATGTTCCTATCCATGTGCTATTCTATTTCATCCGGCTTTATGATGCGGTCACCGAGCGCGTCGTCAATCTCTTTCTTTGTGGGGAGTCTGACTCTTATTGTATTGAGGAACTCTATGAAAGAGATATCTTTTGCATGGCGCACTGAGCAAGACATAATGTACATAGTAGCAGAGGACCAATAAGTGGAGCTTGTGATGTGGCACGAGTAGCACTGATCACTTTGATGCCTGCATACCGGCGGCAGCTGCGCTAAATAACCGAACAAGAAGACCTTTTTATCTTTGAATGGGTCTAGCAGTGTGTCGTTGCTAACATTCACAATTTGTCGTACTATGAGATCGAAAGATTGCTTTGTTAACATAGAAATCTTGTCTATGATAATCACGTCTACTTCTTTAATACTGACGTATCTGTCATCAGTTTCGGAGATTGACAAGGGATATTGTTGTGTGCGCACTGGTATCTTGAATTGGTAATGGACAGTACTTGTGATGCTACTTAACCTCGTGGCTGCTGCACCGGTGGAAGCAGCGAGTGTGACAGTTTTCCCTTGCTTTATGAGTTGGCTTGTGATGTATCTTATGAGGAAGCTTTTGCCACTCCCAGGAGTGCCTGTGATCACCTGCAGTCTACCCTTTGCTGCTGTGAGCTTCTTGTAGATCTCTGCTTGTTCAATTGTCAGCGACGCGTTTTTGACATTCCGAAGCTCATTTAGAAGTGCAGAGATACGAGACGACGTGTCCTGTTGCTCATAGTCTGTTTGCACATCTGGAGATTGAAATGAGGTAGCCTTTGTTGAGGATGTCTTCTGTAGTATCATGTTGTGAAATTGGTGTGTTTGATCTGTCGTGAGCATATTTCGTTGTGTGTACTCTGTGATGTACATCTCAAGGTCCTCATCTGTCAGTATCAAATTTCTAAGTTTGCACTCATGATAGTATGACGTGGACGTGTTCTCAGGTGAAAGCCATTTCTGAAGGTGATGCTCTTTAGCAACATGTTGTAAAAGAAAGCCTTCGGATGATGCCCTGGGTGAAAGTTTGTGAAACGGACCAGTCAACGTTGCTGCTGCAGCGATTGGCCGTATGTATTCTCCTCTGAAAGACCTTTTTTCCTTTCTTTTCCCTTCGTCACTATGTAATTCTTGTGGAAGTCATAAAATGTAAGCTTCTCCAGAGTTTGTGGTCGTGCCCAATACAGATGAATAGGGTGCAACACGATATTATTATTGTGAGAAATGATTCGTTGTTGTAGTGCCGAGGGCGATGAGTCAACATAGTGGACACTATCACTTTTTGAAATGATTGGGATTTGCAAGCAATTTAATGCCATTTCTGTTGCTAAGATAGGTTTCGACAGTAAAGAGGCTGAGATCAGCTTCAATTTCACAGTGTCGAGGCCACCTAGGCCTAAGCACTCTGCATCTTCTGAGCGGTGTTGAGATGGCCCATTGGTTCAGTTTTTAGTGCATACTTCAAGAGGTAGTAGGACAACGATGAATTGGTGACCCGTTGTATATTCATATGTGCACCCCATAGCAAGAGCAGAGTAGGGTGGTAAGGTACGACATTTCTGTCTTCATGTCGGGGCCTGAAGTAATGCCATCTGTTATTTTGTTCGTTGAAGACTGGGTTTGGATTTGGCTGCACATGAAATGAAAACCCGTGTTTACATACTCCATCTCTTTGACCATGGTAACAACTGGTATGGCACTTGTGAAGTTGTTTCCTGAGCACGAGTTCTCGGAGTAGGCTTATTTCTGGTGAAACCATAGAGCCAGTTTCTATCAGGATGTATGCAACTATTTCAGCAGATAGTTGCTCTTTGTCTTCTTCATGCATCCATAGTATGACAAGAGCATGCAATGATCCTCTATTTTGAACCTCATATCTAACCAAGTGGTGTTGCCCACGGCCCAACACACCTTTTGCAAGTATGTATTTGGATAAAAGCATCTGGAACTTGGAGTGGAAGGTGAGGGCGCATTAGATTTGGCAGTCTGTCCAAGTGAAGGAGACATTTAACTGATGCGCAATTAGCTCGATGTGTCAATCTCAGGCCATCCTGTGTCTGTGACCTCATCGGAAGTGAAAGTCAAGAAGAAATCAGGCATTCCCCATTCGTCTACTATTGCTATCAGGTCCTTTAGGTTCTTGCGGTGCCATGAGCAGGAGCCTCGCATGGTGGATGGGGTGTTGTATCAAATCACATGCCTCATAGTATCTTTGTCAGTTGCTGTACGATTGGCCCTCTTATGGTTGTCAATGTCCTTCTGCAACAAGCTCATGTGTGTATTGTTAGCCAACATAATGAGCAGGTATGGCTTGTATAGGGTGTAAACAAAGAACATCGTGGATGCACGTATCTTTACATATATACCGAAGTTGATTTTACCAGCATACTGGCCTTTCCCAAAAGGAAACAAGAATGGAAACCCTGTTGTCTCTATTGTGATGTTGTTTGCAGAGCTTGATGGGGCAGGCATGCCGTTGGGCTTGAAAGTAACTCTTCTCTCAAGCAATTGTTGACGGCCACGGAGTTGTAGGGAAGCAAATTCGTAAGTATCACTAGTGGTGAATGCTCTTCTCCAAACATCAAACTTGTGTCAAGCTGCTGTCGGGGGATTTGTATTCGAAAGGTGAGTCGGGAAGGCACAGGGCCCCTGGCTGTGAGAGGTGTGACACTGCGTCATCAGTGCAAACGCTGCGTTGTCTCGTTGTTGTTGAATGATCTTTCTCACACTATCTTGACTTAGTATGCAGAGGGCAACATTCTTATTCGGCCGTTCAGCCATCGACATGTACTTCTGTAATACGAAGTTGTTCTCGAGATTGAATGCAAGTATGTCCGCCACTTGTGATGTAGCTAGATCTTGCTCTGTAAAGGTTGTTCTATGCTTTTTACTCCATGATAGTAGAGGGCTATCCAATATTGAACGTCTGTCTAGTGTACCTCGTGCAGTTGTTGTCACTGTTGAGATGGCGTTGACAGATATGTCAATGACGCTCAATAGCTATATGTGAAGCTGATTTCCGTTCAATATTCTTCCTGTGTAGTCTGGAAGTAAGGGCACACAATATCTGTGACGTGCACGAGTTCTTACAAACGGAGCATTGCACCCATTGTGTTTGTATTTGCGTAGCCTCTAAGCTGGATACCAATAGACTACTAGCAAACATTGCAATCGATGTCTCATATGGAGCTCGAGTACAATCGAAAGAGACACTTCTTTGGATGAAAACTACACCACAAACAAAGCATATGCTTAAAGGTCTAAATATTGTTGCAACATCTGAACTTCATTGTTAGACTATATCGACGATATCAATCCATAATTATGCGCACGCTAGAAATCTGCCCTTCTTCCTGATCAGAGTGCGATATCTCGCTTTTGATCTGCTAGGTGTATCCTACGCTTTTGGTGATGGTCCATTCAAGGCTTAAGTCGGACTCAAACTGTATGATTCAAGGCGATGAGAACCTTGTGATATGTACTTACTAGTCATGTCCAAGCAACGAACAACGCAAGCGTTTGAAACAACCATGTAGCTG
This sequence comes from Adiantum capillus-veneris, assembly GCF_014529385.1. Classification (NCBI taxonomy): domain Eukaryota; kingdom Viridiplantae; phylum Streptophyta; class Polypodiopsida; order Polypodiales; family Pteridaceae; genus Adiantum; species Adiantum capillus-veneris. The sequence goes on along the minus strand of NC_140932.1, from coordinate 27,004,809 downwards.
GTGCTGGATTGTGCTGCCGTGGGTTTTCGAGCTCAAAAGAGGAGATGTCGCCGTTGCAAATGAAGAGGAGATGTGTCCAAGCTTCTCTTGATCCGTTTGCAATGAAACATGAGAGATTTAGGATTGTCAGAGGTTTGAATGGGATGCATGAAGAATAGTGGAATAACAAGCTGAATTACAATATTTAGTGCACTCCAAGAGGCAAAATTTTTGCTAGAAGCTCCTCAAGCAAATTTTTTGCTTTCTCAAGCGCAACACATTTGGCATACATATCGACCAAAGAACTAACAAGCACGATATCTCCTTTCAATAGCCCCTGGCTGGAAATCTCATCACATTCCAAGCGATGACATGCAACGAGCTGCTGCAAATTGTGACGCTCTGCTGCAATGATGGGAGGATTTGTAGATCATGAGAACTCTAGTAACTCAAATGGGAAATGTCACCGCGGTGGGGACTCTTTGATATGAAGCACCTCCTGGGCTGATTTGATGCACCTTTGAATCCTTCTCGATGGGGGATTGCCGATGGCCATCGATGGCTGGAATGTGCACCCGATGCGAGAGGAATGAAGGACTCAAAATACAGATCTTGGAGTTTTTGATGATGGATAGCAATCGAGCAACTGATGTCGGCGAGGAAATGGTTGAGGAGAAGCCCAACAAGCTAACAAAGCATCGAACCGCAACAGGATGATTGCAAAGGCAGTTACAAGCCGTTCCATCGATGGGGAATGGGCTGAATATTGAGATCGCTGGTTGATCTGCTTGCAGGCTGAGAGAATAGGCTGATTCGAAGAAAAAACACTAGGCTAATATGCTATGATTGCCAAGCAGCATGGCTGATCTGCAGTAGCCAGCACAACATGAGCAAGCCGGTGAAAAAATGCTGGCTATGCTGATGCAAAAAATGCTAGGAGAGTGTCCCTTTTTATACCGACTGAAATCTGCTCCGAAAGTCGAGCGTGCAAAGATCCACATGGTCATACTCACGGAATTCCTCTGCTGATGTATCAGAGACGGTAGCCTGACAAGTTGTTGTCCTTGCATTTTCAAAGAGCACTCCAAGAGACTCTGTATGGCGAGGAGCCCTCACTTCCTTGCCACAACCATGTTAGGCATATCCTACAATCAACATACTCCAAGAGACGACATTTCTCACAAAAAGCTCATTAAAAACTTTTTCTGCTTTTGCACTTGGCATACATATCAAGAAAAGCCTTACCAAGAACAACATTTTTCTAACAGATCATGACTAGCACTCTCATCATGTATTCTCTCAACCATGTCAGGATCTTTCGGAATGGCAGATGCTTTCAAGGTGCCGATCGCCACCGATGGCTGAAATGCGCACCAGATGCGAGAGGAGTGAAGGACTCAAAATGTAGATCTTGGCGTTGCCGATGATGGACAGCAATCGAGCACTCGATGTCAGCGTGGAAATGGCTGAGGAGAAGCCCAATGGGCTATCAAAGCATCGGACCACAATGGGATGATTGCGAAGGTAGTTACAAGCCGTTTCGTCAACGGAGAATGGGTTGAAAAGTGAGATCGCTGGCTGCTCTGCTGCAAGCCGAGAGCATCAACAAAAGAATGTGCTCAACGAGCCAACAGAGGCAATGAGTTTTGGTGATTTGACTACAGATCAGACCAACTGATCATCGATTGAAATCTGATATCTTCTACTTCAGCAGCACTAGTAGAACATACCTCTGCCCTGGGTTGATCGCACGAGATATCTGAGCTTTGGGAGTGCTCATCACATCGGCAAGCATCCAAAGTACTCTCCAGCTTGATGATCTGCGAAATATTACCAGGGTTTGAAAGATCTTCGATACTCCTTTCTGGTTTTGTCCAGCTTGCTGCTACACGGGCATACTGCGCAGAAAATAACCGGTGTGAATCTTGAGAATTAGGCATGGGACCTACTGTATATCATTTCCATGAACATTGAAGGATGGCCGAGGCCACAAGGTTGTTGAATCTGCTTGAGCTACACTTGGAGCGGCATAATGTTGGTCATAGCTAGTTGCACCTGTAGAAATGAGCTAAGTAAGGTAGTTGAAGCTGGACATACTGTTTAACTAGCCATTGGGTATTGTTGCACACAAAGCTGCTATGATTGCTATGCGGGGAATGTGCAGAGGCTTCACTACAAAAGAAGGTCGATTCCAATATGTCGATGAGGCCAACACTGACATTGTCGACCTTCTATTGCTGGAATGAATAGGGAGGAGCTTGGCCTTCATACTCTATGCTATTGAAGAATGCTCTTGCAATGTCGACGAGGTAGGCTTTTCTTCATGGCTCTTTGCTTTCATGTGAACAGGTACAAGGTGCCAGTACAACAACTAGCTGGGCGTTGCTACTTCCAACACCATAGATGGGTGTTGCCACTCCCAGCAACATAGATACGAGGATGAGTCGAAGGTAGTAGGGTCCGCGTTTGATGGTTCCATTAAAGCTCTGCGCGAGCAAGTACTTTTAACTTTTGTCTCGATTGATTTCTCTTACATGACATCATATGTGAGTAGAAGCTGCTAATTAACCTCCTAATAAGTGTTGGAATTAGGGTTGCAGAGAAACACACACAGCTTGGAGAATACGAAGGAAGCTCAAGGCACTCAATAGAGAGCGTGTTACTTAGTGTGCAATGGAAAGATAGATAGCCCTAGAGTGATGGGCGTATATACAATGCACGGGGGCAAAAACCTCCTAAAGAGGGAAAAAATGCCCCGGCGGTCCTAGTGTGTTCACACACATCACTACCACATGTATATGGTAACAAATCCCCCCTTGAGTGCGGTGAAGGAGAGCTGGCACATGAGTAAAGGGAAGTGCCATGCCCTCAGAATAGGATCAATCCACAAAGGGGAGTAAGCCCAAAGCTTTGCGAAAAGCTTCAAGCTTCTCACGAGACAATGCCTTTGTGAAAAGATCTGCAAGTTGTCCTGTGTTGGCACATAAGCCAAGCTGATCTCTCCTGCTGAGAGACTCTCCCTGACATAGTGGTAATGCACCTCAATGTGCTTTGTGCGAGCATGAAAAACTCGGTTCCTCGCAACTGCCAATGCGCTCTGACTGTCAGTGTAGATAGTGTTGGTAGTGTCCTGTCCAACACCCAAATAAGCCATAAGGCGTCTGAGCCATACGCACTCAACCGTAGCTGTGAAGACTGCCCTGTACTCAGCCTCACAACTGGAAGTGGCCACAGTAGGTTGCTTCTTGCTCAACCATGATATACATGAACTGCCAAGCATGAAACAAAAACCACTTGTGGACACTCGCGTGTCAAAACAACCAGCCCAATCTGAGTCCGAAAAAGCATGTAAGTCTGGCGGCAATGATCCCCCCTTGGGATAAAACAAGACAAGATGTAAAGTGCCACTAAGGTAGCGGAAAACCCTCTTGACAGCCTGCGAATGCTTAGACCCTGGGCTATGCATAAATCTGCTAACCTGTGAGAATGCAAACTGAATATCTGGCCTCATGTTGCATACATAAATGAGGCAGCCAACAACAGTTTGGTAAAGAGTGACATCATCAAGATCGCCAGCATCATGTAGACTCAACTTCAAACCTGTTTCCATGGGAGTGGCAATAGGTTTGCAATCCTCAAGTCCAAACTTACATAGCAATGTTTCTATGTAACTTTTCTGACACGAGGCGATACCACCATCACACTGCTTAAACTGTATACCCAAGTAATGATGCAACAGTCCCAAATCTTTCATCTTGAAGGTAGCATTCAAATCAGCCTTAAATTCAGCAATATGTCTCTCGTTTGGTCCAGTGATGATCAGCAAATCATCAACATAAAGAACCACAATGAGAAGTACATCACCCTCACGCTTTACATACAATGTGCTTTTTGTTGGACTGTTACGAAAGCCTCGTTTAACCAAATGAGTGTCAGCTTTCTCATACCAAGCACGAGGATATTGCTTCAACCCATACAAAGCCTTCTTACATCTGCACACTTTGTCCTCTTGTCCTTTTATGACAAAACCGCGAGGTTGCGTTACATAAACTTCCTCAAATATGTCACCATTCAAGAAAGAAGTAACAATGTCTGATTGATGTACATCCCAACCAAAATGAGCTGCCAATGCACATAGAAAATGCACAGTAGTCATACGACAAGTGGGAGCAAAAGTCTCTTCATAATCTATGCCTTTTTGTTGTGCATAACCCTTTGCAATAAGTCGAGCCTTATGGCGATCGATCTCACCATTCGTCTTGCGTTTCAACTTGTAAACCCACTTCGTACCAATGGCCTTTTTGCCAGGAGGCAAATCACATAAAGCCCATGTGTCATTTTCTATAAGTAAATCATATTCTAATTGCATGGCAGCCATCCAATTTTATGAATTCTGTGCTTCATCAAAAGACAGAGGCTCCTCAACATCCTGTAAACTAGACACAGCCAAAGCATAACAATCTGATGCATAAGATGGATGGCGAGAGCCTGAACGAGTACGACTAGACAAAGGTGCATCCAATTTACTGTCATGCAAAGTGTGCACCAGCCATTTTGGCATACCTCTAGCCTGCTCATTTTCAGCCCTTTCATCATCAAGTACATCATGTACATCTGCATCAGTAATAGGCTGATCTAAAACATTTTCAGAAACCCCCATAGGCTGTACATTTGCCTCATTGGAACTTACATTCATATTTCCACCACTGAAAAGAGGCAACAAAGTGTCATAAATGTCCTGTGAGCTTACATTACTGTCTCTAGTACATGACAACAAGGGCTGAACAGAATCTTCCACAAACACTACATCCTGAGAAACCAGAATACGTTTTGTTTGCGGATGATACAACCTGTAACCTTTGCTTTCAGCACTATAACCAACAAAAATACATTTGACAGCCTTACCATCCAATTTTCTACGCTGCACTTGTGGCACCAAAGCATATGCCAAATAGCATAAACACGCATGTGCTCAATAGAAGGCTTTCTATCATGCCATGCTTCATATGGAGTAATAGACTGCAAAGCTTTCGTAGGACACCTATTAAGTACATAAGTGGCACACATAATGGCCACAAGGCAAAAAGAATGCGGCAAAGCTTGACTTTTGACCATACATCGTGCCATTTCCGTCAGTGACCTGTTTTTCCTCTCAGCAACACCATTTTGCTGAGGTGTATAAGGCACTGTACATTGGTATGTTATCCCACGACTAGCCAGAAATGCATTAAATTCATGAGAGATATACTCCCCCCCTTGATCGGAACAGAGGGTGCCCATAGTACATTTCGAGACATTTTCAGCCATAGCCAGAAAATGTTTGAAGCACATAAAAACTTCGGACTTCGCTTTAAGTGGAAATACCCATGAATGCCTGGAGTAATCATCAATGAAAGTCACGAAGTACAGGTAATTGCCCAAGGACGGAGTTTGCATGGGCCCACAAACATCACTATGCACAAGCTGCAACCTGCATGTGGCCTGAACTGAACCATCCTTTGGAAATTTAGAACGCTGCATCTTACCCAAAATACAGCCTTCACAAACATGTTTGACAGGTGCTTCAAGAGGCGGCAAAGAAGCAACCATATCAGATTTCTGCAAATGCAGGAAACTGGCAAAATTCAGATGACCAAAACGTGCATGCCAAAGTTTTGCATCTGAAATAGCCCTTGAATCTGCAATAGCATTTGCAAAATTTTGTCCACACTTGTCATACAAAGTGAGCTTATACAGCCCACGGCACAAAAGGCCAGATGCAACAATTTCATCACCAAAACTGAGATCATGAACTGTACATCTGTCATCCACAAATTTAACTACAAGTCCAAGTTTAGCAAGTGTGGATATAGACAAGAGATTCTTCTTGATCCCAAGTACATAAAGTGCATCAACAAGTGTGAAGGAACTACCATTAGCAGCAGTGAGCACAATCTTTCCAACTCCCTGAACTGGATAAGAGGCGTTGTTGGCACAAGTGACTGAATTCCCATGAGGGACAGACTCGAGAGAGGTAAACAATTCACGATGTGAGGTAATGTGCTTTGTAGCACCACTGTCTAAATACCACACATGTGAATCTGCAGCAACTGACAAGCGTGCATCATGGATAGCAAGATTGTAAGTGCACTCTGCGCTAAAAGCCCATTCTGCATCAACATCAGCAACACAGTCTCCTTTCACAGAAGACTCAACAATGGCTGCATTTGTAGTGGAACCAGCATTTGCAGTGGAACCACCCTCTTTCTTCTTAGCCTCTTTGGCCTTCAACTTAGGACACGACTTGATCAAGTGATCATTGGCTACAATAATGGCAACGCATCTTCTTTTTGCCCTTATCACCAGAATTTCCAGACGAATTTCTGCCAGCAGAAGCATTAGGGACATAATTTTTGCCACTCGCAGCAGAACCATAAGAAGTGGCTGCATTGCTGTTACCACCCTTTCTTTGAGAAGCAATAAAAGCCTGTTCAACTGCACGTTGTCTAGTTCTGTTTTTTCTGGAAAGTGACTCTTGCAACAGCAATGTGCATAATGCATCAAGCTTGACAACCTCTGGATTTCCTTGGGTCATAATAGATCGTACAGAGTGAAAGCGATAGAAATTATCATCATGTGGGTTATTTATCTAGGATAGTATGTGAGAAATGTAGATATGAGAGAAGTGAAGAGATGAGAAGTTTCCCTCCCAAGCCCTATTCTTGCTCGTAGGCAATAAGGATACTGCAGGGAGAGATGTACCTGTAGCAAAGAGAACCTAGAATTTGTAGAGAGGATGAATTACTAAGAGTGAGAGAGATAGGTTTGGTTAAGGAGATGAGATTAGATACATATATATATATATATATATATATATATATATATATATATATATTGGATTAGAGATGAAAAAGAAAACAACAAGAAATCAAGAAAACATCAATGTAGAACACATCTTGCTTGACAAACCCTTCGGCACCATTATTGATGTGGATGGAGAGAGAAGAAGAGGGGAGAATTCAACTTTGATTGATACGCCAAGTCCACGACCTTCTTTGATTAGAGTTGATCTTGCAAGGATAGCATGCAAGAATGGCTAGTCTTCCTCTAGGAGAAAGTGTAAGCTTAGGCTTATGCTAATGGCTAAGTACAATTTGGCATTACTACTCCCTCCCTCATGAATTCCTCTCATCAATGGCTTGAATGCTTGAGTTCTTTTCAAGGAAGAAGAGGTCCCCTTTTATAGGTGAAGGGAACCCCCAAGGGTTTACACAAGAAGAGAGGAGCCAGTGTGAACAGAAATTGGAAAAGTTGGAAATGAGCTGTCCTTGCATGATGTGGGCAGACTGGGGTCCATTATTTTCATCATATCTCCTCAACCGTGGCTCCAAATAAAAAAGTAAAAATATGGGCAGAAACTTCAGCTCATTAGCTACGATTTTCATTTTAAAACCATTTTCCAATTTGGATTGGAACCTTGTGTAAAAAAATCATCAAAATAGGGTCCATTTCTGATAGCAAAAGTCTTCATGTGGTCCCCTTAGCCTAGACTTTCATTTGATTCCAAAGGACACCTCATGCCATATGAAAGCATGGCATTGCTCCTTTACAAAGCTTTGTAATCATGCTTGCAATAATGCATTAAAATAAGTGTATCTTTGAAATCATGCCACCTAGTGTCCCACTAAGATTTGATTCCCCTCTAGTAGCTATTTAAAAAGAAATATAAGAAAAATATGAAAAATACATAGAATATATATATATATTTGACTTTACCCTAGATATAGGATCTAGCTAGGGTGTGAGATGATAATGAGATAGTAGAAATAAAGAATCAATGCTTTTTGCCCCAAGTTAAAGAGGCGGAGCTATTGACGCTTTTCCCATAGTATTTTATGATGGTAAAGTAAGAATAGGTTACCCTTGAGAATAATAATAGGATGAGATAGAAGGCTTATTATTATACTTAAATATGCATATGTACATTATAGGAAATATAATTATGTATCTAAAAAATTACAAGATAGATCTTGTAGCATGCGTTCCCACTATGTACGTGCCACATCACGACAACGCAGCAAAGCAATTTTAGCCTCATTGCGGCTTGCATAAAGACCTGCTAGAATATCCCAAGCATGTTTTGCAGATTTTGCTGAACGGATGTGAGGAACAATGGTGCGCTTCACAGACAACGCAATCAATGCATGAGCCTGTACATCCTTAACATCCCAATGAGCTTGTTCTGCCGTAGGCAAAACAACTCTAACAGCTACAATCCTTGCAGCAAGGGAGCGTCAAAAGATGCTACTAGCTTCATAGACTTCTCTCTCTCTCTCTCTCTCTCTCTCTCTCTCTCTCTCTCTCTCTCTCTCTCTCTCTCTCTCAAACAGTGGCCAGAGACAAACCTGCAGACAAAGCTCCGAGCTGCTTCTAGGAACCTGCGAGCTGCTTCTGGAGAAGATCGAGTTGCTGCTGAGAGCCTTCTCTGTGTGTGTGTGTGTGTGTGTGTGTGTTAACCCTCACGCACATTCCTATCACCTAAGACGGACGCTGTATTCTTTATTTGGTAGAGTCAGGTACCGGGCTTGTCGGTCGAATAGGGAAAGGGTAAGAGTGATCGCCGATGAGAGGCGCACTCTAACTGGAACATTCAAGGGATTAGTTGGCTAAGCATGGGCGCCCAAGTGTGAATGGGGCGAGCTCATATAAAAGTCAATTAAACCTAAAATTCACTTATTCTCTCATTTGTGCAATTGAAGAGTGATCTTGCTCCATCTCCATCTTCTTCTTCTTCATCTCCTTGTGTGTGTGTGTGTGTGTGTGTGTGTGTATGCGAGAGAGAGAGAGAGAGAGAGAGAGAGAGAGAGAGAGAGAGAGAGAGAGAGAGAGAGTGATCGAGCATTGCGATGACGGCACGCGACGGCGAAGCGGTTGAGCGCGGGCAGCGGCGGCTCCTTCTTCTTCACGGCGAGGAATCCTCCACAATAGCAAGTAGAGCGGTGAGTGACACACCATCACCATCTTTGAGCTTACTAGTTTAGGCTAGTTGCGTGCTTGGAGCCATTTGTGGCTTGCACACAGTGTATCGGCAAGTTCCAAATAATGGAATATTCTTTTATGATATGTCATATTTGGAACCCCGAATATCGTCTACCTGGGGTCGTGTGACTCATTTGCCACTTCCATCATTTGACAGCAAGGATTGGTCTTTGCTAGTGTCCCAAACTAGTGAAAGCTTCAGGAATAGGTTGTCTCAGGATATAGAGAAGTCCCTCAATTTTTACAAAGATTGTTAGGCTCACTATATTTATGCCTATTGAAGAGTTTGTAGATTTATTCTTCGATGAGCAAATAAGAACTACCACAACAATGTTCATTTGCAAGTCTGAGAGTTGTTTTGACTTTTTAGATGATAATTGGGATAGGAAACAGTCAGAGGGCAAAAACTGTATTTTGCAAAAGAAGTCCATAATTTGCAAGTACATTATAAGCTCTCAAAATTTCATAGTGTCATTTTACTATTTTCGATATCATCTTCTTAGTAGGCAGCTTATTCCACTCGACCAAGATATAGAGTATAACTCTGAGAACAAATCTTTAGCAATGGAGATCTACTTTTGTGAGAGCCTACTTAATGTGATGGACATAATGTCAAGTACAACTCTTGCACAACTTAGGGTAGATCTTAAATATGAAGACGTGCACTGCTGCCAAAAGTGTATGCATATCTCAAGAATAGAAAGGTACTAACTAAATGCACAAATTTGACTTGTCTTTAATGCCTTAAAGATATAGATACTAACATTTTGTTTTTCTCAGATTCCAAGATGCAAGGAGAAAACAACATTGTGCAAGGAGTCCCTCTCAAATACACTTCACTTGATTGCTTGAACCGGAAGCTAGGTCACAAACCATGTGCACCCAATGAGTTTTATTGCCATGTCATCCAAGATGTACACCCCAAAATGATTAATACAAAGACATTTTGTGCCGTTCAAACAATGTCTCAAAATCGCAAACTTTCTATTGTCTCAATGCTTTATACATTGTAATTTTTCATTAATTTATACAAAGGGGGCAATGATTACTGCCCCCTGCCCATGTTGCTACCATTGCTCCCCTGCCACGGTTGCTACCATTGCTCGCCTGCCCCCTGCCCCTATTTCTACCACTGCTCCCTTGCCCTCTTCCCCGGTTGTTGTTGCTACTTCTCCCTCGTGGGGATGCTGTGGTCTTGGGTGCCCTTTCACGTCGCTCGAATGCTTAGGCTTCGTCCATGGCTTCCCGTGCATCTTAAACCTATGAAGCTTCACTCTGTTCTCTCCATTGACATTGACGTGTAACCCAATCCTCTACTTCTGTAGAGTCCACATAATATTGATTTATTACTTTGTGCATGTTTCGAACCTCCTTTTAAGTCTGTTGGTACCTTTGGTTGATTTCATCAATGCGGGCTTGTTCAAACTCCTCAGCTCGTGCAATTTCTTCTCTTGGCCGACTATGCACCGAAATTATAATATGTTGAATGGTCATTACAAAAATAATTCGCACTTCATAGGGGTTGTAGTCATGTAATGCAAGGTCCTATAGATGTGTGATAATAAGAAAGTAAGTAAAGATGTAACTTCTTTTCATAAAGGCATTGCAACGATACAAGCACTAAAACAACATGCGTACTTACATTGGTACATCCAGAATTTGGCTTAGAAGGAGCATAGCATTCGTACACATCCTCCTAGCCACAACTGAAATCATCAGTCTGAGTGGGCACACTCACCCATCGATGCTCAGTGGCAGCACCTAGATCATGTTCTAACAAAATGTGCTCCACACAGCAAACAAATTGTCTTGCAGAACTACATACATAGGCACTTGCTCAGTAGGGCAGTGGAAACAAACACTACATGCAAAGCACAAAGGTAAGCCTTACACCTTTACACATCCATGGAATCCCGTGCTTTGTCCAGAGTTTTGGTAGTAGATGACCTTTGCTTCAATGTCGAATAAAACCAGATTCCAATGTTCACTACACAAAAAGAAAACATCAAAACTATCAACGATGAGAAATAGTAAGACCCTAAATCCAACATAGCTTTGCATAACGACACAAAACTCACCTTTGATTGTATGCAGTGATGAGAAAGCGCACTAGATTCTAGTTTACTCTATTGAACCAGCCCAACAATGTCTAAAATGACATTCCATTGTTTTGAGGTATAGGCGATATAAGCGGATCTATTACATAGATTTTGTCATGCACATTCGTAGGCAGAAGCAAGATAGCATGCTTGACATGAAAAAGAACTAGCCTTTAGAATGTTTACTGGATATATAGAGATAGGTCGAAACAAAGTGAATACGTATCTTGAAATGGTCATGTAAGTCCCTTATCGCTTGGTTCTGACGTGGGTCAATACCAAGCGATTAGTGGCCTTAAAGATTTCCAAGTCTCTCTATTTGTTTGGTACTGACCCCAAACTAAGGTCAACACCGAGCGAATAGCAACCTTGTAAATATTTAAGGGTCCCTATTTGCTTGGTATCGACCCTGACAACGTCACATAATGAACCTTATCCTTACCACATAGCAGCATGGATGATTGCATCCGTTGCATTGGCGTTCAAGATATCGTGCATGCAAAGAAAATCTTGTCGATCGAGGTTGAAAACGGAGGCCGCCTTTGATCATCCGGGCAGAGGAATATGTGCTCAAAGAGGTGTTGAATTGACAAGCATTTGTAGTTCCTCTTCGTTCATTGATCTGCTCTACAATATGCCAGTCTTCTTGCACACGTTCTTGATCTTCACTAGCTTTTCGTTTCTCTACGTTGGCTGGCCCTTGCAAAGAGGTACCTACCTCTTGCTTTTCTTGAGCAGACTTTGGTCCTACCTCACGGGGCTCCGCTCTTACTAGCTTAGGGTCTGAATTGGTGGGCTTCTCCCTGGTGGACTCTAGATGTAGGGTTGTGGGATCCTCTCTTTCCTCCTTGGTGGGCTTTGCTTCTACCTTTGCAGGTTTCTCTCGCGTTGGCTCACGCTCTAAATCGGGTTGCTCCTCCCTGGTGGGACCTGTTTCTACTTGTACGGGCTCCTCCGTGGCATGTTCAGGATCCTCCCTCTTGACTCGTAATCCTGTGCATTTGTTGCTCTCAACCCTTGAAGGCTTTGCCTGTCGTGCATGAGGATGGAGGGGGATGTTAAGAATATCTATTGTCCTGTTGTCCCAGATTGGCACCAACTGAAGCAGCCCAATGTAGCAAAAATGCATCCTGTGGAGGGTTTCAAAATCCCTGGGCATAATTGTGAAATGATGCACATGGGCCGCCAGGATGTAGCCATCACTAAATAACTCAACGAGGTAATCCTTTACAATCTCCTGCAAGCAAAGAAGTGCACTGCTGGCCCATCGATACCCACTCTTCAATTCTCACATATCTCTCGCACCACTCGTTGGAAGGGAAGCCTTGAAATGGCCGGTTGCAAGTGCCTTTTGTGTTGGGTTCAAGCCCTTGTCGGTCAGCCCGTGGGAAAAGCCTCTTATAGGCATGCAGTAGAGATTCAGTTACAAGTCCAATTTGCATGGCCTTTAATGGCTTTATATACAATGTAAGGTTTTACAATCAAAATATAGAGAATATAGCGTGTTCTTTTTACTCCTCTGTGTATCGATTTCTCTCTCTCTCTCTCTCTCTCTCTCTCTCTCTCTCTCTCTCTCTCGTGCTTTTCTGCTGCTCATCATCTCGCCATGGATTGCCTCCGGCATCACCCGCCATAGCCTCGATCCTCAACAGATGGTATCAGAACTTTGGCAACCCAGCCTCGGCTTGAGTCGAATCAGCACGCGGGTTGTTAACCCTCGTGGCTCACGGACACCCTATCGCCTACGACGGACACCGTAACCGTATTATTTATTTAAGTAGAGTCAGGCACCGGGCTTGTCGGTCCAATAGGGAAAGGTAGAGTGATCGCCGATGAGAGGCGCACTCTAACACGAACATTCTAGGGTTAGTTGGCTAAGCATGGGCGCCCAAGTGTGAATGGGGTGAGCTCACATAAAAGCCAATTAAACCTAAAATTGAGTCATTCTCTCATTGTGCAATAGAAGCTGCTCTTGCTCCATCTCCACCTTCTCCTTCACCATCTCCTTGTGTGTGTGCGTGTGAGAGAGAGAGAGAGAGAGAGAGAGAGAGAGAGAGAGAGAGAGAGAGAGAGAGAGAGAGAGAGAGAGAGTGAGAGTGTGTGTGCGATCGAGCGTTGCGGCGGCACGACGGCACGACGGCGGCGAGGCGGTTGAGCGCGGCGTAGCGGTGTCTCCCTGTTCTTCGCGGCGCGGGAATCCTTCATTCGCAACTATGCAGGAAGGTGAGTGACACACCGTTCTTCTTTGTGAGCTTGTCTGTTGTATGACTGTGTGCTAGGAGCCTTTGTGGCTCGCACACTGCGCGTAGCAAGTCCCTAGCCTTGACATTTTTTGGCGCCGCTGCCGGGGAGCTGCTGCGCGTGAAGCTCCAATGGTGACCTGTAAATTGTATTGAAGCTATTTTTTATGTAGGAAAGGCGTGGCTTAAGTTTGATTATTGTTGTTATGCAAAAACAGTAGAGAAAGACAGAATGTTGTTGACTGCATTCAAGTTTTCTGTGTTCTGTTAAGCTCTGTTTTGCTAGTTCTATTAAGCTCAGATTTCAGCTTACACAGTTAGCATTTCTTGCGTTTCTGCGTTTTTTGCATTTTCTGGTTTGCACTGCACAGTTCTGTCAAGTTTCAATTTTTTGCATTTTCTGGTTTGTGCACAGTTAGGCGCATAGTTAGTTAATTAAGCAGGTTAGTAATTAGATGAACCACTGATTAGCAGGTCAGTAGGTAGGTGGGACAGTAAATAGTTAGGTGAGGTCAACGCGCACCAAAACGCGTACCAAATAATATCCAAAAAAATTAAAAAATAATAATAATAATATTAAAAAAATCTTTTAAAAAAAAATCGAAAAATAAAAAACGTGAGTGAGGGGAGGTTAGATTTTCGAAAATAAAAAACGTGAGTTATAAAAACGGCCGGGTTGGTTTGTATAAAAGTTAGATTGGGATCGGTTCCCCAAGCCCAAGCCCAAGCCCAAGCCTCAGTCCTCAGTCCTCGGTCTTATTATATATACTAGACTCACTCTTATATATATACCCTACCCCCTCAAGAGGTAATGAGAGCATGTGGGACAAGTCCTCCACTCTCCTCCCTTATCTTCCCACTTGCACCCTTAGACTTGCTATTTGGAGCCTAGTTCCCCAGCTAGGAAAAGACTGTTTCGGGCTTTTCTGGAGCAAAGTAGAACCAAACGGTGGGCTGTAAAGCACAGCGCATCCCTCCTAGTGATACGCTCGTTTCGAGCTATCACACAGCCCATTCCACGACAGGCTCTAAAAAATCTAGCAAAAAAACAAACAAAAAACATGCAAAAAACTAGTCACAAGGCCTCCTAGAGCAGCTTTTTGACACCTTAGGGTATCAAAAGCACATGCACTTACGCTCTGGGCGGGTGCTAGAACACGAGCATATTGAGGGTGCCTCTGTTCATACGTACACCCATTACCCATCCACGATAGGCTCTAGACCCTCAGCGGGGACACAAGGTAGCACCACCCAAGACCCTAAAATAACCGCTAGTGATTCCTCCTCCGACTCAGAAATCATGGAAGCATACCCTACCCAAAACACTGAGAGAGAAGGCCATGCACCTCCCGAAGCTCCACAGCCTAGTACTGGTATGTTTAGCCGTTTCATGGAAACATTAGGTAGAGCTACTCGCTCGGAACCTGATGCAAATGAAGCACACGAAGGGGGTGGGAAAGTGGACTCTCCTTTCACATCGCACGTGGACCCCACACCCCCAAAGAGTGTCCATGTGGATATCCTGCCAACTTCTTACCAAGAAGGCCCTGTTGAGCTGCCTCCTTCAGAAGTTCCCTCTAGAGTACCGTTGGTGACAAGTAAAACCACGGGGAGCAACATTGCTTCTACCTCACAAGAAACCGTTAACACGTCGACTCTAGAAGGATTGTTCATTAATGATCATTGGACATACGACCTCCACACTGAGGTGTTGATGGATCTACACTCTGGCCACTCCTACCATGTAGGATGGATAGAGATTGTACAATCCACCTCTAGTGCCACGAGCATCGAAGATCAACAGAAAATGATCTGTAATGTTATCCATGGCATTATTCAATCGGAAAGGCAAAACCGAGGGGTAAATATACTCTCAACTGGCCCCATGAGATTTCTGGATACGAGCAAGGCTCAACAGCCTACTCTATCACAAATGGAGACTCCTCTAATGAGTCCCATGGACCCATCTTACGTCATTTCACCTGGGATCTCTATGCAATCTGAGCCTCCGAGCGACAACTTTAGCTTCCCTAACTTGGCTCAACCCTCTATTAAGGAAAACACAGTGCTCACTCCAGGGATAAGCCTGACAGAGAATGTACCGATGACATCTACGGTTAGCGCAGTGCCACTACCTAGTGTCGTAGTACCTAATATGGGGCCTCGACTGTATGTGCCTCTAGCCCCTTATGCACACATGGCCCCCACACCTCCAATTGTACCACTTGTTTATGCTCCTCGAGTGCCGCTCCCTAGCCCTTATCCGAGTGGACCTATGCCCGGTTATGTTCCATATCCTGCATCATCCACACATATGCCAAGACCGGTACCCGTCCCTCTCCCACATATGATTCCAAGAGTACCTCCACCGGCCCTACCTCCTCACATAGGTGACTTGGCAGCGTTTGCTCAAACCATAGGTCGATCTATCGCCGAAAATATGCGTCATGCATCTGATAGAGAGCCTAGAAGTAAGGCATTACAAATTGCCAAACTCACGCAAAAATTCAATGGGGACGAAGATGCTAGAAAACACATTGAAGTGTTTGAACAAGTATGTGATTCCTTAGGGGAACGCAACGAACTACATAAGTGCAATGCCTTAAGCTTGACATTAAGTGGGAAGGCTGGAGATTGGTATAGAACCCTAAGGGTGGATGAGAAAACAATCTACCCTACCCTTCGAAGGTTGTTTCTAAAGGAGTACATACGAGAAGGTGTGCTTTGGGGTGTAGCATCTCAGCTACAGAAGGCCGAACGTAAGGAAAGAGAGTTAGTAAGGGACTTCATTAGTCGTCTAAAGCACTTAAACTCTCGCTGCCCTGTAAATGAGCGCTTCAACAATAACCAACTGCTTGATAGATTCATTCGAGGGTTGAGGAATGAAGGAATCTATAATGGACTAGTGATTAGAGGTATCACAACCTGGGAAGATGTCACTGCCAATGCAATCCAATTAGAGGACAACTTGATGATAGCAGGCATGAGGGTGTCTACTGACACGAGATCCACTAGCTCACAAGCCATTGAGTATGAACCCATGACTGCAAAGCCCATTGCCAATGAGCCAAAGGTATTTGAGACATTCTTGACAGACCTCACCAAGGCAATCCAAGAGTCTCTTAAGGATAATCGACCCCCTCAAAATAGTCACATGTATCCAAGAAGGGAGCAACAATGGTGTTCCATTTGCTTGGGTCCACATAGCACTAGTGAGTGCCCTACGTTTAGAGTAAAATTTAATGGAACTTGCAACGCATGTGGTAGGTATGGTCACCAGGCTAAGGATTGTTTAATGATCAAACGTATGATGACAAATAGACCATCTGTAGCCTGGACGGATGCGCCTCGAGCTCCTGTATTGATGCTTGCTCCACCTGTTGAGCAACTACCGCAACACATGGTCCCTAGATCTCAAAATGTTGTACAAGCTACACCGCTACCACCTGTTGTGCTAGGACCGCAGCCCCCGCATCCAAGAGTCGCCCCTATGAACCAAGTGGGTTGCGAGCCATCTAATGCTTATGCAGATGGCTGTGAGGAGGAAATAGACACTAGTATTGCCTACGGACTTGATACATTGGAAGAGTGTCCTATATACTACATGGAAGATTGTTGGGGGCAAGTCAAGCCAGTTTATCAAGCTGCTGCTCTCGCATCCAGAGGTCAAAATATCAACACCCAGGCTAGGAGGCCACCTCTTCAATGCTACGAGTGTGGTGGACCACATCGGGCAGCGGAGTGCCCTATTAGGCTGCAAAAGAATGCTGCAAAGATGCAAATGAATCAAGGGAGCACGTCTGCAATGCCAATACTCACATGTAATCATTGTGGCATAGATCACTTGATTGCCCAATGCCCCTATAACCCAAATGCGCCTAAAATCACACCCCTAAATTTGGTCGAAATTGCTAGTGTGACATCGCCAATACCACCCGTCGCACCTGCTTATGCGATTACACGGTCCATGCTTCAAGGGCCAGGCCATATCCTCGAAGAGAGAGATACCGCGTCAGTTATCCAAGCAAAGAAAAAGAAGACACGAAGGAAGAGGTCGCAAAATACGGGGAATTCAAAGCCAAGTTCCAAAACAAACATAGGAACAGGAGATGACCCCGTGTATATGAATGACCTCGAGGATGATTCAGATTCAATCGAGACAATGGAGACTAGAACCAATACCACAAAGGGAAAGACCGACAAAGAAAACCGTAACATGGAACCAAATGAAAACCGAATAAGAGAAAACCATAAAGAGCCTCTGAAAACACCACAAGTGTTTCCAAATCCAATCCAAGACCCCCAAGATAAACCACAGGGGCAAAAAGGGAAGAATCGTAAAAAGAAGATTGGGACGTACCCAAACCCAGTAGACGAGATTGAGCAGGTGAAACATCTAAGAGGTTTAGTGGAGGAAACTCAAGGGAAACGAGAACCAGAACCCATGCATGTCAAAATTCATGACACAGTGTTTCCCACGCAAGTTCATCCACCCCACATGAACCATAGACCGTTAGCCATATCTAGTATCATCCAAGAAGGGAGTGAGGACGGGACATCAGAAAGTGAGCATACACCCTTCTTGTTGGAAAGGATGTTTAACGAAGGAATACCTGATCCCATTGAGGAATATGAGATTCCATCCTCACCAGTTCCTAGTCAAGGACCTACACCCTGCAAAATGCCAATGAATGTTGCCAAACTAGTGGACTTCATGTCTTCTGAGGTCCGAACCATGATCATAGCAAAGCTGTATGGAGATCCTGAGTTATTCCTTGCACTTCGAGCATTCCTTAACGGAGAGCTACGAACGGGATTACCGCACTTTGCGCAACCAAATAGGCTTGACTCGATTATGATTGATGAGGAAAATCATGTGCAATCACTTGACTTAGATGGACACGAGTTTGTGATCGAGGTACCCATTAACGAATTAGGGCAGTATTTTGAAGGCGATGAGTCTAATGCGACCCTACCCATCACTACCAAGGGATTAACTATAAAGGGAATTCTTGATGGTGGTGTGGGAGTTAGCATCGTTACAAAAGATTGTTGGGAATCCATGGGAAAACCCCGCCTGAGTGTTACTAACATTGTGGTAAAGATGGCAAATGGTACCATAGCCAAACCTATGGGGATGCTCAAGGATCTTAAGATCAAAGTTCTAGGACACAAGGTACGACATACGTTCATTGTAATGGATTTCTCTAAACACCTTATGTCATATGAAATGATTTTAGGACGACCATTCATGAGGGAAGCACAAATGGTTCATGATTGGTCTAAAAATCATGTCTATTTGCAATTCCAAGACTCTGTCCTTAGAGTGGATTTGGTGACTGGTAAGGTACACCCCTTAGGGAGTAAAACCATTATTGATCATCGCTCTGACACCACAGTTCACTTGGCCCCACTACAATATTGTTACACTTGTAAGAAGGATACAGCCATTGGCCAAGATTCTCCTTACATGGATGTGTTACCGGGTATGACGGAGTCAGACAACGTAGACTGGGTACACCTAGCTGCAACCATAGATACCTGGGGAAATAGAGGAACCACTTGGGTCACACCAGAGGGGGAAGAGGTACCACAAATTGCACCTCTGAACATGATAAGTGCCATACATGCATCTTCTAAGGGCAAGGCAATTGTGGACCAATCTGACAGTGACACCGATAGCTCAATAGAAGACTTTGACCAACACGACTTGGACACTGACTCCCAGAGTGAAACGGATTCTGAATCTCATGAATTAGAGAGTGGAGCAAGTTCAGAGTCAAAACATTCGGAAGGACCGAGCACATCAACCGATGATAGCTCCTCCGAGAGTGAAGAGGACACCAACGAGGACTCCTTTAGTGAGCCAGATCTAAATGCAAATCAAAATCAGGTCTCAAATAAGAAAAAGAAAAACTTTAAGAGGCGTCGATATCGAGCCAATGTACGTGCTAGGATAAAAAAGAAGAGATCCTCAGCAGAATGGCTCAGTTATATAGGAGCATGTGATGCTCATCAAAAATTGGTAGATGATTGGGGTGAATATCTCCAAAATGTTATGTGGTGTAGACCACGACCCCATGACATAGCCCAATTAGAGATCATAGACAAGCCAAAGTTGAGCCGCACTGCAAGGAGGCGTCAAAACCAAGAGTTAGCTCGACAACACAAGAAAGCAGAAATGGAAGCACAAACCAAAGCACAACCAGAATCCACAGACTTGCATCCTGCACCAGAACATTTCAAATCTTACACCACAGGGGAAGCAAACGTTGTGTACACAAAAGCCCAAAGAATACCTATCGATGGGAATAACGGAATCTATGATGGTCCGGCAATAGTTAAAGAAATAGAATTAGCTGACCCCGGTGAAGAATCAAAACTTGTTTTTATTGCCCAAGACCTCACAGAAGTTGAAGAGGCGGTCCTCAAAGAGCTTCTCAAGGAATTCAAGGACGTATTCGCTTGGACATACCATGATATGAAAGATGTTCCACCTTCTGTGGTCCAACATACAATCCCTATGATTAGCACTGCGAAGCCCGTACAACAAAGACCCTACCCGATGAATCCTAAGTACGCAAAGATCATTCAAGAAGAACTAGAAAAGCTTATCAAATGTGGGTTCATATATCCTATTGAACACTCTGAATGGGTGTCTCCAATAGTTATCGTGCCAAAAAAGAATGGGAAACTCAGGGTGTGCGTGGACCTCAAAAAAGTTAATGCAGCTACTAGAAGAGACCATTACCCCCTACCATATTCCGAACATGTACTCGAAAGAGTTGCAGGCAAGGAAGCTTATAGCTTTCTAGATGGGTACTCAGGCTACAACCAAATCACGATAGCGCTAGAGGACCAAGCTAAAACTACCTTCATCACAGAATTTGGCGTGTTTGCATTTCGTGTGATGGCTTTTGGCTTAACAAATGCCCCTGCTACTTTCCAACGATTAATAAACACTGCTTTTAAAGAATATTTGAGAGAGTTTTGTGAAGCTTTCTTAGACGACCTTTGTGTTTACTCTTCTTGGAAAGAACATCTATCATGTTTGTGGAAGGTGTTTGAAAAGTGTAGGTTATATCGTATCTCATTGAACCCGTTCAAATGCCAATTTTGGGTCAAGCATGGAGTTATTTTAGGGCATATAGTATTTAAGAATGGTATGTCAACCGATGAGAGCAAAATTAAAGTGATTCTAGAGTTACCACCACCAACCAATTACAAGGGAGTTCAAAGGTTCATGGGACACGTGGGTTATTATCGACGGTTTATTTTATTTTTCGCTGAGATAGCACGTCCTTTGTACAAGCTTCTCATTGAATTTAAATGGAGTGAAGAGTGTGACCAGGCCTATGAACAATTGAAGAAAACACAAGCAAGTGCTCCGATTTTAAGGACACCTAACTGGGATGTCATTTTCCATGTGCATATTGATGCATCAAACTTTGCTATTGGGTGTGTTCTCACTCAACCAAGAGAACATAAATTGGACTATCCCATTAGCTTTGCAAGCCGTCAATTGAACGATGCTGAAAGGAACTACACCACTACATAGCGAGAAGGTTTGGCAATGGTTTATGCAGTAAAGAAATTTCGCTACTACCTTCTGGCAAACAAGTTTGTATTTTATGTGGATCATCAAGCGTTGCTGTATCTGGTAAACAAGCCATGCTCCACATGAAGAATCACATGATGGTTGTTAATTCTTCTGGAGTTTGATTTCACGATTCTAGTGAGACCCGGTAAAAGGCACGTCATGGCTGATCATTTGTCTCGCATACCCAATGGTGAAGCCCCTACAGGAGTTGATGATGAATTACCCGATACTTCCCTATTCATAGTTGAGACTATGCCTGAATGGAGTGAGAACATTGTTAACTTTTTAGTTAATGGTTTTCCACCCAAGGAACTTCGTAAGGATATCGCTCGAAGGCTAGTAAAAGAATGTGAACCCTATTGTTTGATTGCTGGAACTCTGTATAGACCAGGCAAGGACGATATTCTTAGGCGTTGTGCCCGCGAGGATGAATATTTGTATATCTTGCAAGAAGCACATATGGGCATAGCAGGAGGACATTTTTGAGGAGACCTGACTGCTAGAAAGGTGCTGCAATCAGGCTATTGGTGGCCAACTTTATTTAAGGATGCATCACTTTTTACAAAAGGGTGTGATGAGTGCCAACGTTACAAGACCACACATCGCAAAGATAGAATGCCCTTACATCCTATTAAAGTAACCCAACCATTTGAAAAATGGGGCTTAGACTTTGTAGGTCCAATTAGTCCCGCAGCTCGCAACACTCAATCTCGATATATTCTAGTTGCTACGGACTATGTAACAAAGTGGGCTGAAGCTAAGGCTTCACAAAAAGCTGACGCGAGGACAACAGCTAAGTTTCTTTTTGAGAACATTATCACAAGATTTGGTTGCCCTTTTGAAATTGTTAGTGATAATGGTACCCATTTTATAAATGAGGTAATAAGAGAGCTTACCACGACCTTTATGATATCCCACCATAAGTCTACACCTTATTACCCGCAAGCTAATGGACAAACCGAGAGCACCAACAAGACTCTAATCTCTATTTTAACCAAGACGGTAGAAGCTCATCGCACAGATTGGGATTTGAAGTTGACATCTGCTCTATGGGCTTATCGTACTGCTTATAAAGTGGCTATTAATTGTACGCCATTCAAAATGGTATACGGCCAAGAAGCGGTTATGCCTTGGGAGTTTGTCATTCCTAGTCTTAGGGTAGCTTCGCAAGAAGGATGGAATGGTAACCCCTTAACCGAGCGTTTGTATATCTTAGAAAAACTAGACGAAGAGAGATAGCTGGCTGTGCAAAATGCTCTTGTAGAAAAGGATAGGAGAAAGAAGTGGTTTGATCGCCATGTGAAGGATAAGGATATCAAAGTTGGTGATAAAGTCCTTATGTATGGAGTACGTAAAGAGAAGAAAAAGTTGAAATATGCTGGTAAAGGACCATATAGAGTATGTGAAATTACCCCACAAGGTACCCTTCGTGTGGAAACTCTTGATGGAGTTGAAACCATTGGATTCCTCAATGGGAGTAAATTCAAAAGATATTATGATCCTTTAAGCCAAGAAGAACTACGAGCCTTTCATCAAAAGAAGGCCACCAAATCACAAACCGAGTTAAACAATATACAAGCTCAAGCTGAGGCTAAGGAGCGACAACAACGTATAAGACAAAAACGAGAGGCTAACATTGGAGTCACAAATACATTCCACGTGGAAATCGAAGAGGATGGGTTGGACTCTGACACACCTCTACGATACCCTATTGAGTTAAATAGTGCCTATGGAAAAGTGCTATATAACGCCTTATTGGACACGGGTGCTAAATATAATCTGCTATCCTATGGGGTGTGGTGTCAGTTAGGGAAGCCACCTCTATCTAAGAGTATTATCCAAGTCAAGGGTGTCAACAAGAAAAAAACTACGGTTTTTGGAATCTGGCACACTTCTGTCAGTTATGACAATGGAATTGTAGCTCAAGACTTTTTGGTCATGCCTACTGGAACTATGGAGGGTAATATAAACCTAGGCCGCACGTGGATGATAGCCACCAAATGCACTATTGATTGGGGGACTGGGGGTGTTACAACGCAAAAACCAACTCTTAGCCCTACCACTCAAGCCATAGTCCCTGAGATATTGCCTAAGGAAATAAAACCCAAGACATTGCATGTCCAGGAGGTTGAACCATACGTCCCCATAGCCCAACTCTCTAGAGCTTCAACTGATGTAGTTGAAAGAAAGCTTGAGACACACAAGAACCATCCTAATATAACAGAGAAAACATACAAGTGGGTCCCTAAAACTTCTGTAGTGAGCATGGTTGATGCAAAAAAACGGAAACCTCGTAAGAACCGTCCCACTCACTCCAAGAAATGTAAAGAAACGTTGCGTTGGATTCCTAAACGACTATTGGAAGCCCAAGGATACTATGAAGGAAATGATCAAATCTGGGTGCCCAAACGTAAAGTGTACTCTTACCTGTCACCTGGCCCATGTAAACCCAATCCTGTGGCTCCAAAACAAATTGAAAATTGCGGAAAGGAAAAAATCATGGAATGTTACACACCCGCTCTAGAGCTAGTTTGGGTACCAAAGAAAGAACGATTTGTTCCACCTAGCTCAGGAACAGGGAAATCAAATGAAGCTTCTTGCTCTTCATGTAGTTCCTATACGCAAATAGAAGCTTCGACACAACCTCCACCTACCACTGTACATATCCATACAAGCACGAAAGAGTTTGCACCTCCCGGGGTAAGTTCACCACCTACAACAATGTTGCAAATAAAATCATGGGAGAGTACCTTACCACCCTTGCAACTAGATGAAACGCATAGGGCGGTCGAAAACTATTGGTTAAAACCTTCACCCATAACAACTTGGAACAATTGGTTTCAAAAGGTGACGACCTCATTCCAAAAGGTATGATCTACCCAAGGAAGGGGGGAGTGTTTGCTAACATCAATCATTCACTCGCTCCCCTCTCAACCTTCCTCCCTGACCTCTCAATTCCAATCTTAGGGAATGTATATATATAGCCTTATACTCACAAGAAACAAAAATAGTAAAGAGCAAGAGCGACTAGCAACGAGAGAGCACCCAATCAGATCTTACATATAAGTCCAAATTCACCGTGTCAATTCAAGCAACACACAAAAACAACTCTTATGTTTTAAAGGCCTAACCAAATCTATCTGTATTGTCAGAAATGGCTACTTCACCAGAGGCATGCACTTCTATTTTTGATGAAAGGTACCCTTTGTCTTTTCCTCAAGTGTTCTACGTATGCTACCCTATAATTTCTTGCGAATGGGATTTGATAGAGAGCCTTGCATGTGAGAGAAATTTTGAGGAGTTAGAATGGCTGATACGTCTATGGCTAACTAGTGATCCCTACCCAGTAGCGAATGTGTCTCCAGTGGCACATGCTTATTCTTTTGCACAAGATGAGTATCCACGCATCGCGAGGTTCTTGATTAGCATGCTTGCACAAGAGGATGATGAAGAGGAACTAATAGAGACCGAGGAAGACTATGGCCTCACGGACAACGATTTTATTTATCTAGATGATGAGGATAGAGGCCTAGCCTTAGGGTGGCCACCCGGTTTATATAATATCCTCTTTCCTTGATTCTAAAAGGGGTGACAGATAGGTAGGTTAGGGGTCTAGATTGTGTTTTGAGTTTGTTTTTTAGGAGTTTTAATTTTTCACACTGACATGCCTCCTAGAGGTATAGTGTCTGTTTTTGGATGTGTTAGGTAGGACTTATATGGATCTCCATCCACATGGTTGAGGACATCTGCTTCAACGAAATGAGCCACTCCATACCTCCAGGTGTACTACTTTCCATGATTCATGTTGGTGGATATGTGTAATTGCTAATAATGATTTTTCATGCTTTGTTTGAGTGCAATAGTTATGATTGTTATCTGCCATTATAGATGAATAAATTTGTCTTTGCTTAAGTTGATTGAACTCCAGTTTAATCTTATGGATGAGCCTGGAGATTAGGAGACCGTGACTTTAGGTTAACTCATTTACTTGACCACTAGGCCTAGCTAATAAAATTATCCGAGTATTTGAGACCTTAGGAATGTTTTAGGCAGAGAAAGCTTGCTCACTTAAACAACAAAAAACACTAGTGCGAATACCAAGGAAATGGAAGTTAAAAAAAAAAAACCATAAGTGCCACAAATGAAAAATCTTACGCTGGAAGAGAAATCCTGGCTTGAATTGGTACTTCACTCACATGTATTGTCTATGGTACTAGAGCCCTAGAGGTTCCCAACGTGGGCGCTTTTCCTTGAGAAGCAAAAAACCCCCGACATACAAAATAAGCACACACGTCACATGATTGTGACCCAAAGTAAAAAAGTATTAAAAAAATAAAATAAAATAAATAAAGAAAATTAAAAGACTTCCATTGAACTTACAGTTAACATTTCAAGCTTTTGTTTGCAGTTGTGAGAGCGAGTTGGCTAATCAAAGCTGAAAAGCATAATTAGGGAATCTTGCATTTAGATAATCTTCTTAGCTTAGCTAGTACTAAAGTAGTTGTTTTAACCTTAGTCATAGCTAACTAATTGATAGACTCACCCATAAACTCAAAACTCTTGATTAATTAATTTACTTAAAGTGCAATTTATTTGTCCTTAATGGCAGTCTAACATTTCATAAATCTTGCATTTACTCATTTCCACATGTACTTTACATTCCCCTCATGATTTATGGCAATATAATTCCGCTTGCTAAAACAGTGACTTTGCCTTGCAGATTCAAATCTAGATGCTCTACAACATGGACATACCAAGCTTCAACTCAATAGCTTCCGAGGACGGAATCTACATCAGGAAGGGGGGCAATGTTAACCCTCGTGGCTCACGGGCACCCTATCGCCTACGACGGACACCGTAACCGTATTATTTATTTAAGTAGAGTTAGGCACCGGGCTTGTCGGTCCAATAGGGAAAGGCAGAGTGATCGCCGATGAGAGGCGCACTCTAACACGAACATGCTAGGGTTAGTTGGCTAAGCATGGGCGCCCAAGTGTGAATGGGGTGAGCTCACATAAAAGCCAATTAAACCTAAAATTGAGTCATTCTCTCATTGTGCAATAGAAGCTGCTCTTGCTCCATCTCCACCTTCTCCTTCACCATCTCCTTGTGTGTGTGCATGTGTGTGTGTGTGTGTGTGTGTGTGTGTGTGTGAGAGAGAGAGAGAGAGAGAGAGAGAGAGAGAGAGAGAGAGAGAGAGAGAGAGAGAGAGTGAGAGTGTGTGTGCGATCGAGCGTTGCGGAGGCACGACGACGGCGAGGCGGTTGAGCGCGGCGTAGCGGCGTCTCCCTCTTCTTCGCGGCGCGGGAATCCTTCATTCGCAACTACGCAGGAAGGTGAGTGACACACCGTTCTTCCTTGTGAGCTTGTCTGTTTTATGACTGTGTGCTAGGAGCCTTTGTGGCTCGCACACGGCGCGTAGCAAGTCCCTAGCCTTGACACGGGTACTACCCCTTACACAGGCGAAAGAAGGCTGTCGACTTGCATCAAATTGTGTTACCATATACATGTGGTAGTGATGTGTGTGAACACACTAGGAACGCTGGGGCATTTTTTCCCTCTTTAAGAGGTTTTTTCCCCCGAGCATTGTATATACGCCCATCACTCTTGGGCTATCTATCTTTCCATTGCACACTAAGTAATACACTCTCTATTGTGTGCCTTGAGCTTCCTTCGTCTTCTCCAAGCTGTGCGTGTTTCTCTGCAACCCTAATTCCAACAATTGGTTTCAAAGCAGGTTGCGTCCTCCTGGGCTTAGTCACTAGCTGCTCCAGTACACGCCTGCTCACTTTCTCCGATTACAGTGAGCTATGGCGAGCGTTCGCAGGTCAACAAATGTTTTGGGTAAGCTCGAAGAGCTTGGTCTGCTCAGATTTTTGATTTGGGCTCATTTCGGCCTCCGTTTCCACTACAGGCAATACTGCATAGGCTATTTCATCATTTTGTGCAAAATTTCTATCAGTGCCGTTTTCTGCATAACAGGTGCCTTAAAGTCTTCTACGGTTTGTGCTATATAGCGTGTGTTGTTACCGCTTCATTTCTCCTATTTTCGGGCAGTTTTTACATCAGGTGCAGCATTTACCATGGGTGACAACAACAACACAGATGTGTTCAGGATGTTTGTTGTTGAGGACAGGTTCGATGGGGACAACTACCCTATGTGGGCTTATATGATGCAACATGTTCTTGTGTCAAAGGGCGTTTGGAACATTGTGCAGGGCATTGATGTAGGCGATGTTGCGGGTCTTGCTGCAAGGATTGCTGCTGTTAGAGTTGTTTTGCCTACTGTAGAACAAGCTCGTTGGGATGTAAAGGATGCGTAGGCTCATGCATTGATTGTGTTGTCTATGAAGCGCACCATTGTTCTTCACATCCGTTCAGCAAAATTTGCACAACAGGCTTGGGATATTCTAGCAGGTCTTTATGCAAGCCGCAATGAGGCTAAAATTGCTTTGCTGTGTAAAGAGGTGGAGTCAAAGATTATCCATGAGGAAGATGACATGGACACTTTCCTTGCTAGTGTCAAGGATATCAATGAGCAACTTATTTCTGTAGGTGAAGTCATTTCAGACAGTTCCCTTGTGCAGACTATTCTTGATGCCTTACCAGCTTCCTACCAGACTTTTGCTAGTACTTGGAGACTGATGACCCAAGGAAATCCTGAAGTTGTCAAGTTTGATGCATTATACACATTGCTGTTGCAAGAGTCACTTTCTAGAAAAAATAGGACTAGGCAGCATGCAGTTGAACAGACTTTTATTGCTTCTCAAAGAAAGGGTGGTAACAGTAATGCAGCCACTTCTTATGGTTCTGCTGCGAGTGGCAAAAATTTTGTTCCTAATGCTTCTGTTGGCAGAAAATCGTCTGGAAATTCTGGTGATAAGGGCAAAAAGAGGATGCGATGCCATTATTGTAAAGCTAAGGATCACTGGATCAAGTTGTGTCCTAAGTTGAAGGCCAAAGAGGCTAAGAAGAAAGAGGGTGGTTCCACTACAAATGCTGGTTCCACTACAAATGCAGCCATTGTTGAGTCTTCTATGAAAGGAGACTGTAATGCTGATGTTGATGCAGAATGGGCTTTTAGCGCAGAGTGCACTTACAATCCTGCTGTCCATGATGGATGCTTGTCAGTTGCTGCAGATTCACATGTGTGGTACTTCGACAGTGGTGCTACAAAGCACATTACCTCACATCGTGAATTGTTTACCTCTCTCAAGTCTGTCCCTCATGGGAATTCAGTCACTTGTGCCAACAATGCCTCTTATCCAGTTCAGGGAGTTGGAAAGATTGTGCTTACTGTTGCTAATGGCAGTTCTTTCACACTTGTTGATGCACTTTATGTACTTGGGATCAAGAAGAATCTCTTGTCTGTATCCGCACTTGCTAGACTTGGACTTGTAGTCAAATTTGTGGATGACAGATGTACAGTTCATAATATCAGTTTTGGTGATGAAATTGTTGCATCTGGCCTTTTGTGCCGTGGGCTGTATAAGCTCACTTTGTATGACAAGTGTGGACAAAATTTTGCAAATACTGTTGTAGATTCAAGGGCTATTAAGATGCAAAACTTTGGCATGCACGTTTTGGTCATCTGAGTTTTGCCAGCTTGCTGCGTTTGTAGAAATCTGATATGGTTGCTTCTTTGCCGCCTCTTGAAGCACCTGTCAAACATGTTTGTGAAGGCTGTATTTTGGGTAAGATGCAGCGTTCTAAATTTCCAAAGGATGGTTCAGTTCAGGCCACATGCAGGTTGCAGCTTGTGCATAGTGATGTTTGTGGGCCCATGCAAACTCCGTCCTTGGGCAATTACCTGTACTTCGTGACTTTCATTGATGATTAATCCAGGCATGCATGGGTATTTCCACTTAAAGCGAAGTTCGAAGTTTTTATGTGCTTCAAACATTTTCTGGCTATGGCTGAAAATGTCTCGAAATGTACTATGGGCACCCTCTGTTGCGATCGAGGGGGGGAGTATATGTCTCATGAATTTAATGCATTTCTGGCTAGTCGTGGGATAAAACACCAATGTACAGTGCCTTATACACCTCAGCAAAATGGTGTTGATGAGAGGAAAAATAGGTCACTGACGGAAATGGCTCGATGTATGGTCAAAAGTCAAGCTTTGCTGCATTCTTTTTGCCTTGTGGCCATTATGTGTGCCACTTATGTACTTAATAGGTGTCCTACGAAAGCTCTGCAGTCTATTACTCCATATGAAGCATGGCATGATAGAAAGCCTTCTATTGAGCACATGCGTGTTTATGCTATTTGGCATATGCTTTGGTGCCACAAGTGCAGCGTAGAAAATTGGATGGTAAGGCTGTCAAATGTATTTTTGTTGGTTATAGTGCTGAAAGCAAAGGTTACAGGTTGTATCATCCGCAAACAAAACGTATTCTGGTTTCTCAGGATGTAGTGTTTGTGGAAGATTCTGTTCAGCCCTTGTTGTCATGTACTAGAGACAGTAATGTAAGCTCACAGGACATTTATGACACTTTGTTGCCTCTTTTCAGTGGTGGAAATATGAATGTAAGTTCCAATGAGGCAAATGTACAGCCTATGGGGGTTTCTGAAAATGTTTTAGATCAGCCTATTACTGATGGAGATGTACATGATGTACTTGATGACGAAAGGGCTGAAAATGAACAGGCTAGAGGTATGCCAAAATGGCTGGTGCACACTTTGCGTGACAGTAAATTGGATGCACCTTTGTCTAGTCGTACTCGCTCAGGCTCTCGCCATGCATCTTATGCATCAGATTGTTATGCTTTGGCTGTGTCTAGTTTACAGGATGTTGAGGAGCTCTGTCTTTTGATGAAGCACAGAATTCATAAAATTGGATGGCTGCCATGCAATTAGAATATGATTTACTTATAGAAAATGACACATGGGCTTTATGTGATTTGCCTCCTGGCAAAAGGCCATTAGTATGAAGTGGGTTTACAAGTTGAAACGCAAGACGGATGGTGAGATCGATCGCCATAAGGCTCGACTTGTTGCAAAGGGTTATGCACAGCAAAAAGGCATAGATTATGAAGAGACTTTTGCTCCCACTTGTCGTATGACTACTGTGCATTTTCTATGTGCATTGGCAGCTCATTTTGGTTGGGATGTACATCAATCAGACATTGTTACTTCTTTCTTGAATGGTGACATATTTGAGGAAGTTTATGTAACGCAACCTCACGGTTTTGTCATAAAAGGACAAGAGGACAAAGTGTGCAGATGTAAGAAGGCTTTGTATGGGTTGAAGCAATATCCTCGTGCTTGGTATGAGAAAGCTGACACTCATTTGGTTAAACGAGGCTTTCGTAACAGTCCAACAAAAATCACATTGTATGTAAAGCGTGAGGGTGATGTACTTCTCATTGTGGTTCTTTATGTTGATGATTTGCTGATCATCAATGGACCAAATGAGAGACATATTGCTGAATTTAAGGCTGATTTGAATGCTACCTTCAAGATGAAAGATTTGGGACTGTTGCATCATTACTTGGGTATACACTTTAAGCAGTGTGATGGTGGTATTGCCTCGTGTCAGAAAAGTTACATAGAGACATTGCTATGTAAGTTTGGTTTTGAGGATTGCAAACCTATTGCCACTCCCATGGAAACAGGTTTGAAGTTGAGTCTACATGATGCTGGCGATCCTGCTGATGTCACTCTTTACCAAACTGCTGTTGGCTGCCTCATTTATGTATGCAACACGAGGCCAGATATTCAGTTTGCAGTCTCACAGGTCAGTAGATTTATGCATAGCCCAGGGTCTAAGCATTCGCAGGCTGTCAAGAGGATTTTCCGCTACCTTAGTGGCACTTTACATCTTGGCTTGTTTCATCCCAAGGGGGGATCATTGCTGCCAGACTTACATGCTTTTTCGGACTCAGATTGGGCTGGTTGTTTTGACACACGAGTGTACACAAGTGGTTTTTGTTTCATGCTTGGCAGTTCATGTATATCATGGTTGAGCAAGAAGCAACCTACTGTGGCCACTTCCAGTTGTGAGGCTGAGTACAGGGCAGTCTTCACAGCTACGGTTGAGTGTGTATGGCTTAGACGCCTTATGGCTTATTTGGGTGTTGGACAGGACACTACCAACACTATCTACACTCACAATCAGAGCGCATTGGCAGTTGCGAGGAACTGAGTTTCTCATGCTTGCACAAAGCACATTGAGGTGCATTACCACTATGTCAGGGAGAGGCTCTCAGCAGGAGAGATCAGCTTGGCTTATGTGCCAACACAGGACAACTTGCAGATCTTTTCACAAAGGCATTATCTCGTGAGAAGCTTGAAGCTTTCCGCAAAGCTTTGGGCTTACTCCCCTTTGTGGACTGATCATGTCCTCAGGGCATGGCACTTCCCTTTACTCATGTGCCAGCTCTCGTTGACCGCACTCAAGGGGGGATTTGTTACCATATACATGTGGTAGTGATGTGTGTGAACACACTAGGACCGCCGGGGCATTTTTTCCCTCTTTAGGAGGTTTTTGCCCCCGTGCATTGTATATACGCCCATCACTCTAGGGCTATCTATCTTTCCATTGCACACTAAGTAACACGCTCTCTATTGAGTGCCTTGAGCTTCCTTCGTATTCTCCAAGCTGTGTGTGTTTCTCTGCAACCCTAATTCCAACAAATTGCACAGAAATTGCATGAACAACATTGCCCTAGAAGTCTGTTGCGTTATCGACACTACAACCCCTACTGGTTCGGCCTCTGGATGCACTACTGAAGAACAAAACGCCATCTGCACTGTCGGCATCTGCTACACAGAAAGCTTTTTTTAAAATTTTGTGTTCACACCTTATAAAAGGTGACCAGTTTCAAGTATCCCCTTAAACCTGAGGGATTCACACCCCATAGCCGCAGTCCGGGCGTATCGGTCAAAAGAGAGTGGCTATCGGCAAAACGAGTTCCATCGAGCATTTTGAATGGCCATCATATGGCAAGGCAAGCCAGTATGCACGTTCCTACAACATTTTAGCATCTTAATTTACATGGAGCACTTCTCTCAAATGAGTATGCCAAGTATACCAGTTTAGTGGTTTGGATACAGCTAGCAATGCGGCAAGTGATGCAGACCATGAAGATTTTCTTCAAAGCACTCAGCATATCAACAGGTGCAACACATGGAATCTGCTTCGAGGTTGCAGTACAAGTTTTCACAACTTAGTTTACCAATTCAGTGTTATACTCTTGTTTTTTCATAAAATCTCCACTCAAAGCTCTTTCTTTTACATTGTCAGTTATTGTCATGCTTGTGAGTTATCATCATATCAAAATTTGTACGGGATATAGACATGCCATCCATAAATGGTAAGACCTCCCAATTTTTGTTAGTTCTCAGCCTATTTTTTACCGCTTCTCATGAGGTTATTGGGTACACCTTAAAACCAAGGTTTGGCTGTGAACCAAAAACTCCATCTATTGATAGCTAATTTTTTGACCTACACCCTATCTGTTCAAGGGGGGGTTTTACTATCATATCACCAGGTTATGGATACACCAGAAATCCTTGGTTGTGAGAGAACCTAAAACGCACGGTTGACGAGTATACCAAAAACTGAGGTATCATGAGAGTGGTCTGTCTAGTTCGGGCTTGAGGGGGGGATTGTTGGGTTCAAGCCCTTGTCGTTTAGCCCGTGGGAAAAGCCTCTTATAGGCATGCAGTAGAGATTCAGTTAGAAGTCCAATTTGCATGGCCTTTAATGGCTTTATATACAATGTAAGGTTTTACAATCAAAATATAGAGAATATAGCGTGTTCTTTTTACTCCTCTTTGTATCGATTTCTCTCTCTCTCTCTCTCTCTCTCTCTCTCTCTCTCTCTCTCTCGTGTTTTTTTGCTGCTCATCATCTCGCCATGGATTGCCTCCGGCATCACCCGCCATAGCCTCGATCCTCAACATTTTGATCCTATGCTGCTCCTGTAGGACACATCTATGCACCTTGTATCGTCATCTTCTTGCTTGAGCATGCAAGGACTCACTTGTCGCCCTTCTAGGTGTGGCCTTTCCATGAACCATCTCTACAAACATCATAACGAAGAAACAACCACAGTATGTGAGAGAATGTTACTTTCACATAAGGGAATCCACACATCAAACAAAGTTGCAAATAATATGGTCAGTATCAAGGAAACCAGAGCACCAAATATAGTAATGACGCCCCTATTCGCTTGGTACTGACCTTGCAAATTTGAACTGTAAAAAAGAATAAAAGATCTACAAAGAGCGTAACAAAAACACAACTACAAGAAATATGGTCAGTACCAAGCAAATCAGAGCCCGAAACATAGTTCTACTGCCCCTATTCGCTTGGTACCAACCTTTCAAATTTGAAATGTAGAAAAGAATGATAGGGTACATGAGCACTGTGTAGAGATAGATCTGCGTCAAAAAATTGAGACAGAAGAGGATGCGGCAAGTGGGCGGGAGTACTTGTCCTTTTACTGTTTGCACACTACACGAAG
This sequence comes from Adiantum capillus-veneris, assembly GCF_014529385.1. Taxonomy (NCBI): domain Eukaryota; kingdom Viridiplantae; phylum Streptophyta; class Polypodiopsida; order Polypodiales; family Pteridaceae; genus Adiantum; species Adiantum capillus-veneris. Next base: position 26,971,400 of record NC_140932.1, on the reverse strand, counting down.
GCTCAGCCAGGGCGGGGGTAGAGTTAAAATGCGAGCAGGGAGCAGGCTGACACTCAAAGGTGGGGTTACCTACCTCTAAACTTTGGACCATGCGCCTCCTTAATGAGCGTCATTTCTATTTTCATGGCATTTGGTGGACCGTACTACATGAGAATTTAAGTCCGTTTATTGCATTTATACAGGTTGTCCTTGTGTGAGTCTAACCCACATGTCCGTTTGAAGTTATCATTAGGTGTTAGACACCGATCGTTGTCGGGGTCGGGGTCGGCATCACCATCTCCAAATAGGAGAAACAAATTGGCCTTGCCGTTTTTACAATCTTGCTCTCAACCACCTCTCTCAATCTTGCTCTCAGCAACCTCCAAAGTTTTGAGTTTGCTACTGCCACATTGCCATCACCCTTACCTTTGGCTTTCTGCGATCTTGCTTTGAGCCACCTATTGCGATTGTGCTCTCATCGACCTCCAAAGCTTTGCATCTGTTGTTACCTGCCGCATCCCCATCCACCTCGATGACATTGGAGATTGCAGAGAAAGGTTCTCTCTCTCTCTCTCTCTCTCTCTCTCTCTCTCTCTTTCCCCACTAGCTCTCATCGATTATGTGTTTCACGTCTGTGTGTACCTTTGTTCATGGGGTTAGGGCACAAGGGGAGAGTAGTTGTTAAGATCGGAGCACGGTAATTTTGTTTATGGTCACGTGATGCCAAAATCTGTGTAGTTACAAATCGTAACAATGGGTTGAGATTCTCCATGCATAGTTGTGAGGTTCAAATCATAGTGGAATAATGACCCCTTGTCTGACCGTGCAAGGATATGGTTGCTCATTTAATGCTTTGTTTGGGCATCATGAGTGAGTGGGCTTAGATAGGCTATGGTCACACGAGGCTTCATTATCAGTTATTGATAACTAAGCCAACTATTCCCAGATAGAGTATTAAATGAATAACTAAGCCTCTTTCATGGTTCTGACCAGGCCTCTCAATGCAAGGGTCAAAACCAGGTAAATAGGGGCCTTAACCAGGGCCCCCTTTGCTTGGTTTTGACCCTCTGTGACGTGGATATACCATGAATTGTACTAATATATTCTCTTGGATTAGAACCAAGAAAAGAAGGGCATGACAAACCCTTCAAGCCCTCTCTTTGCTTGGCTTTGACCCCAGATATGCGTGGGTACAGTGTGGATAGTATCGAGACAATCACGTTGGTTAGAACCAAGCGAATATGGCCTTGGGGGATTCTCCACGCCCTTACTTGCTTGGTTCTAACTTTTACCGTCATTGGCTCTACTTTTTAAACAAGCGAGTCATAACCAAGCAAATAAAGACCTTTAGAGTATTGAATGAATAACTAAGCCTCTTGCATGGTTCTGACCAAGCCTCTCAATGCACGGGTCAGAACCAGGCAAATAGGGGCCTTAATAATTGCCCAACGTCCCTCGCTTGGTTTTGACCCACTATGCTGAATGGATGCAGATATATAGTGAATTGTACTAATACATTCTCTTGGGTCGGAACCAAGCAAAGAAGGGCTTGAAGAATCCTTCAAGCTCTCTATTTGCTTGGTTCTGACCCCAAATGGGCGTGAGTACAACATGAATAGTACCGAGATGATCATGTTGGTAACATTCATTATATAATAGTAGCTTTGTCTTGCTGTTTCTTTCAGACATGTGGAACATAGTACTAGATACGAACAATGCAGAGGAGGATACATGTGAAGAAAAATTGCTCACGTTCCTATATAGCGCCCGTGCTCATGACCGTGCACCAAAGCTATCAGTAATGTTTAATGCAGATTTTTGTATCCAATGGATTGTTGATTGCTTATGGAGTACCTACAAACACATTTGCAACAATATGAAGCAGTCATATTGTGATAGCTCCCTGACAATTGATGGCAAGCAATTTGTGCACCCAACCGATCTTGACCCTGAGAAGCGTGCTGCAAGAAAGTTGAATTGATGTTTGGAAAAGTGTCCCTTAAATGCACTACTTGTCAAAGAAAGATGTCCTAGGCACTCTAAAAAGTGTCGCTTAGTGGAATTCAACCACAGGTTTGTGTGTTACTTGTATCTATTGACGGATGGTGAGACAGAGACTTCCCAGTCGTCAAATTTTGGTAGTTTCCCATTGGCATAGGAGGAGGACGTAGAGGACGTGGAGTTCCAGTTTGACCCAGAAGAAGAGCGTGTAGAGGTATTGAAGGAGACATTTGATGCAGGCTTCACTCTTGCTTCTCTTGCGAATGTAGCACTTGGAAGCAAGCAAGAAAGCCCAGATGAGGAAGTTCTTTGCCTCTGAATTGCACTCCCACTTTTGCTATGGCCGACAACATTCACTACATTCTTCTCACGGATATTATGCATGAGCTAATATAAGAAACCTTCTAGCCTTCACGCCGCCTATCAATGCTTTCCTTGGTACCTTGTAACGACCTTGAGACATCTTCTCTTCAATTTTGGCATTGCCTCCATGCATACCAATGTCTGAGAGCACTTCCTCTAATGCTTTGATGACTCTTTTTATTCACTTACTGGCTCTAAGGTCCATGCAAAACATATGTACAAATGAACCACCTTTTCAATCATTTTGCAGAGTGTATGGAGTGTACAAACGTGAACTCTACACATATGAACATCAGGTATTGGCCAAAAAGATTTATCTTGAAGATATCTGTTGGGAGCTCTACTCCATTGCACACTATCAAGAGATTGTGCATCGTCCATGCACTATAAACATGGATTTGCCACAGATACACCGTGTGTTATGTTGTACATGCACTTAAGAGTCTTTAAGTCACTTGCCATGTGCCATTTGACTTTGTAGTCACCAAATCCTTCCACTGAAAGAACACCTCCATTTCTTTGGTCATTGATGATAGAAGGAATCTGGGCTTGACTAAAAACCCAATGGAGGATTTCAAAATTTTCTTTATTAACCTTAACCTGTATGTAAAAAAAGGAACATAAAGCCAAGAACCATACATGCAATATTTTTGTTATTATAGATTGAACCAAGTGTACCTCAAATGAACCTAGCATCAAAATATTATTTTTGGACTGTAGGCTGAAATATCATGGGTCCTCTTTGGTTATTGATGGATCCAAAGCTCTATTCATGAGGGTATGGTGACTCTCTCTAGCTTCATGCTCTTTAGGACCTCACACTCGTCGAGCTTCAAAGAAAACTTGAGAACCCCATTGCACTCCTCTCGACTCATATCAAAGAAGTGAACTGCATACCTTTGCAATGCTTCAAGATCAAGAAAGCGGTTGTTATGCTCGTTATAATGTACCTCTCTCCCCCCCTTGCCTATGAATGTTGCTTCAATATGGGATAGTGATCCAAGTTTCTCAAACACCTCATTGTTTACATGTCGACATGTAGCCTTTACATGTGATGGCTTTGGAAGCAATGATCCTCTCTGTAATTTATTCTGAGAATTTTTAGCTAATGCTTTGCAAAGAGCCTTGTATCCCATCTGCGAGATGCATTTCTCATCAAGTATTGCTTGCACTTTCATTGGCTCCAATTGATTCTCCTTCATCAAGGAGGTAAGGAGCCTCCCTTTCAATTTATCAAATTTCTTTTGAGTTATCATCTCTTCAACTGCATGTTTTGGAACTAGATGAGTGTAATGCACACCGGCGTTAGAACCTACTCCGACATTGGAACCTACTCCGTTCAAGTTTGGATGTAGCAAAGTCCTGCAAAGAAAGCACCATGCATCATGATCAGTAACAAGAAAGTGTAAAGCATATATATGATACAAAAGCAGAACCAAACTTCAAGTTACCTTTCAGGCCGCCACTACCAATCTTCATATTCTCTATGTTACATAGATCTTGTTTTCTTTTCAGGCTCCCAAGCACGGTGTCTTTCACACGCAAACTTGTGATCTTCTTGTCAAGGTTTTGGATTGTCTCTTTGTTTGATAAAATCTTTTGAGCGTATGCTTCATTAAGTTTCTTTAGCTGCATGTTCTCCATCGCTAGGAGGTTTATTTTCTTTTTTGCATTCGATCCTTGCATTTCCAAATGTTCAGTGTATCCTAGTAGCCCATCCTTGCCATCGGTTGTAAAATGTAAAGGTTAGTGATACTAACAAAGGGAGGTGGCGCATTTGTTGTAGGATCCTTTGGGTAAATAGACCCATCGGTCCACAAATCCAAATGATGTTCCTTATTTGCCCTTCTAAGTTCTTTCTCCCATTGGGATAAGAAAGACTCCTTCCTACGTTTCCGCAATGGTGCATACTCTTGCAATACATCAATGTGAAGATGATGTGTGTTCTTTCTTTGGGTAAGTTTTTAAGATGAAGGGGCTGAGGATTCCAAGTTCAAGTTGATGTTTTCATCAAGAAAAGAAGTATTGTCCATTCCTATGACTAACAAAATATCTAAAGTTTTGGCAGCGAAGGCTTGGAAGCTCGCATTTGAAATCATTGTAGTCCCACGTTTAGAGTTGATAAAGTTTCTACAACTTACGTTTTTGGAGGGAACGCTTGTAAATTGGTGTTCCAAACCATTAATCATACGGTTATTTAAATTCCTGACAAGAGAACAAAGGACAAGAAAAGAAGATGGCAGCTACCTAACAATGAATGTCATTTTGGCTGTTTGTTGGTGCAAAAAAGCATCATGTAAAATATACTATCTAACGTTTTTATTTTCTCTCTCTCTCTCTCTCTCTCTCTCTCTCTCTCTCTCTAAGATGATGTGGAACTTCTTACAAGGCCCAAAAGTGAGTCCAAAGTTCTCTTAATGCTAGTTTTTTATGGTGTGGTTTTTTCGCGGGTTGTTGGTCCTGCGAGGTAGGGGGCTTGCAGCCCGTGGCAGCCGAGTCAAAGAACTATAGTTGCTATGTATTTTCAAGGGTGGGTCCTTGTAAAGTCTTTATGATGTGGTTATGGATGAACTGGAAAGCTGTTATGAGGTGGTTTTTGCATGTTGTAGTTTAGGGATGTACTAGGATCCTCTTGGCTCGGTCTGAGTAGGAGTTGTTTTTTCTTTTTTAATTCTTTTTTTCTTTCAATTCAATATAAAAAAACAAATTGAAGACACTTTAAAGCATGGGAAATTTTTAGTGAATGTAGAAATGAAAGACAACCTTTTTGAAAACATGCACACATGCCAAAAGGTACTCAGATAAAAGCTCATTAGAAGTGGTATCAAATGTGCATACAGAGTTGGTGAGGGACACTACACGTGGGCACATAGTAAATATGGTCGGGGATAGAAAACATGGCCATACTATAGATATGTGATGAAAACATGTACGTAAGCCAAAAAATAAAATCACCACAATTGCAAAAGTGTCATTAGAAGTGATATCAAACATGCCGAAAGGGAGACAAACCATGGGCACATGCTACACATGCACAAGAATAGTGTAAACATGGATGGGAATAGTAAACATGGTCATACTAGTAGTCATATGATCGAGATATATGCATACACCAAAGAGGAAGAATCCCATACACTGAGTGAACTTTTTTAAGTGCAAAGAAGAAACTGAGCAAGATCAAGCAATTTAAAACATTGAGCAATTTTTTTGAGCAAACCTAACTCTAAGCAAAATAAACTAGGTAATTATTATACTAAAAGAAATATTAATATATTTTGAGAGGACTTGAAGAACAATAGGTCTTAATTTCATTAGACTTGAAATATCAATAGATTTTAATATCAATAGATTTTTAATATCAATAGACTTGAAAATAATTAGTTATATTACTACATAGATCTCCCTTCTCCTCCTCCCTTTCACCATCTTGCACTCCCCCACCTGCCTGCACACCCCCTCTTCGTCTCCACAAACAACCATCATATGTGTTGCCCAATCCTTTGCTCGGAACTATTGAAGCCCCTTTGCCTTACAACAAGGCTTTAGAAGCCTTGATTATCTCGTCATAGGTTGAAACTTGCTACGAATTCTCCCCTATATGGTGACAATCCAACTACTCAGTTGTCGTGCCTTATATTTGTGCTCGGGCCACTATCTCTTGCTGATAAAACCTTGCTCAAGAATCCCCCCTATGTCCCCCAAGATCAATCATTGCTGCTATTATTGTCTTTGCACCCAAGCTCAAGCTCAAGCTCCAATAGAGCACCCACATCCTACTTAAGGGTGTTATGATAACACCAAATCTAGATCGTCATCTTTCAATTTATATATTGAAAGGAGTATGTCCCTACTACGAATTTGAAAAAAACATGGAACATGAGTATCTTGTAAGATTCCTTAACTTAGTTTAAAATGGGAAAGGAAGGAGGGGCTGCATGTCATTGGGCAAGGGGCAAAAAAAGTGGGAAGAACAAAATCTTAATCTATTTTTCTCGAATGCATGGTAGTATTACATGTGCCAGTCACTCTCTCTCTCTCTCTGTCTCTCTCACGCACACACATACACATTCTCATAGACACACGCACACATAACTTTTTCCCAATATTTGTGGTTGATGAATATCTCATTCTCTCAATTTTTAGATTGATGAATATCTTGCAAGCGAAAAAATCTCTCTCTCTCTCTCTCTCTCTCTCTTTGCATTCGTTGCCTCGCGCTCCCGCGCTCCCTGTTGCCGCTCTGCTACTCTGCACTCTGCTGCCGCTCTGCCTCTCTCTCTCTCTCTCTCTCTCTCTCTCTCTCTCTCTCTCTCTCTCTCTCTCTCTCTCTCTCTCCCTGCTCGAACCCTAGCCTCTTATGACTCCTGTCTCCCTTGGGTGAGGGGGCAGCCCTAGGGGAGGCCACAGAGCCCTGCTCCCCACCTCCAGTAGTAACCCTGCCCCTGCTATGCTCGCGTACACTCTCGCTCTCTGCAGCCTCGACCCTGCTCGCCAGTTTCTTCCCCTACTCGCCCGACCACCCGCCCAAGCTCAGCCCCGTTTCGGCCTCTGCACAGGCCCGACCACTTGCCCAAGCTGAGCCCCGCCAATCTCAGCCTCCTCTCACCCGGGTCTCGACCTGCTAGCACAGAGAGGCTTCTTTTCTTTTAATTTAATTGAGGATCGGGTCTCACAGAGAGGCTTCTTTTACTTAAACTGAGTATAAACCCTTAATGTGATTTGCTTTCTTGATCAAGTGCCCACCATGGCCACTCGGGCCTCTTCTCGCGGGAAGCCCACATTTGCCGGTGTCGTGGCAACACCCCCCAAGGTGGACAGCTTGGCTCGGCTTCAACATGAAGTCGAAAGACTTCGCAAGGAAAATGACGCCTTGAAGGAAAGACTCGCAGCCATCGAGTCTCGCCTCACAATTGTGGAGGACTCCAACAAGGGAAAGACGGAACAAAAGGAAATCCAGCTCAATACGGAGACGGATATCATCCTCACAGAGAAGGTAAAAACTCAAGTGCAAGATGTCATTTTCCACAAAGTTGAAGATCGGGTGGCGTCCATGCTACGCGAACAACAACAACAAGATGCTATTGCTCTCAATGTCCGCATTGGCGGGCTCCCGAGCGATTGGCAAGGAAAGGAGGACCCCAAGTTCCACGAGTCTTTCGCTCGCATCCGAACAACAACCCCCATGATACAATGGGATCCAGCGTCAATCACCACTCTCGCTCACGAGCATCGCACCAACCATGCAATTCTTACCTTCAAGACCAAAGCGGATCGAGTCAAGCTCCTTGAGCAATCAAAGCTTCTCAAAGACACAAAAATTTGGTTTGCCGAAGATCTCACACCCACCCAACTCAAACAAAAGAAGGCAGAACTACAGAAGATGCGAGAAGCACGCATAGCAGGAAAATGGGCAGTCTACCGAGGAGGTAGAGCCATTATTCAAGAGTTTCGAACTCCCAAACCGGTTCCCTCCTCACCTCCTTCTGCATAGATTTTGTTCATCTTATCTTATCTTAACTTTCTTTTTGGACCCTCAGTCCTTAACTGAGATGTATCACACAATCCCCTCACGTTTGTAATGTTTTGTTTTTGGTCCCATAGGTCATATCTGACCTTCGTGGACGATAATACAATCTCTCTCTCTCTCTCTCTCTCTCTCTCTCTCTCTCTCTCTCTCTCTCTCTCTCTCTCTCTCTCTCTCTCTCTCTCTCTCTCTCTCTCTCTCTCTCTCTCTCTCTCTCTCTCTCTGCACCCATTGCGTCGCACTCCCCCCACTGCCACTCTGCTGTCCTGCTCCCCACTGCCACTTTTCTGCCTCGCTCTCTCCCCCTCTACACTCGTTGCCTTTGCTCTGTCGCCTTGTGCTCTCCCCCCTCTGCACCCGTTGCGTCTGCCCTGCTCCCGCTGCCTGTGCCCCGCTGCTCTGCTGCCTCGCGCTCTCCCCCTCTGCACCCCCCCACTGCCTCGCGCTCCCACCCCGTTGTGCAGAGAGAGAATGCTGAAAGTTTTCAAGTATATAGAGAGAGAAAATTTCCCTAGCATAGAGAGAGAAAGATGAATTTTTTTCCAAGCGTAGATAGAGGAAATTAAAGCATAGAGAGAGAGAGAGAGAGAGAGAGAGAGAGAGAGAGAGAGAGAGAGAGAGAGAGAGAGAGAGAGAGAGAGAGAGAGAGAGAGAGAGAGAGAGAGAGAGAGAGAACCCCCTTCCCCCTTTTTGCGGCCTTCAGGTATGAGGAAACAAAATGGCAAGGAGGACCCTATGGGGGATGCCATTCAAAAATGCAAAGAAGAAATGAGCAAGTCCATCAACAAGATCAATCGCCACCTCCTAGGTACTATTAATGGACTTTACGAGTGCATGACGGAGCAGGAAAGCATGATACATACACTTGAGGATCGTGTGAAGGCCCAAGATGAGGAAATCGGATTACTCAGGAAAGAGCTTGCAGAGGTGCGATCACAAAATGTCCTCGGAGATCTTCAACCCTCAGTAATTGAAGAGCTTAACACTATTAAAGAACAAGTGTGGGCCATCAAAGAAGGTGAGGAGCAACAAAAAGAAATGACGAACTCGTGGGTAGATGTCATCACAAAGACCCAACAAAAAGTAGAAAAGGCCAGAAAATGGATCGATATTGTCAAGAAAGAAAAGGGCAAGGAAATAACGCCCACCCCGACACCAACCATCATTAACTTGACACTAGAAAAGGAGACATGTACAAGCCTTACACGTAAGGATATGTGGCCTCAGAGACCAAGATAATGTAGATGAAGAGGTGAAAGAACTCATGACTCTGGTGGGGATTAACAAGCAGATGCATATGAGGGCTTGGAGAGTGGGCAATAAGAAAAGTGGGAGCAACGGAGAAACCTCAAAAGAAAGGGCATTCATCCTCCACTTCCCCTCCATGGAAGAAGAAGGACTTCTTGAAGAAGAGACCTCAATTCTAAAGAAGACTAGAATCTTTCTTGGAGATGACCTCACCCTCTCGCAAATTGCTCATATGCAAAAAGTAATGCCAGAAATTAGAGCATCAAGGGAAAAAGAGAAGGTTGCTTTTTACATAGATGGAAGTGTGGTGATATTGGAGTGACGCTCCACATGACGGTGTGAGACCTATGGGACCACACTAAAGATGGAAACCTGGAATCATAATGGGTCACTCCATCTTGATCTAGGTGCCTTTGAGGATAGCTTCACAGGGAGAGACATCATTTTCTACTTTGAGACACATCAAGCCCCTCGGAAATTCATGCCACAGATGAGCATATATAGATGGGAGACAACCTGCAGATAAGAGACCAGATCGAAGCATCGAGGACGGGGCTCAGGGAGGAGTTGTAGCCCTTGATATATATAGCACACAAGGATGAACATGCTAGGCATATGTGGGTGAGGCTCAAGGTAGAGACGGGTAAATACCTCTACATTTCCATCTGTTACTTTTCTCCTAGTACATCAATATATTCCCTAGAGGACAATCCCCCTTTGCTATTTTGGATAATGACATATGGGAGTTTTCCAAAGATGGTGACATTATCATACTAGGGGACTTCAATGCTAGGACTGGCCCCCATCACCAGACAATATTTTATGATACTTCTGAGTAGATGCTTATCCAGACAATCACAAGATGAGGAATACACTGAGTATGGCAGATACTTGATAGATATGGGAATTGCACATAGATTGGCCATTTTGAATGGCCTACAAAGATTTTCAACAGCTGGAGGTTTTACTTGCTTTCCACACCGGCATGGTGCTAGCACAATAGATTATGTTATGGCCCAGCTAGGTCTCATTCCATTCTTTTAGGATTTCATGGTGGGCACTAGGCCAGTTGGAGTAGCAGTTGATCATGCTATCTTGTCTTTCACTCTTACATTTCAGTTCAGTACAGCTCCATTAGGATCAGTCCCCACGCACACTCAATATACCTTCACGAGGGAGACAGATTCTGTGTATATGGATGAGATATACAGGCAGCTATGCACTCAGGAGCAGGGACGGCCACTAGCTGAACTCACTTAGATACCGACAGAGACGCTCCATGATGCAACATCAGAGGCATACCCCCATAGCCAGCCTACACAGAGACGATATGGGAGCATGCCACAGAACAATTAAGGAGTGTAGAGAGACGAGGATCAAATTATAGAGGGAAGTGCTCATTGAAGGGGATCGGGGAGCACCACAGACGGAGAGTGAGCGAGAGAAGGAGACACACGACACACAGATATGGGTGGGGAGACTCAAAAGAGTGAGCAGCCCCCTATACACTTATGCTATGTAAAAGGTATACAAGTCAGTGGGCGCCCAGACTCTGGGCGGCCGGGCAAGGCACAGACGCCTATACCCCAACAACCTCCCACTTAAAGGCGACTGTGCCTTTAAGCAAGGAAACCTAGTCTAAAGACTACAAAAGGTGAGAGAAAACCGCTCTCAACATATGCCCACTGGCTGGCTGTGATCGTGTGCATCCGGCTGTCCTACTCCCGTGTAAGTCCATACACCACTAGACGTACCGCACACGTACTGCAAGTATGTACGCAATACCTGCATATCTCCCTCGTGCACTATGCCATCATCAGTCAACAAACGACTGACAACCCCAACTGCAAATGCTCCCACTACAGCTGCGATATCCAGTCTCAAGATCAACATCTCATACATGAGACCACCGAATGCCGATGCAATGCTAGCGGGCCCTGCTAGCTCTACGGAGCATGCATCAATATATATATCCCTGGCAATAGGCATCTCTGACTGACAAGGCGTGTCATCCATATGCATCTCCTGACTGTCCACAAAAGACGCATCAACCTGTCGTGCAACCTCAGAGCAAACCAGCTGCTCTAGGTGTCTGCTGGAAGACATATCCTGCATAACTATATCCCCATGCTCACTGTCGAGCATAGAAAGGAATGATTGCATAATCGCTGATGTCTCAGCCTCCTCTGCAATCATCCACTGCAAACATGACCACTCAATCTGTTGTGACTCACTAGAGCTCTCATGCTCTAACTCCGTATGCATAGACTCTTGCACAATGTCCTCCTGTCGTGACTCACTAGAGCAAGACCGCTCTACCTGTCTATCTTGCATAGAAGTATCTCGCACAACTGACTCTCTGCTTTGCTCAGCCACTAGCAAAGCATGCATGTCTGACTTTGTCACCTCTCTGTGTGACTGCTCAAGTCGTGCCCCAACTGTGTGCACAACGAGCTCACTACTCTGCACTCCATGCAAAGCACCCTGCAACCCATGAGCAAAAGAGACTCGCCTGCTCTCTCGCTCTCTACCTGGCTGCATGATCACAGAGACAACACCGTCTCTCTCGTGATCCACATGCAATGGGTAACCTGTACCACTCCTGGCACCTCTCGCAATCACTAGCGAACCCAAATGCAACGCAAAAGATCGCTCAAGAAGCGATAACCGACATCCACTATACCGTAACTGTCTGACTAAGATCAAATCCCGTCTCAGATCTGCCACATAATGCACATGACGCAGGGTAAATCTCATACCAATGGGCAAGGACAAACATACGTCTCCTGCACCCTCAATGTCATACACAACACCATCAGCCATGTGCACACAACCAAGTCTCCCACTAGAAAACGTGCTAAACCACTCACGATGCAACGTGACATGGAAAGTAGCATCTGAATCTAGTAACCAATGTGAAGACAATGTGCAATCCGATATGCAATCCGTAGACATAAGATCGTCTGAAGACAAGCTAGATGTAAATGTGACATCGCCGTCACAATCATACTCAGTAACCACCGTACTGATCTCACTAGCATCTGTCATGCCCAAATCTGCATCACGCATCTGTCGCCTCCGTTGTCTCAAACGCCTGAAACATCGACGCCTAATGTGCCCTCTATGTCCACAATGCCAACATGTCAAGTCTCTATGCCGTCGAGACTTGCGTGTGGGATCAATCTCTCCCATGGACATAGAAGTGGGACTAGACTTCCCTGTAGACATGGAGGTCGCGTACATAGCATGTAAACTCTGCCATAAAGCATGAGTTGTAGTCTCCCTCGAGACCTGCCAGTAAATAGACTCAACCAGATGCAAACAAATCGTAGACATGGCTAACTCATCAAGATCCTGCCAATCATCATCACGCATAGAATTGGGCTTCGCCGATAAACCACGCAAGGGTTTATCCTGCCCCAAATCCGTCAATGCAACAAGCATATGTTCCTTCCAAGCAACAAAATCTACACCATCAAACTGTGTCAGACCATAACGCTGGAAGTCAAATGAAAAATCAGCCATAATGCTCGCAAAAGAGCAACCAACAATGAGTAGCAAATGTCAACCAAATCAGCCCTAAACTGGCTCAAATCGCATCAACAAAAGTATGCAAATATGGCTGTAAGATATGGTTACAAATCAGCCCCAAAATTCAGCTCTTAAACAACTGCATAAACAAGTCACAAATGTGTCCCAAATCAGCCTACAACCGAGTCATACATGGACACCTGCAAAGAGGAAACAATGGCTGAAAATTCAGCACCCAAATAAGCCCTCAAACCTGCCTGTAAACTTGTAAACCTGTAGCTGAAACCTGCTGAAAAACCTCAAGCCATTAGTGCTCGAATCCGGCTACCTAGCTCGTAGCCACACAAGCATACATCACAATACTCACTCCTGTGAGTGTGCCAAGATAACTGTACGCCTGTCAAACCGTGAGCGAATCACCAAGCCCACACTGTGCGGTATCGATGCATACACACGCACAAATCTCCCACCTGCAGAGAACACCGCACGCAAATGCTGAGCGCAACCCGCAATCTCTACCTAGATCGCATAAATGATGCGCATAAAACTCCTGGGAAAATTTCGCCAGAGTTTCGTCAGTAAAACGGCCACAAAACCAGTAACCAAACTACCTGCACGCTCAAAACCATGAGCAACCAAAGCGCATCAAACCGCACTCCAAATGCATGCACCAATCTCCACACTTTGCATACATCATTGCAAACACCTGCAAATCTAGTACACAAATATCTGCTCTACCTGTGACTGCCAAAAAACATGCTCGAGGCATACATTGCCGAGCTCAAAATGCAATCACATTAGTCTCCCTGAGCATCAAACCACATAAGGCATACATCGTATCCTCCCACCTGTGAGGAAACTTGCAGCAAATATCACTCTCACATCTGAGAGCAAACCATGTGTGGAATCCTCGACACACTATAAACAACTGCTGTTGCAGAAAATTCAGCGTTCAGAATTTTAAAATTCTGATATGACGAGCGCGTCCGGACCGTGCCAAAACCCCAAGGTAGACTTCTGGATCGCATGTATCTGAGTCCAGGTGTGAAAGCTATGCCAAAAAACCTCCGTTTCGGTCCAAAAACGCAGCATAAACTGCCAAAAGAGGGCTGAAAAATGCAGCTCCTTAACCGTAGCTCGAATGAGGTTTCTGATGGCTCGAATGGCTTCGAAAGGGGGGTAAATCGCCAGGACGTCTGGTGGAAACGCTCTCGGAAAGCTGAATTTGCCGATGCCGAAGTCGAAACCCTGTTTGCACTCTTGAAAGTGCCCGCGCGCGGACGCGATTTCGGGAATGAAACTGGCTCTCCACTATCGTCGTGACTGTGCACACACGCGCTCCCTCCGCACCTACGCTTTGATACCAATTGAAGGGGATCGGGGAGCACCACAGACGGAGAGTGAGCGAGAGAAGGAGACACACGAAACACAGATATGGGTGGGGAGACTCAAAAGAGTGAGCAGCCCCCTATACACTTATGCTATGTATAAGGCATACAAGTCAGTGGGCGCCCAAACTCTGGGTGGCCGGGCAAGGCACAGACGCCTATACCCCAACACTCATGGGTATTACCACACAAATACAATCACGGATTATCTTTCACCACCTAGTGCGACGAAAGAAAAGGGCTTAACTATCTCAGCTAAAGCGGGATTTGTATCGACTATTTATGAGTCAAGACTCAGGAGAAGCATGGAGGCTATTCCACAAGCATTCACCACCACCAATATTCACCTCCACAGAGACATGGGGAGAATATTCCACATCTTTCTATACATCATCAAGGCAACCACCTTTGCTAGACCCACTAGAGACATGCCTAGAGACATATTCTTTCTTTATTGTCGAGAGTGTAAGGAAAGCCATTGACAAGATGAAGACAAGGAGAGCACATGATAATGATGGTATGGTAGCAGAGCACTTCATCCATGCCAGAGATATGCTTGCAGAGCTCCTTACTATGATGTTTAATCAAGCCATGTATGAAGGCTTCCTTGAGACTTGGAGTATTTCTACGATTGTGCCTATTTTCAAGTCAGGAGATCCCATGATTCCCGGGAATTATCGCACCATCATGGTTGGTCACACATTAGCTATGATGTATGCATTCGTTCTTGAGCAAGAGCTGAGTAGATGGGCAGAGCGAGAGGGCCTACGAGCACAGGGCAAGTAGGATTCGGGAGAGGTTTTTCCACTCTTGACTAGATTCTGACACTCAGAGCTATTATTGAGGAGGGTAGACACCATGGCAAGAGGGTCTATTGTAGCTTTGTGGATTTCCGCAAAGCTTGTGACACAGTGCCAAGAGCCAGACTTATACGCAGACTACAGGACATGGGTGTGCCTACAGAGCTGATATGGGGTATTCTGGCTTTATACAGGACAGTGATGGGGTGGGTACGCACTACTAAGGGAATGTCTGACATGGTCCACTCCACTAATGGAGTAGAGCAGGGGGGGGTGGTTATGGAGCGATCTTTTTTTTTCTCCCACCACGTCTACCTCCCATTGCCGGCCCTTACCAATGACCGCCAACACCCTAGCCCACCACCGGTGGTTGGTGGTGTTAGCTCACTACCACCATTTGCCACTCCTCCTCCTACCACCACCGCCCATTGCCGTCGGTTCTCCTCCCACTCTTCCTTCAAGTGGGCTACTCAAGGACCTCCTCTCTCTTTCTCTCTCTCTCTCTCTCTCTCTCATCCTATCTCTCTCTCTTTATTTTGCTGATTTTATCTCTCTTTCTCTATCACTTGTCTCTCTCTCCCCCTCCCCCCACACACACTCTCTCTTTCTCTCCTTCTCTCTCTCTCTCTCTCTCTCACTTGTCTGTCTCTCCCCCTCCCCCCCGCACTCTCTCTCTCTCTCTCTCTCTCTCTCTCTCTCTCTCTCTCTCTATATATATATATATATATATATATATATATATATATATATATATATATATATATATATATATATATGTCTCTATGTCTCTCCAATCCTCTCTCCCTTTTCCTCTGTGTGTGTGTGTTCCTCCTCTCCTCTCCCCCATTAAGGGCCCCATTAAATCCTACTCTCTCTCTCTCTCTCTCTCTCTCTCTCTCTCTCTCTCACTTGTCTATCTCTACCCCCCCCCCCCCACACACACTCTCCCTGTCTTTCTCTCTTTCTTGCTCTCTCTCTCTCTCTCTCTCTCTCTTCCCCTCCCCCCCCCACACACTCTCTCTTTCTCTCCCTCTCTCTCTCTCTCTCTCTCTCTCTCTCTCTCTCTCTCTCTCTCTCTCTCTCTCTTTCTCTCTCACTTGTCTCTCTCTCTCTCCCCCCCCCCCCCCCTCTCTCTCTCTCTCTCTCTCTCTCTCTTTCTCTCTCACTTGTCTCTCTCTCCCCCCTCCCCCTACTCTCTCTCTCTCTCTCTCTCTCTCTCTCTCTCTCTCTCTCTCTCTCTCATCACACATTCCCTAATTGCATATCAAAAGACAACAATGATAGAATTCACTTTGTGGAAAACTCAAAAGAATATCATCATTTGCACAACTCAGGGTAAATGTGATAGCCCAACAAATGCTAGATTATTACAACAGTCTTTTTGCACTCAGTAAAGTTTTGAGCTTGTTATCAGCCAAACTAGACTGATGAATGAATATGTTGTGGTTTATGTCCATTCCAAACACTCTCAAGTAGATATAATACAAGTGTTTGCAAGCCACATAGGTCATTCCTTCCCCTAACCTCCTTTAGAAGTCTCTGCAAGTACAACTAGGATTCCTAGCTATTGTGACTCGATATTTCTCACCACGTAACTTTGAGTTTGGTGTTTCTGCAATGAAGACTTCATGCTTACCGATCTTTACCATTTCCACTTGTTTGATAACCATTCTAGTCCTAGAGCACTATCGATCCTTTTTGATGCCTCTTCAGAAACACCTGTCGTATACCTGCCCGCACGTCTTTGCCCTTGCACTTCCATAGTTTTTGTTGTGATATGAAACCCCGCTAGCTGCAAAGACTTTACTTCTAGCGCTGTTAAGTCCGTGCCCTATGTCGCTGGCCACTCAAGTGGAGGTCTTGGAGGTCGCATCACAATATATGGACATACATCCGACACATGTTTGACATTGTCACTACAAAACCATACCCATGTCTCATTGTTACACCCTTGCCAGTTGCGTTTCCCCCAAAAACTTGGTGCCGATGTTCCCTCTGCACATAAATTCACCTTTTTCTTGCACTTTTCTCCTTTGATTTTTCCTTGGCAAGTGAACTTAGACCCCGGTTTGCACCTGCGGATTGCCCACATGGTGTCATTTATGTCAACCTCGATGGCCCTAATTGTCATCCCGCCATTCTCCTCGGCCATAGAGTGATCTTGGGTTACTTGTGATGCATCTCCAAATGACAACTTTTGAGGCTTTCTTTGTCGAGCAACATTTTGAGTGACATACTCTGGCCTATGTGAACTATTTCCCTCCTCGCCTATAACATTGCCGAATGTCTTGCATCGCCTTGTCATTGTAACCCTATCTCCAAAAAACTCAGGCACCTTTGGAAGACCAGTTCCTCCAATTGCATCATTCACAACACGGCTAGTGTGTGATGGAGTAGGTGTGTGAAATTGTCGTGAAGCTGCCTTGTCTCTCATCTTGCTTATGCTCGGTTCGCTTCCTATATACTTACCCTCTGTATATGCCATTCTTTTGGATTGTTGAAGACGAGTGTTCCCAATATCCGAAAATATTGCATCGTACAAAAAAAAATTAGGCATGTGTGACCTTCACCTGCTAGCCATGAAGCGTGATGTGACTCTGAGAGATTTGTTCGAGGGACGACCTCGATGCAGTAGTCATCTAGAGCCTACAAAACAAGAAATAAATATATTTCATTCATTTCATGAAGGGTTTAATTAAATGGACATCCTACAACCTATTCTAGAGTATATTTGAAAGCTTACACCAACAATTTCCTTCCTCCAGTGAGGGTACCTCACATGCCACCAACTCAACCAGCACTCCATTGGGCCTAGATTCCCATCTGGCACCCTTTCCTGTTTCCCACCAAGCTCGAATGAACCAATATTGGGACTCTACATCTTCACTGCTTTGCATGCACCACCATATTCGACACAGTTGCTTGTGCTCGTCTTGAAATGCATTGAGGACATATTTTGTGGTGTGGATCCCTAGACTTTGTTCCCAATGGAAAAGGCAAGATCTCTCCCTACCTTTCATCACCATATCCGGACCTCCATTGAAAATTTGTGCACCACATTCCAGTTTGCTTGGGCTTCATCTGCCATAAAGCCAAAAAAATCTGGCGGGGACACCCCATTGCGCTCTAGCTCATTGATCATTTGTGTTGCCAAAATATCATCTACGATGTAGTGTCCTCTTCTTTCATCTCACATATGGCAATTGTCATTAAGTCTTGGACATTAAACACCAACATAAAGCCACATTAACATTGAAGTGTGTGCCAATATGTGTTTAGTATTGAACATAAAAATAAAACTTGCCTCGGATCGTAAACATGTGTTGCCATGGTTGTCCATCCTTCTACCCGTCGAACGTGATCAAAGCAAACCCACGCTCTTTTTAGATCTCCATTTGCATTTCTTCGCATTCTATTGACAAGATCTATGCCTGAGCCAAGACCGGTTGTCGACATCTTGAATACAAAACATCTATCCTCCTCTCTATTAGATTGACCTGGAAAAAGCATGTCGTGGATAAACAAAAATGTCAAGCGTCTCTTTAAGTCAATTATCAGTGACTCCTCCCCACGAGCACTCGACTTCCCATGAAATTTATGCACTCAATTCTTGATTCTACCGAGAACATGATGAAAGTTTAGACATATATAAGACTTTAAGTTTGAAATGGATTTCCCATACCTTTGGCTTTTAACAAGAGGAAATATTTCTTGGAGTAGAACTGACAACTCTACTTGTCCAAGCGACATGCATTCACCTGAAGAAGGTTGAAGGACAGATTGGGAAATAACCTTAACCACCTCCATTTGGATTTTTCTCGGCGCAGCTTGGATGCCAAGCGAATCAACGGCCTCAGCCATCAAAGACTTCACCCTTGCAATGGTACTTTTGGATGACCCTAGTTTGACAGCATGGTCATGGAAGCCTTAGTGCACCATGGCTCGAGAATAGTGTTTGTCAATTGGTATTATGTAGTAAACTTGGCAATAGTAGGTTTTTCGAATAGCAGGCACATGTTGACAATAGAAGCACTTCAAGGTTCCATACTTTTGCAAGTCACCATTTAGCATTGATCTCTCAATTAGTTTATGTGTAATTCCATGCCTAGAATTGTGATTTTGTCACTCTTCCCTTGTACATAAAACAAAAGAATAAGGAATACATGTCCAAGACGACCAGTTGGGTATTCCTGTTGATAACACTTGCGAGCACTCTGCAAACACACATTCAAAATCACCTCTGCAATAGCTTTTCCTTATAGTTGTTGGAATGTGATGTTTGTGGTAGTTGGTTTTGTCCACACATGAAAATCCACTGATTGCTCCATTTGACCTCTCGATATTTGGATGTGGTGGGAATTCAAACACCATGTTTCCACTGTAGCTTGATGGAATTTCTTCCACCCACTCCCATTCCGATGATGCAATCAAGGTCTTTAGCTTTGGAGATCTCATAGGATGTAACGCTAGCTCCACTATGCTAAAGGAATCATCGATCGGACCTTGGTCCTTCTTACATCCCTCTTGTAGTGGGGAGTCTATGTCGATCACCCCATCTTTGAATGTTTTGTTGGTGGGGCAAAGTGAAAGTCTTCTTTCTCTTCATCGGAAGAAAGCATCACTATGTCGGCAGACTGTAGTGGTGTAGGAGGTTTCGCAGGGGAATCCAAGAATGCTACATACTCTGTGGAAACTTTAGCATCCAAAACATAAAGAGGAGAGCTATTAGCTTTACCTGCATTCTGCAAAGGCAATTTTAACGGTTCACCTTCAACAGTGTATGTTAAGGCAAACACATCAAAACCAGCTGGTGCATTTATGTCAGCTCCAGATAGAACCAACAAGGATCCTTCCGATGATAGGTGGTGTGGTTTGCCAATCCCCACACCACCCACGTGAACGATGAAATGAGAGCTTTCCATTGAGATATATATATATATATATATATATATATATATATATATATATATATATATATATATATATATATATATATATATATAGAGAGAGAGAGAGAGAGAGAGAGAGAGAGAGAGAGAGAGAGATGGGTAGAGTGGATATAAGTGTGATGGAGGTGGGAGGAATGTGAGTGAGCGACAGGAGGATAGAGGATAAGAAGGGAAGATAGGGGAGAGAGTGGGAGATAGTAGTGAAGGTGCTCTGAGCACAGGATGTAGGTAGAGTGGACAGACGGATGTGGATATAGTGAAGGGAGGGAGATTTGGAGGGAAAGATGATAGAGAATTGAGGTAGAGTTGATAGAGGAATTTATAGATAGTCAAGAGAGGGGGCGGTTGGAGGAGAGAACTTAGGTAGAGTGGATAGAGGTTTGTATAGATAGTCAAGGGAGGGAGAGGTTGGAGCAGAGCTGAGAGAGTAATGAGGAGTAAAGGTAGAGTGGGGTAGGTAAAGTGGACAGAGGGATATAGAGATGGTGAGGGATGGTAAGGAATGGTGAGAGTAGAGGAGGAGAGAGGGAGGGAGGATGCTGAGAGCTAGAGGAGGAGAGATCACTAATAGATGGGAAAAAATGGTAAGTTGTTATGAGCCATCTCTTTATATAACTCCTTGATACAAGTGATAGTGAAATGGTTCAAAAGAAATAATTGAGGAGGCACTAGCAATGCCGCTATTGCCTCCTCAATATTTTCTTATAAAATCCTTCCTCTTTCATCTCTACCTACATCTCTCTCTCTCTCTCTCTCTCTCTCTCTCTCTCTCTCTCTCTCTCTGCTAGATCTTTAAGGTCTCTTGGGATAGTTTCCTACAACGTTAAAACTCTCTCCTTTTTCTTCTTCTTCTCCTCTCTCTCTCTCTCTCTCTCTCTCTCTCTCTCTCTCTCTCTCTCTCTCTCTCTCTCTCTCTCTCTCTCTCTCTCACACACACACACACACACACACACACACACACACACGCATATAAATACATATATATAAAGAGAGATAGAGATATATATATTTATTCATTTATATTATATATATATATATATATATATATATATATATATATATATATATATATATATATAAGTATAGATACATAAATATATATTTATACATATATATATACACACATATATATAAACATACATTTATATATATACACATACACACATTTGAAATCGCATCCTAATAAAGAAACTCATTTTCTTTGCAGGATACTATGCGAATATTCCCCCACCCCATACAAGCTAGGGCTCTCTCATCTGCATAGCAACCAACTCCTCCTCAGGTTAACGCCCCTCTGCTCGGGCTTTGTAGCCCTGCCAACAGCCAACCTCTTCCTTTGGTGACTTGCACACGCATGCAGCAACCCTGCGTCGTCTCCTGTGCTCCTTACATCCAAGTACATGTAGTGCGTCTGAAGGCGTCACTCCAAGTATTTTTTGAGCCCCTCTCAGAAGGCATCACTTCAAGATTTCCAATTTCCAACGATTTTTCTAAACTTGTCTAGGCATACTCTCATACTACCAGACCTACTGGCAGCGTTATTGCGAGCGCTAGCAATAGCGATATCAAGGCCAAAACACTGCGAGTGCTAGCAATAGCAATATCAAGGCCAACACATGACTGCATTGCAGCGCAGAGAGAGAGAGAGAGAGAGAGAGAGAGAGAGAGAGAGAGAGAGAGAGAGAGAGAGAGAGAGAGAGAGAGAGAGAGAGAGAGAGAGAGAGAGAGAGAGAGCAGCGGCCAAAGCAACAGAGATATTGCTATCAGTTTAAAAACAAAGAGCAATATCGATATTGCTATTGCTTCCTTTTATTGACTTTTTTTAAGACAAAAAAAAGGAAGCAATGGCGATATCGCTATTGCTCGTCTTCTGTAAACCCTTCCCTCCCTCCCCATGACTCACACTCCTTAGCCATCTCCTCTACCATTGGCTCATGCTCCTTCATCAACTCACTCTCCTCTATCGGCATCTCCACCATCGGCTCACGCTCCCCCATCGGCTCCAACAACTCATGCCATCATCGCCATTGGATCATCCCTTTTCCATCAACTCATGCTCCTTCGTCGGCTGCTTCACCATCAGCTCACGATCCATCATCGGCTCCAACAACTCACGCCATATCTACCATCGACTCATTCGTCCGCTGCTCCGCCATCGGCTCATCTTCATCATTTTAATCATGATTATGCGGTTGCCAAACTTGCAAAAAGGTTAGTAAAAGGATGTCTCGAGTTATTAAATGGGAAACACAAGTTTTATACGGAATCAGTGCAAAGGAGATACACATAGAGAGGAAAGAGAGAGAGAGAGAGAGAGAACAAGCCATAGGCATTAGAGAAAGAGAGAGGTGAGAGAGAGGGGGGGAGGTGAAAGTGTGTGTGTGTATATATATATATATATATGTGTGTGTGTGTGTGTGTGTGTGTGTTGTGTATATATATGTGTGCTATATATCCACTCCCTCTCTCTCTCTCTCTCTATGTATATCTCTTCTTGAGATCTTTCATATCTTCTCTCCCCTCTCTCCCCTCTCTACAATATAAAGGGAGTAGTGAAGATTGGGAAGACCATTTGCTGTTGTTGTTGCACAGAGGTATGGTCCCCCCTTCTTTCCTCCTCCTCCCTCTCTACCCCCCTCCTTCTCACCCTCTCCTCCCGTCTTAGCTATCCTCTCTCTATCCCTCATTCCCTCTGCCTCTCTCCTTTTCCCTCATCCTGTCTCCCTCCCTCCAATTTTCCTCTCTCCTCTCTCTCCTCCCTTCTTTCTTCCTGACCCTCACCTCCCCTCCTCGTCCTCTATGTCCCTCCTCTCTCCCTCCCTGTCCTCTCCCTCGGCCATCCTCTCTCTCTCTCTCTATCTCTCTCTCTCTCTCTCTTTATATATATATATATATTTATTTATATATTTATATATATTGGATAACTATTATTGTTCTCTTATGACTCTCTCTCTCTTTCTTTATCTCGATGTAAGTCTAAACAAAACCCATATTAATGTGTTGAAGGTTTTGCAGGATTGGAGAATATCTCATCTTGAGTACATTCAACCGCATTCGACTGTACAGGTCAGCCCTTTGAACAAATGCCAATGCATTCTATTTTTATGGCATTTATTATTCACATGCATGCTAGTATAGTAGTGTTGGTACAATTAATGTCTCTCTTTCTCTCTCTATCAATAAAGGATTTATTTCATATATCTCCATTGCTTCATAGCATATGTGCATTGATGACATTTTATGATTAGAATGTAGCTATCCATGATCTCTCTCTCTCTCTCTCTCTCTCTCTCTCTCTCTCTCTCTCTCTCTCTCTCTCTCTCTCTCTCTCTCTCTCTCTCTCTCTCTCTCTCTAAACCTAAACCTAAACCTACGCGACCCCTCCTGTCTCCCCTTGGGCGAGGGCAGCCTTGTGGGGAGGCGTTAACTCTCAGCCCCGCCCTGCCCGAGCCAAAGCCCCGCAGCCCTGCCGTAGCCAGTCGACACAGCCTGGAGACAACGCTGCCCGGCAGCGAGTGGCTGCTTCTCAGCTCGGCCCTGTCCTGTGGCCATCTGTGCTCGGCCCTCCCGTGGCCTTTTGTGCTCGGCCCCAGCAAAACCCGTGCCGACCTGCTGACCCGTCTATACAGAGCTTTGAGCAAGGCTTAATTTCCTCTATTTTCAAATCAAACTAAGCCCTCAATCCCGCCCACCACACTCTCAGATCGACAGAGTTGCCAACCAGACAAGGTATCACTAGCACCGATGTCATCATTTGACACTCCCACTGCACGCAAGAGTTTTCTTGCAGTGGCTGCAACACCAAGGAAGGACCCTGCCGCCCACCAAGAAGCAAGGTTCACAGCCCTCGAGGCTCGGATTCAAGAACTCATTAGGGAAAATGAGAAACTCAAAGAACGGCTACGCAAGCTCGAAGACGCAAAGGAGGCAGAGAGCCAAGCTCTACTTGCAAAAACACAGGAGGTTCAAACCTCACTCACCAAGACTGTCATGGAAACAATACAAAAAGAATCACACAAAGCAACACATAAGAAGATCGACAACAAGATACAGGCAGCCATACATGAATGCCGACTACAAGAATCGCTCGGCCTCAAGGTCGAGATTGGGGGGCTCCACTCACCGTGGTGCACCATCGAGGACACCCTCGAGGAGGCAATCTCCAAGCTAAATGACATTCTTCAACCTGTCTACATCAAGCCCGAAACTATTTCATGGATCAACGACACACATAGGCATGTGCCACCCGAACATTGCATACTCACCTTTAAGGACAAAGATGAGCGTATGAAGCTGTTATGCCAATCTCGACTTCTCAAGGGAAAAAAGCTTTGGATTGCTGAAGAATTGACCACGAATCAACTCAAGAGTAAAGCAAGTGAGCTCAAAAAGATGCATGAGGCACGTAAACAAGGCAAATGGGCAGTTTACCAAAATGGCAAAGCGATCATCCAGGAATTTCGAAATCCTAAGCCGGCTATCCCCTCAGTTGAACCCCCTTAGGTTTTGTTCTCTCTTTTATTTACTTTACCCTCTTGATGGACCCTCAGTCCTTAACTGATATGTATCACACCCCGCTCCAAGAAGAAATTTTTGTAGTGCTCCTTTTTGGTCCCATTGGTCATATATGACCTCCGTGGACGATAATTCAATCTATCTATCTATCTATCTATCTATCTATCTATCTCTCTCTCTCTCTCTTTGCAAGGCTTTCCTCTGTGTCCATGAAACTTATGTGAATATCAAGAAGAACATCACAACCTAAGAGAAGTTGTGTGTAATAGTATTGAGATATTAAGATTTCATTTCAATTTTCTTGCGGGAAATAGATGGCTACGAAAAATTTGTCTTTTAGCAAGAATGAGCACGTGGTGCTCTTAAGAAAGGGCAAGGAAGTTGGGAAAGGAATCGTGATCCAGTATCTACCCCACAAAAAGCTACATGGAAGAGAGTTGCCTAGAGGCTCATTGGGAGTAGCCGTCCAATTGGCATCAGCTCCCAGTCTACTGTTGCCACATGTTCCACCCATTGATGATGATGTGTGCACCTTAGGTGCAGCAGTGGGCACAGTTGTGGCATGGCCGATAAGAGAATTGGTAATGAGTTTTCAACATTTTATTATGTCCTACATGCTCTCTTTTGCAAGTAACATCCAACATTTTGTGTCTAGGCAAAAGGACAACGAACTGTATTGTATGGAGCCAAAGGTTTGGTACTTGTCGCTCCACAAGCCACTAGCATAGCATTGGGTGCTCCACCCAAACCAAATGTTTCAAAGCCTCCTCCAAAGACTCTTGGCGCAGAGGTAAGCGATTAGAGTTTAGTGCCCTAAATACTCATGAAATTAATCGTTGTTTGCCTATAATCTAGGCTAATAGTTATTTGCCTATGACCAAGTAGTCGACGAGTGTCAAGAAAAGAAGTGCAGATCAAGCAAGTGAAGTTGTTGAAAGTAAGCGGGTCACACGAGCACAGAAAGAAGACGACCCTAGCTGGGAACCCCCAAAGAAAAAGGGTAGAATTGCTTTGAAAAAGGATGCGGCTAGCACAAAGAAAGAAGTCACCAAAGCGAAAGAAGTGGATAAGCCAATGAAAGCCAGTGCAGAGGGCACTACACAATTGGAGGTACTAACACCATTAAAGGACCAGGTCCCTATTTTGAACTACTCAAGTGAAGAAGATGACGAAAGAGAGGATGCGGGGGATGAAGATCGTGGTCGGTTTACTATTACCGAGAAATCCACACTGAAATGGGATTTGCTCGACGACACTTTGCACCGCCTTGAGGTTGGTAATTTCAGATATGGTAGGCTCATCTAATATTCTTGAAGCAAACTACAAGATTATAAACTTTTCTAGCATGGTTATACAAGATACTCGCAAGGTACCACTGCCACCAGTGCCATTGTGCCGCTTGTTACCACATCCAGCGGTACGACCAGTGCAAGATCGGGTGAACAATCTAGCGTTGGAGTTCTCTAGAAATGGATATGTTCCACATCATGCTAGATTCATGCTTTCAATAAGGACTCCAGATCTAGATCCAATAGAAGTTAGTCATGCTATTCAAAAAACCTGGGATCCAATCTGGATGCATCTAAATGAGGATTTTGAGAAACAATTGCATAAATCGGGGTGGGGGGATGTGAAAGGAAAAATGTTGTACACATGGATGGGAATCACTATCTTCGGGCATGGAATGTGCAAATTGATACAGGTACATGACTTCTTACACTATTGTTTCTGACTCTATATCAAGAAGAGAAGAATTTTGTGAAACTATGCAAGGTGATTTTGCTAAACAGCTCACAAAGAGGAGCCTAAGTATCATTGTTGTGTGGAAGCCTGCATGGTTGAGGTCACTAAAGAGAATGAGGGAGAAGTTCTCACTATGGTGGCACGCTTGAACCGGTAAGCTTAGCTATAACATAATTAACGCATCCTAGTCGAATCGATAAGCTTAGCTATAGCATGATTATTGCTTTCTAGTCGAATCGATAAGCTTAGTTATAACATGATTATCGCTTCCTAGTTTTTTAATGGTGTAAGTTTTGTTGGCACATGATTAATGAAAAACGCTACGTAAAAACTTCTTATGCTATGTATGGTAAGAGCAATGGGCACAACCAACATGGATATGTTGCTTAAGGGTTTGGAGGACGATGTTCCAGGCTGGTTGCAACGACAACTAGATGCTGAAATGAATAAGCGTGGGGGGTTGCGGAGACGCTGGTACAAGGTTCCTCTTATCGTGCTATACCAGCTACTATCTCCGGTAAGTTTCATTGTCCTTAGGGTTATTCTTAACATTAGAATGTAGTGGATCAAACAAAGAATGAACTAATGTCACGATTCATGCAAAGTACACAAAGGCTTTGCAATCTGTGAGTAGTAAGCGAAATGAGCTCTCAACGGAGGAGTTCACTACCCATTATCTCAATGCATTCTATAAGGCTGACAAGAAAGGCCAAAAAAATACGCAACGGGCATCCTCAATTGCGGATCCTAACTTAAGTGGAGGTAAGACTAAGAGGGATTTCTTTCAAAGGGAGTTATGTTTACATTCACATGTTGCTCTAAATTTTTTAACATTCACATGTTGCTCTAGATTTGGGGAAGTTGACTCTCATCTCTTATTTTACATACAATGTCTTTTAGCACTCGCAATGGTTCTTCTTCTTCAAAAAGGCCCACAACCATTGTAGAAAATGATCCAAATCTTCCAAGTGTGGAGATAGCAACATAATTACTCAACCAATGACATTCGAAGCCATTATCATGGCATACTTGGTATCGTTGCAAGAGACCATAAACAAACAAGGTGAAGACTTACGGGCACTTGCAATGGAGAATGGCATGTTAAGGGTTCTTGTGGTTGAGAATGAGAATCTCAAGAGGACACTTGAGATGCAAACAACATGTTTAATGCAGCTTAAAGAGGAAGTCAAGGAATGTAAACGCTCTCTTGTGGACTTGAATGCTTAGAAGGAGCACATGAGCAAAGTAGAGCATGACCATGTATTGAAAGAGGAGAAATTTGACACCATGAGCCAGGATGTATGCAACATGAATAATGTATGCAAAACAAGTCTTGTGCTGATGTATGTGGTGGTAACAATGTGGTTTCTAATTCCTCCCTCATGCAAGTTATGGCTCGAACAACAAATGTTGAGAATGTGGATGTAGAGGAGTTGAAGGAACGGGAGCAACACTCCAAGGACACTGTTATTTGTGAATTCTCAAAGAGAATCTAGAGACACCTCTTCTCTTGCCATTGTTATCAAAGATTTCTTCAAAAGCCACTTTGGCATGTCAGGAGTTATGGTTTACGAAGCACATAGACTGGGTAAGCAAGGAGCTCCTCGATTCCGGAGGAGGGCTAATTGTATGCACCATGTCGTGGATAAGATCAAACAAAAGATTATCCTTGAAAATAGTTGGATCTATTTAAGGGATTCAAAATGTTTTGTATATGAAGATTGCACTATTAAGCAACAAAATATCCGTTGCAAGGCCTATGAGGAGAGAAATAAGAAAACAAGGAGATCTCTCATGAAGAAAATGTGCCCAAGGAGGATGCAAGTCCACCGAGGAAATATGAATGTGCAACCTATGAGGTCAAGCTACAATTGAAAGTATGCTTTTGGAATTGCAATGGATACCCATTGGATGAAAGAGCTGGCATAGATGAACTAACAAGCAAAGCCAATGTTGTACTTCTTGTTGAAACTTGGGAGCATGATACACAAAGGATTAATGGGAGAATTGCAATGTAAATTCGTTGATGTGGTCAAAGAATCTCAAGCAACAAACAGGACAAGGAGAGGTAGCATGTATGGTTAAGAAAGGGTTAGAAGATTTTGTATCAATTGTGAAAGATGACAAGCACAAATGTTATGTATGGTTGGAAATTATGACAGCAAAAAGAGCACCCATTTTTGTAGCCAGTTGCTACATTCCTCATCAGGATTCCCCCTTTTATGCTTGCATGGATAAAAGTCATCCATTTTTTTTATTTAGAGGAGGACATTGCTTATTTTAAAGGAAAAGGTGATGTTACTGTCTTTGGATATATGAATGCTTGCACAAAAACATTGCAACATGATACTCAACAATTTGATATGCCATTCATTTCAAGGGAGTTGGAGGAAATTCACTTGTATGATCGTACTTTGATGAATGAGAAAGAGCTGGATCACTATTAGTAGCACAGATATGCTCATTATCAATGGTGTATCTTTGTGGAGTGGAACCAATGATTTTCATGTAGAAAACATAATGGGGATAGTGTGATTGACTATATGCTACTCTCCAAAGCCGTCATGTATTGCATATAGAGTTTTACGCCTGGCCAATGGACTCAAAAATTAGACCATCAGACCTTATGTATTGAAATTGCCTATGGAGAAGCAACTAAGCATGATAATCTTAGCCAAAGGAAGGAGAATTTATCACTATGTATGGATTTTAAACGGGCACCAAGTAGACTTGAATGGCTAAATGCATGGAGGATGTTGAATAGAATTGATCACATCTAGAGGGATGACCTTCTGTTTTAGCCATTGAAGACCATACATACCTACAAAGAAGTAACATGATGGGACATGTTGCACATTGGCTACATAGTAGGATCCTCTTCTGCTATTGTAACAAACTAATAGGAGTAGTTGGCATTGTCTTGTCCTTCTTATCTACCCTAAGCGACCAAGAATTAGGTCGTTGTTTCTAGGCACCTCAGATTGCAACAACTCTCCTCCAAATGACACACAACAAATTGGCATTCCATTCCCATGTGCACACACACTCAACACTCCACACAATGCCTCTTGTTTTGTTGCCATTTGGTCTTGTATCTTTCTCTACTCCAACATAACAGGGCGTGCACTCACCCTATATATATATATATATATATATATATATATATATATATATAGAGAGAGAGAGAGAGAGAGAGAGAGAGAGAGAGAGAGATGTAATTCATGACAAAGGGAAGGCGGCATGGGGTTGTTGTCTGGCAAGCATACCAATCATCAAGTACAAGGGTGCTTTGGAGGTGCTATAATGGAGCAAGTGGGGAAGAGGGTATACTTGAAGAATATTGGGCTCGTGAAGGGTGCCTATAACGGGGGGCAAAAAGCATAGGGTGTGGTGCTAAAAAGGACACACAACATCAACAGATGTAGTGCCGCAGGCAATAAACAACAATGTCACAAAAGGGGTGGATGGAATTTGCAGATGAGCATTAAGGGCAGTGCGAGTTCTATCCCTCTTGTTGAGCCATGTGGAGTGCATGAATGTGGTTCTCCTTAATAGAGTAGAAAGATGACTGTGGTTATAAGTGAGGCTGAAAAAGCATCGGGCATTAAAGAAGTGAGTGTGTTCTCACCTCTCTGCTTATTGACCCATGGCCGACCCACATACTACAATTATTGGTCCAGTAGATTTCCCTACTCTCTCTCTCTCTCTCTCTCTCTCTCTCTCTCTCTCTCTCTCTCTCTCTCTCTCTCTCTCTCATTAACTTCTCACCACCATACCATGGAAAGGAAAGTCTTATTTTGGCATGCAAGCAAATATGAAAGTGAAAATGTATGTGTAGCTGTTTTAACTTATATAATAAGACATAAATGAACTTTTACATTCAAAAGACAGCTGTCTTTAGAGAAAAGGAATAAATTAGTACAAAAACAGCTGAGTCTTAGAATTATCTTTGTACACGGCTTATGAGAATGAAGCCACATTCTAGTATACGATGATAGTGATCCAATAAAGAATTACTTCCCAAGTGGTATGAGCAAGTGTACTATTGGACAGACAATAGCTTTAAGCCAAAAAAAATTCCAAGAAAGGATAGAGTCCTCACCTGCATCCATCCAAACAAGACAACAAATAAGTTAGTCTTGGATGTGTTTTACAGGTGTCAATGGACTATATCAGTTGTTATCCATGTCCAACTTACAACTTTAAGAAAAAAAACAAAACTTAAAACCGTTGTCCAAAGTGTTCATGTATTTCCTTTGGTTTTGTTTACCCCAAAACTTTTAAAAGAAGTACTTATAAGTATGGTATTTATATATCCCCATTTTTTTATTTAGACCTTAAATATATATTAGCATATATATCATTTTGGTC
Source organism: Adiantum capillus-veneris (assembly GCF_014529385.1). Classification (NCBI taxonomy): domain Eukaryota; kingdom Viridiplantae; phylum Streptophyta; class Polypodiopsida; order Polypodiales; family Pteridaceae; genus Adiantum; species Adiantum capillus-veneris. The sequence continues at coordinate 26,940,988 of NC_140932.1, read as the reverse complement.
AAAAAGGTCACCACCCCTTCTGAACTAAGTGTCTTAATCCTCATATCATCTCATAGATCAGTCTTTCAATACCAGAATTACTTTTGTCAGTTTTGTTAGGCTCCAATTTCTCTAGCTTTTTTAAAGTACCATGAAGCCATAAAGTATCCAAACAATGGCTATAGATACCTCTCAACAAAAATATTCCATTTAAAGGTATCAAAACTCGGCTATGTTATCAAGCCAACTCAAATTTGTCATGCCCATTTGGGCTTATGGAATTCGTCTTACCTCAATTTGTATGCCAAATGAGAAGAAAACACACTAAATGAGCCAAAGCCAAGAAGTTTAGTGAAAAGAACCTATTTACAGCTTGTCTATCATAAAAGAAAAAACCCATATTTGTTTATGGTTCTGCCAGTCTCATGCTATATAAGACAATAAGTGAGATCATTAGCAAGTATAACAATCCCAAAAATGGCATAAGGGAAGAAAACCCCCATTACACCACGCAGTATTATGCAGATTTTTCCACGCATCTGATACAGAGTAAAAAGCCCCAACTTTAGGCTGTGTATTATCATGACGGACCAGACAAACGTCAGTACCAAAGCCCCATTTTTTTAATTGTTCGAATACTGCAATATCAAGCACCACTACTCTGACTATGCATGGGTTTCTAGAATCCTCAACCACAATGTATTTAAGGCACTATACAAGTTATCAATTACTTTTTTTTTTGGTTCAAAACCCTTTGTATAAAAAAACAACATCCTACCATAAAAAAACAAAAAAAAACCAATAGTAATCAGCGTGATTAGTATAGGTTAGAAAATCTTTAACCCCCTCAATATTCATCTCCACTTTATCTTTAAAAACGGGTACCACAAACCAAAGTGTTTCACCATCTCTCCCTTAAACTATCAGTTTTTGCAGAGTATGCAATCACGGTAGAATTCCCAACAAGAAAACCAGGTTAAGCTGTGCGATATGTGTAACAGTAACAAGAAGTTTTCATGTAGTATGTACAACAACATTAATTTAAGCCATCAAGGTACCCTTATGAAGGATAATACCAACCTGTGAGACGATAGTTCAACCACCTCCATAGATGCACAATGTTAAAGCCCTCAATCCTTGCTTTGAAATGCACCCACAGACTAAGTGAGGGGCCAAAGTACCCTCACCTTTTATAGCACATCTGGTTTGCTCAAGGTGAGAAGATGCCCCACGATCGATTATTCAGTGGCTACAGTTTCCCAAGCCGCCTCTATGGCCACTCCTGCTCGCATACGGGGAGTTGAGAGGGAGAGAGAGCATGTGTAGGAGTTAGCATAGGCTATTGTGTGTTGTAGTATAGTCAAGGGGGACAGAGAGAGCCTGCAAGCGTGAAGTTTAGGGTAATGAAAGCCACGATCTTTACATAATCTCCTTAGGGGTGCGTACACATGAGATGATAGAAGGAGGGTTACCCCCATTTTTTCTTAAAAACACCGATCCATAAAATAGTTTAGGTTTCAACTTAGGAATAATAAACAAGGTAAATAGGGATCCTTGTAAAAAAGGGATTTTTTTTCTATTTATATTATCTAACTGCTGTATAGGTATACATGTGTGTGTGTGTGTGTGTGTGTGTGTGTGTGTGTGTGTGAGAGAGAGAGAGAGAGAGAGAGAGAGAGAGAGAGAGAGAGAGAGTATGTGTACTATGTGTGTGTAGGTGTGTGTGTGTTTAAGTATGAAAAGCCCCTCATAACTGAACCATACTTAGACAATTGTATCAAATAATACATTAAATAACAATATTTAAAACAAGATGTTATAAAACTCAATTAGCATTTCATATACAACAATACAACTTTCTTTATCTAATGGATAATATTGTCATTTAGATCAGACATTTGATCTTTGATCATTACACATCGATATATTAATTTGTATCTCTGTGTGTCCACCCTTTGGGATGAGCTTTCACTACCTCTACCTGAAGAAGGATCCAGCTGTTACCGGCATCCATACAAAAACACTCAGTTAGAACTGGCTATATTTGTGCGTTTTGGAGGTGTCGATACTGGATCCATTTGTCATCCATGTCACACATGTAGACCTAGTTTACAACTTACCCTTAGGATTGGCTGTTAAGTTGAGAATATAAAGTAATGTAACCTTTGAGTGTAGAGTCATGTGTATCCCAATATTCACCGAGTAGACTCAAAGTAGTGCTAGTATCTACTACCATGCATGATACAAAAATTGACCTAATTCTCCGTAGGTACCTCTCTATATGTTTGTATGACAAAAACAAGGGGTTTATTATTTAAGAGTGTGTTTACAGCCTACTAGATGTTATGCATCCCATAGCAACCAGTGATATTTTATACTCATGATTATGAAAACAATTCGAAACTTTATGAATTACATAAACCCCGAATCTATCTCCAGTCCCTGTCAATCTCAGAGTTTCAAGAAGCTTACTATCAGCATTTGTTTTACAAATTATTAACAATATAAGCAATTCTATAAAAAATCGGACAGCATCTCGTTTGTATTCTTAATGATTTTTCAAAAATTTCAGCAATCACCATCTCCAAGGAGACACTCATGGGAGGTTTAAGGCATTCAACAAAATGGATGTTATTCCTTTGTCTCATACCATGGCAAAAAAAACTTCATGATTTACCAGCTTCGAGTTGTAACTTCCACCTTAAATGTCAAACATTTTTTTGTATGATTACAGACCAGAAATCTTCTTTAAAGACTGCAAATTCAATGAGATCCAAATGTTCATGTTCAACCAATTTCAGCAGACTATTTATGTTCACTATGCTAATGCTTAATGAGAAATAGAACCATTAGCAGCATAACCCAAAGAAAAGAGCAATCTAACCAATGTTTGGACAGAGTCTTGATCGTATACCAGGCAATTTTCCAAAAAATCAGTATATGCCATCTCACAAAGAGCCCCTCCATAAGAGTTTTGAAGCTTCGACTTACTTAACTCAGTCTAACTTGATGTTTTAGGAGCAAAAGTACCATTTAGGTCTATACGAAGAACAAAGTATCTAGAGTTGCAACAATACACCAATTTTCTCTGAGCTACTTCTCCCAGATTAAAAAAATATAAGCACAACATCATCTATTGCAAATGCATGAGCACATGCTTTCCAATTACCACAAGGTTTGAGACATGGTTTATGAAGTCTTATCATCACCCGTACGCTACCAATCTCAAAGTCCATAAGGTGTTTACTGATAGGTAGCAAAAACCATAATTATTATAAAGAAGGCATTATATGTATGTTGACTTCTTATTAGTATACCGCCTAAACCATTGTTTTTGGTTGAAAAATGATCAAAGTACAGAATTATCACAGCAATTCTAAGTTGGTGAAAACACCTACCTGATGTATCTTCCTCTGAGAGCATCTCCCATGGTAACTAGTGTGAGCTGATACAAGTAAGAGAGCTGCATGGTGATGGTTCCATGAGGGGGGGCTCCAGAGTGCAAGTCGCTCCATGGAGCAGCAGATGGAGGGCTCAGCCACGGTACCTGCCAGCGTGTGCAACAAAGAAAGAGATGCGGCTTGTTATAGCCAGCAGGAGTCAACTCCCCCTTTTTTGTTTAAAATCCCAAGTTAGGTAGACTCCAGCTCATCAAAGTTAGGAGTTTTTAAACCAAACCATGTGATTCCATAAACTGCCAAACTGACTAAGGGTTGGCAAACCATGTAGCCCCTACGTGATAAGTCTTCTTCTGAGAGCATCTCCCATTACACCATCATTTCATAGGCTGGCCAATGTGTTTGTTTGGGATAATGAGAATTCTGATGCTCGAGAATCTATATAGGACTGCATAGCAATTGGTTGAAGGCGCACCAACTAGTGGGGACTCAACTTCCATCATTAAAGAGAAATCATATCATGCTAAGTAAGTACAAGTGCTAAAACCAAGATAGTGCTGGATGAGATTACAATACTTGAGGTGTGTAACGACCACCATACTGATAGTATTAAGTAGGTGAGTGTTTATGCATGTTTTAGACCAATAAACAAAGTAGATGTGTGTTGTGTTGTCAAGTTTCGAGTGTGTGTATTTATTAGCAGACTCTGAAGGGCAAGTTCCAAGTGTGTGTCTTTATTAGCAGAATCTAGATATTGTGTGTGTGTGTGTAAGAAGAACAAGAGAGAGAGAGAGAGAGAGAGAGAGAGAGAGAGAGAGAGAGAGCCAATGACCTCTTGCTTGAGAGAGAGGGAGATCTTGTTGATGTTGTTGTTGCTGGTGTTGTGTGTGCGCGTGTGCGTGCATGCGTGTGTGTGTGTGTGTGCGTGTGCGTGAGAGAGAGAGAGAGAGAGAGAGAGAGAGAGAGAGAGAGAGAGAGAGCTATGAGGGAGAGAGTGTGTGTGGGCTAAGGGAGAGAGAAAATGAGGGGAGGCAAGGAGCCCCCTCTCCTCACTTTGTTGACTTCTGTAATGGTGGCTTCATTTATTGGTCACCCCATGTTTAAATTACATATATTTTATTACTTTAGAGCCCCATGGGAGGAAAAGAGGAGGAGGAAGATGCGCGTGGAGCCCCATTTTTCAAACTATATATATTATATTGCTTAAAAAATTTAAGAGTGGAGCCCCATGGGAAGAAAAAGAGGAGGAGATGCCAGTGGCTCCGCCAGTACTTGAGGATGAGGAACCACTTGACTACTCGTCCCATAGCAAGATTTTGTGAGAGATTTTCCCACAAAGCTTTGATTTTTCAGGTGGTCCATGAAACCTTGAAACCTTGCCGTCGAATTGCATCCCAGGAGAGGGGTGGGCCAAAATTCAAAAAGTGGCCCTCGTGCCCTTTCCCTTAGCCTAGAGGCATTCATGCCTCTAGTTCCATGCTTGACTCTTCTTTAGTTGAGGTGGAGGAGTCTCCCTCCTCTGGAATGTCCATCATTGGTGCTTGATCAAACGTTGAAAAGTACTGCTCTAGTCTCCATTTGACATTGACACATATTTTTGTGAAGCCTACCATCTGCAACCATCAATTGGTAACTACCATTGTTGTAGGCTTCTTAAATATAAATGGCCCCTCCCATCTGGGTAAAAAATTTATTGTCCTTCCTAGTGTTAATCCTATTGTCATATCTTAGAACCAACATACCTTTACTGAGGCCTTTTGCCTTGAGTCCCTTGTTGAAGGTAAGGCGTCGTTGTTCTGTTGCCTGTACTGCATAGTAGTTGATAGCATCCTCTCTCTCTCTAGTTGAAGTCTCTCCAAATCAGTAATATGGTCATGAAGATAAGCATTAGGGTGTTCCATTTGCCTAGCTAGCACCCTGAGACTAGCCAACTGTACTTTGATGGGTGAAATGGCCTCCTTACCATACACCAAGTGGTATGGTGTGAATCCCAGTGATGTTGTGAATTATATGCGATAGGCCAAAGGAGCATCCATAAGGTGCTTGTCTTGATCACTTGTGTGACCTAATTGCCTTTGTATGGTAGGATATATACGTCATGGATATCTCCTTGTTGGTCGAGTGCAATTAAGTGATATACTCCCCCTCTCCCCACAATTACACATAATACATTATCACCTCTATTCCTTTGAGGCTGCTCTCCTTGAGGTTGCCTTACTTGTTTTTGGATAGCTTGCATAGCTAAGTTGAATTTTCCTATTTTCTATGGCAATTGTTGGATGCCTTGGTGAAGGGCTTCATGGACTTTATTGTCCACTCTTGGAGCTTCCACATGGATTTCCCTTTCAACATGCATATCCAAAAGCAAAGGCTCAATCACATTATTTATCGGTACATAAGTATCCTTTGATGTACATTTCATTCCCTTTCCCAAATTTCCATTTCATGTCTTCTTACCTTTTTTCTACATTACTCTTTAGCAACCTTCACTGCCTCATTCTATGTCCTTGGATCCTTGAGCTCCACCATGTCTCTAATGCTCCAATTTTCCATTTCATGTCTTCTTACCTTCTTTCTACATTACTCTTTAGCAACCTTCACTGCCTCATTCTATGTCCTTGGATCCTTGATCTCCACCATGTCTCTAATGTTGTAATGCAAGAAAATCACAAACCTGTCTTTCTTCAAGAAAATAGGGGGCATTTATTTTTCTTCAAATCCCTTTATAATGCTTCTCCAACAAACTTCAAACTTATTTATGTGTACATTAATGTCCTCATGTTCTCCTTGTTGCATCTTGCTAAGTTCTCTCCACAAATCCTTGGGATCATCATCCTTCTCAAATTCTTCTCTCAAGGCATGAGAAAGAAGATTCAAATTTCACTTCTCTCATCTTCAAGTCTATCTTCATGCCATTCATGTGCATCTCTTTCCAGCAACAAACCCACCAAACGTCCCTTGAATGCACCATCATCCCTATTGCTCTTCAATGCAATTAATTTGATCCTTTGGATGAGCTTGTCTACATCATATCCTTTTCCACCTTTGAAAACTTCATATCCATCTCTTGGCATAGTCCTTGAGTTGATCTTCAAATGGATGCCCATTTGTAGATCAAAACCATGTAAAAAGGAATCTCTTCTCTTCCTTGGGGGCACCAGTTTATGTGAAGGATTGGGTGGAGGGTCTCTAAAACACCTCAAACCACCACAAAGAAAATCAAATTAAGAGAATATATTATTTAAGAGAATATGGGCTGATCTTCACTCCTGAATTTTGTTAACCTTATACACACTCAACCTCGACTAGCCCCAACTAGCTTCCCTTGATTTAGTTAGGTATCACCTAGGTCACAAGGAACACAAAGATTGTATTGTAGCAAGTCTCTCTTCATGGGAGAAATCATCATACAAATGCTTATTGGAAGGGGGACCGGCTCCACATAAATCCGGTCCTCAACTGTTGTCATGTTCCCTAAATTCTTTCTCTTGCAAAAGTATTGTTCATGCCAAGTTAACTAATTGCTATGATTATGTTGCTGTCTTCATTATGTTCACCCACTATGCTCACAAAGTAATTTCTCAAAAGTACTCTCATTAATTTCCGCTACTCTCAAGTTAAATAGGCCAATTCCATTGCACAACTCACCACACCAAGATCTTGCAAAGCAAGAGGGGCACCTCCACAACAAAACCCGCACCCTTAAGTACAGGTTACCTGAAGATGGAGCTTCTTCTTTCCCTGATGAATTCCACCCTTCACTCACAACGAAAAGCTCAGAAAAAGATAACTTTTCTTCATATTATTAGTTCACATACTTACTTTTTGAATTCTTGATGCTTCTATGTATAAAAACAAGAAAACTATATACCCTATACAACTAGCAAGCATGAATAAAGACAATTGTCACACGCCGCCTTTGTACACTATGTACAAGTGTCCTTTATTTACATACAATGGGTAAAAAATCCCTAAAAAATATTTCTCAAAGTCTTTGGCGTGGCTTGCATCAATCTATAAAAATATGTCACAATGGGATTTAAACAGAGAGTGGTGTGCCTTCACCATGTCATAGGACGTAACTAGTTGATCAAATTGAAGTCCAATTGTCTTCCGTGGAGTTTTGAATCTGGTTGTATTTGTTGGATATCTATCTAGATATCTACGTAATGTTTGGTTTCTTGTTCAATTATAGATGCAAGGTTCTCTTGAGTGACCTCTAAACTTTCCTCGAGCTACTTTGTTTCACTTTAGGGCATTGCAGTTATAGTCTCCATCTCCACTATTCTTTTCTTTAAGCCTCCCTTTGCCCCTTCTTTATGGATCCTTGAGTGTAGCTTTTTTCCTTGACAACTCCTTGTCTTTTATTGCAATTACATATGGATGGCTATATCATTTTTTCTCTAGATCCTTCATGTGTGCCCCCACATTAAACTCCTTGACAATCTAGAGATCACATTCATAGAGAACTTTGTTTAGTTTTGTAGAGGCTCACCCTCTACATCTTTAAACACAAAGATAAGAAGGAAGAAGGTTGTGAGAGAAAAATAGACAGAGAGATACATGTGATGATTCCATTGCTCGTTCCATTTTTAAGTTACAAGTATCAAGAAATAGTTTAAGCCCAATTAAGGAAAATACCTAACTAAATGGAAAGAATGCATCAAGAATTCCCTAGAACTCCATTCCTTTGCCTTTTCTTGACCATTTTCAGATCCATACACGAGATCCCCAAAGGTTGAGGCTCTTCCCATGAAGATAAGAGTAGTTTTCCCATTCAAGTGCCTGAACAATTGCATATCACCTGAAAATGGGGACTAAGGTATAATCTTAGTGAAAAGCCCAATAACACTTCAAGTTCACACCTGGCACACCCGCTAGTTGAATTTTCCCAAAATTCAGACTCAACACCCAAAAAATCCCTTGTTCCAAAATCAAAGTGATAGTAGTGCAATATAGTGTAAAGTGAAGTGCTTGGTAATCAAATTAAGATACACAAACTACACTACTAAACATTGCCCTTTTCCTCCCAAAGGATTGCATTGATATCCCAAAACATTGTGTACCACCTCACCACTGTCAAGAGTGATTTAGATGTGCACCATTTATTGGCAACATACCAGGGCTGGGAACTCATCATGTAAAGATACATCCAAGTAAGGTCATATAGCAAAAACTTGTAGAATCATAATTCAAAAATCAAATTTTCACTCTATAAAAGTTAGTTAAAATAGCCAAATTCACGTTTATAATCCCCTACATCTGCGCCCTTGAAAATTATATTCCTTGAATTTGCACTCCTAAATTCTACAAATATTTGCAAATTTGAAAATTACACAAAACATCTTTTGAAGAAAGAAAACTCCTTCCAAGAATCATGGAAAATATTATCCAAATGCTCCTCAACTGCTCCTCTTCAATATCCATCATTCTCGACAAATTAAACTCAAAACACTCTTCTTTTTGCAACTCAACCATTCTCCTCATCATAGATTGCAACTTTAGCAAGAAAAACATCCAAAACATCAAATACCTTTGAGCTCCACAAGCATTTTGCAAAATTAGGCTCAAAATTTTCATCTCTCGATCATTATTTTGCAAAATCTGGTCCAAACAATATGAAATTGATAATATTGAATCATCAAAATCAACACCTCCCAATTGCAAAATTTAATTTACAAGCTCAAACTTCAAGAAATATAAAGAATTGATTTCAAGTTGAGCTTCTTTTCTTCAGAGACTTCAAGATTATGAGCATCTGCAATTTAAGCTCGGTAATCATCATCACATAGTTCAAAAACATCTCCACAATCAATATTAACCACCAATTTGTTGTAGATAATCTTTCAAGAAAATTATATTTCAATTCAAAATGAGATATGAATGGTTGGATATGAAAAAACAACTTGCAAACCATCAAACATTGATTCTTTAAAATCTTCAAAACGTATGGAAAAAGATTAGAATCAAGTGTAAACTCCACCTTCTCAAGAATAAGAATCAACTGTAGAGTCAAGAACAAGCTTTCCTTGAACTTCTTGAGTCGATTTAGGCAAAAAAAAATTATCCAAATTGATATTTTCTTCCTACATCTTGCTTCAAATCCCTTCTACAACGTAGAGAACTCTCCTCTTCTTTAAGTAATTTCAGGTCTTTACGTTTACTTTCAAATTCAGGTAAACATTTAAGAACAAATTCACTTTTTGTTTCAGGTTTAGGTTCAAGATCAAGTTCAAGGTTAGGTTTCTCTTCAAAAATACTGAAGAAAGATTCAAGGTAGGATGCAAACTTTGCAGCCATTAGACATTGTCTCTTGAGCATCTCCAATATCTCTACATGTAGATAAAGCACTTGGAGACCTGATCTAGACTCCATATGCCAAAAATTTTGATTTTCTTGGAAATCTTGATTTAAAAAACATCTAAACTGATCTGCTTCTTCATCAAATTGATTTGATTCAAGGCATAAAAATAACAAATTGGTCACTCTTTCACTTATAAAAAACACCACCAAGTAGGCGCTCATAGTCCCCCTCAAAAACATAAAGAAATCCACTTTTTAGCTGCAAATCTCTCCAATCATTGATATCTCCCTGAAATTGATAAATTTTAGATTCATTTTCAGACTTCTCACACTTCGTTAACATTCTAAAGAACTTCACATCAAGTTTTTCTACTTCAGGTTGCACGACTTTAAGACTTTCAAGAAGAAACACTTGATCTTTGATTTGAAACGTCTTTGCTTCCAATCCACCAAACTCTACTTCTAGTTGGCTAAGAGAGCTAAATTGTATTTCAATATGCAAAAAACTCCCAACAAAAATGCAATTGTAGATGTAAGAACTAAAGAAAACAATCTTGAACTTCAATGTAAATTCCTTCACTTTTTTCTTTCACTTGAAAACCTCTAGAGAATTGCTCTTCATAGAGGTTAGATAATTGCACTCAGCAAATATGAAAACATTGAACTGAATAGACTTCAAATGACTGAACCTGAAAACTTTTGATTTGTGTTTCTTGAATTTCCTTACGCTTCTTCTCTTCTTGGATGTATTTCAATGCATCATCAAGATTCAAGTCACGTTGTTCATCTAGTCGTTAAAGAAGACTCAAAACTTTATTCAGTGATGATTTAGCTTTCCATGTATAAGAATTCAAAACTACATTTAAAAATGACTTGCATGTATGAAGCAACATCCCACATAGAAAATAGAAAAAAACAGCAAACCCATCATCGATGTCATTCAACATGAACAAATAGGGATAATAGAGACAACATACAATCATTGTGAGATAATAAGATCATCCATATCTCTTTCATCCACAAAATCACATAGGAATGCAAAAGCATCTTCAGGAACAACCACTTGATTATCATCAAGGACTTGCAAAATACTTGCATCATCATCGATCAAAACCATCTCCTTGGCATTATAAACACCAGTCATCACAAGAGTGACATCAAGATCTTGACCACATAAGAAATACAAACCTTTAAAAATACCATTAGGAAATTGAACTTCCTTGAAAAAATATAAACTTCCAATATCCTTTGACAAATTTTCTAAAAGCACCTACATCGTAAAGATCATTCAAGAAAACATCATCATTCAAAACACCTTCCATAACATCAAGGTTTGAAGAAGACTCCACATTGATGATTCGAGTAAGTTGAATATTCAAATCCTCAATTTCATTATTCTTGTCTAATTTTTTTTGCTTAAAAGCATCATGAACTTCATAAAAATAAGAAATATGCAAATCACTTCAACTTGCACCTCCGAAATCAATGATGCATTCTCTTCTTGAAATTGATTGATCTTGAAAACCACTTCATTTGTGGCAACCATATTCAAATACCTCTCATTCTCCAACTCCAAAGAAAGATTATGGATCATCTCAACTTGAGAAACAATAAGAATTTGGTAAATTCAGGTCCAAAACTTCTTTGCAATTCAATAATCTATACATCATGGACCTGCATTTTAGAACTTCTGAATCCATGATCCAACATCCATCTGTCGAACTTTAAGCACCACTATCTTGATGCTTACTTTAGACCATAAAATCTCTTCTTTAACCTACAAACCATTCATTACCCTGTTCTTTATACCCCTTTGATTGAAGCATGTAAATCTCCTCCTCCAAGTCACCATGATAGAATGCCATGTTTACATCATTTGCTCAAGAATTAAGTCATGAGTAGCCACAAGACTTAAAACAAGCCTAATGGAATTTATTTTTACAACAAGAGAAAATACTTCATTGAAGTCAATAACTTTCTTTTGAAAAACAAAACCCTTTACCACAAGCTTGAACTTAAACCTTTTCCTCCCGCCGCCTTCTTCCCTCAGCTTGTACACCCAGTTGTTTTGCAATGTCCGCTTACCTTTCAACGACCAATTTCCATGTTTGGTATACGGACCTCTAGAGGTGCAACTAGTGCCACCACCATCGTCATACCAATAGACACGAATTATATAGCCCAAGGCGAAAGTGCTTCCGGTACGAGCTTTGTAGTTGCCACCCCTCTGAAAACCCAACTCTCAATCATAGACAACCACATGGATGACCACTATGAAAGCAATGCCTCTGTGGCCTATGTTTTTTAGCACCAAGCAAAATATTTGTTGAATATTTATTTGGTGAGCCTTATGTAGTTTTTTACATTCTAGAGCTAGAAGGAGGCCGCTTGGCATGATCTAGGTCATTGCCCTTCATCCTAATTGCAACGGTCAATAGGTGAGGCTGATAAGAACATCACTAAAAAGCAACTCGCTGAGAAAAATAGCATTGCTATTAAAAAAAACTATCATTGAAAAGCGCTACCACTATTTTGTATGTTTTTGTCAACCCATCACCAAGCCGGCACTTGGTTTGGCTCTCACAAAATCCATCTTCCCTGCATGCACTAGTCAAGAACAAAGAACAACAGAATGCCACATTTAGAGGTTGCATTCTCTCGGAAGCTGTACATTGCACAAAGTTGAGGCCAATCTCTCGCCCTTTCCATCACTGATGGCATGGTGCTTAAAGAGTCAATTTTCACAATACATGATGCTAACTCAAAGACATTTGAGATTGAATGAAGTAGTTTGTAGCATCCGAGGAGGATGAATAAGTAGCAACATAGTACTCATCAAGCTTGACGAGTCATTATTGGTTGTTGTGCATTGTATGGGGCATACACACACACACACACACACACAACAATCACTATGTTTTAAGAACAAGCAAAAGATAAGCTGTTCGTTTAAGATTTTTATCTTTGCAGTGCTTGTAGTCTAGACCTTTGTGATTTAAAGCTGGAATGAGAGATTGTTCTTACTAGTCGATATAATAATGTGAGTGCTCTTAGTCTGTCTAGGTAATAATGTGATTGAATACTCTTTGTTTAAAGAAAGAATTGATGATAGGCGTTTGTAAGTAGCACATAGCAAGTGATGAGATAATTGGTGGATATTCATTGCCAAAACATTCAGACATTTAAGGATTTGAGATCACTTTGCCTGCACAAGAACCTTGCTTTACATGCTTGATCCTCCTCGTGTATTCACAATACATCTTCGGCCTTAGCTAGTGCCTTTAGCTGTTTATATAGAGTGCAATAGAACCAGTAGTAGGTGAAGCATACATTCCAACAGTTTAGAGAGTCCTCTCAACTACGTAACGATACGGGTTTTCAGATAATTCTTGAATGCGAGTGATGCCCCGTACATTGTGGTCACCTTGGAGTTGAACAATATCAATAGCTCATAAAAAATCTTTAAGATGCTTTTAACTACTTAATAGCAGCTCTAAGATAGACATCACATTTCTGCTTTATCACTACGGAAACAACTTTCTAAACACTTTTTCAACCATTTCTAGTTCTATGCTATCGCTGCCCTCTCAAGGTGAGTCATGTCATTTTGATTATACAGCAGCTTCCTTGTGAGCTGCCCCAATAGTTTCACAAAAAATTGTCTGTACATGAGCGCATAAGAGAGAGAGAGAGAGAGAGAGAGAGAGAGAGAGAGAGAGAGAGAGATGCACAATTCTGGAAGCTCATAATGGAACACAGGGCATGCAAGGAAACATGACAAGCGCGAGCAAATCATCATTAAAGCAAGGTAAATAGCGCTGACCTGCCGATACACGAAAGGCCGGTCCCTAGAGATGGCCAATCAACTACCACACTAGCTACATTTACTGCCTTACCAATGCTTCAAACATAATAGACCTTGGCAAACCATTTAATATGGACCATATTACCCATCTCTAGTACCAGTTTTACCCTAGGATCCCAAATGAAACCCACAATGATTCAACAGATCCAGAAATGGGGAGTACATTACCACTAGTCTATAGACCTTGCAATGCAAGAGAATGTGAAAACTGTACTTGATGGACTTCTGAAACATGAAAACTTCCTACAAACAGTCAAGAATATATATAATTTTCCTTTACCTTCGCAAGGATCAAGCCTTATACACATAATCCATGTCTTGAAACCAGGCATGGTGATAGGCAATATTGGCATTCTAAAACAAAAAGGTGAAAAGGCCCCATAAGAGGCTCTCTTTAATGAAAGGGCCCATTTACAAACTAAAGACCCGAAGATTTTAACACTTCACATGCAAAAGTCAAATGTATGCCTACCTCCCTTCCTCACAAAGGCTTGTTTTGAAGGCCATCAATGATTGTAAAGGCTCACCACATAAACTACTCCCGAAGCTCCCGAAGGCCCCCTCTCCAATGGCCAATGCCTGCAGGCCTCCTTTCTCCACAGGCCAATGGTACTAGCCACACAAGAAGCTACCCTTTAATATTAAGCTTTTACTTCCGATTGATGAGAGTGGGTCAATGATCATTAAACTCAAGCATCTTGTTAATGCACCTGCATTATGATTAAGAACAAACTTTCATCGAATTGAGGCAATGAATGGTGCTCCACATGTCCTTCAGCAATGTCCATGCTCCATGTGGTATACAGCAGTGTAAAACCAGAGAGAGAGAGAGAGAGAGAGAGAGAGAGAGAGAGCAGTGTCTCCATCAAGGCAAAAATTATTCATAATTAACAAAATCTCTTGCCACATATAGCATCAGCCCTTGAGTGGTAAAGAAGAAAGGTGCCCCTTCGGCAACAATTCATTATTGAGTGGCAAGAGCACTTTCCATTTGCCGTATAAGCAGGAAAATCCACAAATAAATGCAACTCCTTGACGCTAAGTTAAGGCGATACCTGCAAAGCCTGCCCTTGGAAGAGAACTGACTCAACTTGCAGCCAAAGCGTTGGGAGGAAAAACTGGTTAAGGGGATACTCTTAGCAAGAAAAAAAACAGTTGTTGCACCCTAGATAAGCAAGCCTAAACGGAGACAAGGCAAATTTTGTTGCCCCATGTGCTTTAACTCTCTTTTGCATGACTTGTTCTTTCCAAGCCCCCTAGCAGCTAATCACCACTGCATAATATGATGTAAAAAGGGAACATGCCATATGGTTAAAAGTTTCGTCTATGGAATTAAGTATCACACCAAACTCCCTACTTCATTGGTGCCTTGAACAATACAGTCGGCCCCGCCCTTGTGCATCAAATCAAAAAGGACCTTGCCATGCATGGCCTGACAGGAGTTTTGGAAGGGCTCACCCTATAAAATTCAAAGGTTTAATTAAAAAACCCTTAAAACTGCCTTTGCAAAAGAGGGAGTAGACACACTTGAATAGGGGATGTGTACCTGATTGGAAGGGAGCCTAATATGGCACCACTGCAGTTCAAAGCAGCAATAGCACTTTCAGCCTGCGCAGAGTTTAAGCCCATTATGACGAGCACCCATGATGAGCGAAGGGATTTGATTTTATCAACCAGAATATTAAACTCCTATTCCCCTTCCCCGCCCTTTAACATAAGGCTCAGAGAAAGCTGGCAGGGAATGCACAAATCAACAAACCTTAGTAAGAACACACTGACACCCTATGCAGCCTGGCAGTTAAGACTTACAGCCTTTACCTTCACAAAAGGTACCTGTGTCTCCTCTAGGCACACAAACCTATAACTGCCAAAACTAACCTACACTCGAGCAATATAAAAGCATATAAAGGGAGACAACAAAAAAACAAATGCCTCTGTGTCGAGGAGCAGACAATTTTTCTCATTTCACTATAAAGAAAAAATTACCACGACAAACTCGACAAATGCAATGCGTGTCGAATGGCGGTACTCCCCTAACAGCCTCAATCGTGCCACCTAAATCAGGAAGCAAACTGTCATTACCTCATCCATTCGCGTTACCGAAATCTACCGATTTAAAAACTAGATACCTTGCCGCATAAGCTTTCAAAAAACAGTTTGACTTCTGCCTGAGAAATCTGCATTGACAAGGCTGTTCTTGTTGAACAAACCAATACCAATTAAAAACCGCCACATAACATGTGGACTGGTCAAAAAGTTGAGTTACCTTTTTGTCGATGTTTGTACAATAGATTGTGCGAGCACACATCTCTCGCTCATCCTCGGACTGAATTATAAGCATACAAACAATGTACAGTCATTCTCAAGAAAATTGTGAAGAGAGAGAGAGAGAGAGAGAGAGAGAGAGAGAGAGAGAGAGCTGCTTATCCTGATTATGTACCTGAGGTAAAAAGGTTGGGTTCACTGGTACTATTGCTGTTTTGGAGGGTAACACTCTCACAGGATAGAATCCCAACATTGTACCAGCAAGGCTGAGCGCTCTATGTGCCCCCTCTGGCATAAGATTTTCAATGTAGCAGGTTTAACTAACAAAGTCTGTAAAAGACTCACCCAAAAAGGAATACAAAAAGTACCTTCATCTGTGAATTCGACAAATGCAAAACGAAGTACGGAGTTGGGATCCCCACACACTCGGCAGTCTACAACCTGGAAGAGAACCAAGGAGTAAAAATTGGCCCTCATATAAACAAATATACACAGAGCGAGTTAAAAACACCACCTGACCGCAGGTCAGAAATAGAGCTGCAAGCTGCTCCTCCGTGACCTATTAATCAGAGCAATCAATTGTCAATAAGGTAACTTTCAGCACTGAAGTTTCACCCACATTTGCCGAAGCACAATGTATCTACTGCCAGACACAATGTATCTACTTCTCTCTTTAAATACATGTCCGTATGAAGTTGGTTGCAAGCAAATTGTTTTCCATTTCTGTTTCTCCGTTTGTAGGGGAGGGGAAGAAGAAAGTGTGAAAACCAGGGCAGGCAAAAAGGAGAACTATACAAAGAGGCCGGGGGGGGGGGGGGGGGGGGGGGGGGGGGGGGGCGCTGGGGCTGCTTCCAATTGTTGTCTCTTACCTGTTGGTCAATATCAGAAACATACACTGTCCTTCGTATACTGTCATCCCACTGTGCTCTCAACAATCTGTTGTTAGTGCGCCTCTTGTTGGAATTTCCATTTTTCTTCTACATCCAAATCACGACATCAGAATATGCCAAACATTGTTTCAATAAAAAAATATAAGAAGAAACATGTTTTTCTAAGTCTAATAGTCATTTAGGATAAATTATGCATCTGGTCAACACAAGAAACAACCTGTAGATCCTGAATATTTTTTCACCTCATAATCCCATGTGAGAATGTACAGACAGACTGGAACAAAATTACCAACAAACACAACATCAAAATTCACAAACCTACCTATACCTAAGCTTACAGAAAATGGAAGCTCTATGCACTAGAAAAGACATGCGTAACATGAGATGTGCGTGCCTCCCGGGCCTCTGTGTGTGTGAAGCACAACCATCTCTCATTTTGTTGTTCAAACTAAGCAGAGAATGCACCATGATCAATCAACAGACAGATTACAGATTATTCGAGGACTTTACATGTCCTATTCATAGTTCAATGGAGAGGTTCGAGAATTTGTATGAACATGCTGCAAAAAGCCTACAGAAAATACTTACCAATTGATTCACTCTTTTATACAACCCTAATCAGTACAGCCTTTTACTCCTCTCATGTGAAGGTGACGTTCCTTTGTTTGTCAAAATATGCAATACATATGTATGATAACATGCATGAAATACACGTATGTATATGATAACATGCATGAAATACATGTAGAAAAAAGATGAGGTGCATCATCTTCTAGATTGTGCCTTGCATGGTTTCAGCACACTCCTTCAATAATCAGAGGTTAGAGTTCTTGACATGTGAGGTTCATTGTTGCTAGACATTGCTCATGAATTTGGTTCAAACCGACAAACGAGACCCAAATTTTTGATCGATTCCAACTGCTGACCATCAATTTCCATATGCTTCGAGGGTCTTTTAGTAAATTTCTACAAAATTTCCCTTTGTTTGCTACAACTATAACATTCATTAACACACCCAACAACCCAAATGAAAAGAAAAGGAACTGCTAAGTACAAGCGATTATTTTTCATCTTTAACTCAAAATTGAGAAAAGGTCTTTCTTCCAGGAGCCATTACATGTTGCACATGACCATGGCAAGAATTGACCCAAACATTCAATCTTCAAATCAGTAATAAATACCATTGTTGGTTTGAAAAATTATCATCAATTGTAAAACTCAAGAGCTAAAAATGGTGGCGAATTAGGAAATTTGCAAATAAAACTGACCTTTCTAATGCTGTTGGACTTGTTGCCATTCTCAGAGACAATATCAGAGTGCGAGTTAGTGACATATGAAGGGGGGACAAATTCCTTTGCATGAGGGTTGAGCTTTGAAAAATACTCCTCAAGTTGCCGCATACGGTGCTGATGCTCGTGATCATAATGATCAAAGCCATTCTCTTGAGCTCCTCGTGCAGGAGGAGGCTCTGTATGACCCGGATTTCCCTCCTGCTCACCTAGATTCTCTATCTTCTGTCTCGCATCTTGCTGCGGGGAAGATGACACCAAAGCCCGTGCTGTAGGGGAGGAGGACGAGCTCACTCTTGGCGTCTGCTGTGCTGGGCGCCTTGTGTGCTCTTCCTGCTGCAGATCGCTTGGAGAGTTGTCGCCGTTGACTAGTTGGGAGGATGCATCCGCTACTGCCATGGTAACAAAGCCTCCTGCTTTGATGGGAAAGCACGAGGAGGCTACCCCCGTTAAGGGGCTTGACGATGGAGCGATGGCAAGCTCAGGTGCGTGAGTGTGTGCGGGGAGGCTGAGTGGGTGGGTGTCTGGGAGTAAAGTGCTAGTACGCAACTCGAGGAAAGGTAGTGTACGAGGCTGTAGGCTGTGGAAACAAGGCAGACTATCCTCAGGGCAGACTCTGAGAGCATGAGAGAGAGAGAAGAGAGAGAGAGTGAGCGAGAGCAGGGGCCAGGGCCGAGAGGACGGAGAGAGAGAGAGAGAGAGAGAGAATTTAACCAAGGCAAGCGCCGCATTTGAAGGTTGAAAATGCAGGCTTTCGCGCTGTAGTGGGGTAGTGTGTGTGTGTGTGTGTTTTTTTTTCGGGGGAGAGGGGGGGGGGGGGGGGGGGGGGGATCAATGGCGGGCAATTGATCAGCCGGGCGCGCACAATTTGGACCGTGGGATCACCGTGCAAAGGGGGGAACAGATTGCAGCGTCGTGCTAGTTGGGATGGATAGAGCGCAACTCTATGGAGGGGGAGGTCGGGGTTTCAACGCGCTGCTGCGATGCGATGGAACCTTAGGTTTTTTTATCAACGATGGATTAAACCTCCATCGTTGATCCCTTCACTTTCAACATGTCACTTATGGTATAGAGAGAGAGAGAGAGAGAGAGAGAGAGGCTTGTCATAAGCATCTATAAATCTATCTTACTCTATACCTAGGGACGTTGAATGTCCTAAAATATCAAGGTTCATGCGTCTAGCACGTGCAGTCCAACAAAAAAAAAAAAATGAATTGCTACTTCTCATTCAACGTGCTTGCTATTGGCGCCTACCTGATATGAGTATTTGATGGAGACCTGAGGCTTGAGGGGTTCACGGAACAAGAGCGAGAGAGCAGGTCAGGACAGGACAGGTGGTCCGTGATGAGTAGAGGGTAGGAGGCACCGATACGCAAAGCTGGGTGTGTTGCTACAGCAGGTAGATATGTTGGTGGTCGACAAGCTGGACGAGGACAGGTGTTGCGGCTGCAGCAGATGACGAGAACATGGATAGCAAGGCCACACAATAGCGGGGGTTGGAGCAAGGATGAGATCGTAGAGAAGAAGCTAGGGCCACACAACCACAAGGGTTGGAGCGTAGCTACAATCAGGGACAATTATCCGGTTGTGAGATGAAACGTGCATTTGTAGGGAGGTGACTCCAATCTAGAGAGAGAGAGAGAGAGAGAGAGAGAGAGAAGGGGGGCATTGTTGGGGTATAAAGCCCAATGTGGTCGCCCAGGTAAGTGGGCGGGCCGCCAGGTATGTACACATATTCTTTTGTAAAAACCTAATAAGAACTCACTATGCTCTACACATTACAGTAGAGCGAGTTCACCATATTGTCGTGCTCTTCTTCTCGCACTCTCTCTCGCGTCACACTTCCGCTCGTACTCCTTCAACTGGTATCAGAGCTCAGATCGAGGCTCGGGGCAGCATTTGCAGGTAGCCAGAGTCACCTGCTCAGATTGGAGTGAGATTCGACAAGCGAAGACACGGCCCCAAATCTTGTGGGCAAGGCCAAAGGACTTGGTGTTCTCAGAATTTCATTCTGAGGTCATCTCGGCCACCGTTCGGCTTCGACAAAGTTCTGCGCAAGCCATTTTCGACTACGTGGTCTCAGCGGGTGCAAATCCGACTCTGCAAATTTGGGGTTTCGGCCTACAACTGCAGGTGCTGAGGATATCGACACTCCCAGAGTGTTGATTTGTGGCTGTCTACACATCGAAGGACGGCTCACAATTCTTGGAGGCGTGTCACATACGACACGGACGCATCTACACACAGACTGTAGGCGACATCCACTAGTTCATCAGGTAGCTTGTGTTTGCTGCTTGATATTCCAGATTTCATCCTGACATTGCAGGTACTTCCACATGGGATGTATTGTCAGAGATGATGTATGTCTGTTGAGGGTTTGCTGGCTGTGAGTCACGCAGCAAACAACCGCCGCAGCGGTTACAGCATACCGTGGGAAATTTGTGGATGTATGACTTTGTGGGAAGTCTATGTATTGTCAGATTTACTGCAGCCTTTGTTGAGGGTCGAGTGAGGTTTTATTGAGCTGGGGGATTCTCGAATGTTGAGATCCTTTCAGTGATACAGGTCTTGGAGCGATCCCTCGAGCACCCTTAGATAGGCAGTTAGGATGTATTGACTGTGAGTTAGACAGTTGGGATTGCATCTTTGCTTTACTGCCGTTGACAGTTGATTGTGAGTTAGACAGTTGGGATTGCATCTTTGCTTTACTGCCGTTGAGGCATTGTCACAGTCTATGCTTACAGGACAGTGAGAGACAGTACAGGTGCAGGACAAGTTTACCCACAGCTTACAGTGTTAGAGAGACAGTGGTTTTTTGAGATGTTTTTGGTTTGTTTTTTAGTACACCAGAGCCATTTTACAAAGGAAACTCTGCCGAAATTTCAGCAGAATCTGAAGCTTTCTTGGTTCATTTGACAGGTTGATATTGGTTCATAGGTCAGTTTACAGGGGAAACTCTGCCGAATTTTTCCCAAGAAAGTAAACTACTGTGAAGCGTAGCTATGGCTGGATCACAGGACACTGCTCTTTACAATATCAAGAAGCTGGATGGAACCAATTTCCCATTGTGGAAGAAGCAAATTTGGCACGTGTTGGTACAAAAGAAGCAGATAAAACCTATAAAGCTCAAGGGGATAAAACCAGAAGATATGGACGAAGATGAATGGAGCGAAATGGATGAATTGGCACTTTCTACCATTATGCTGACTTTGGCAGAAAGTGTTTACTTCAATGTAGCAGACGAGATGTCGGCTTCTCAAGCATGGTTAAAGCTGAGTGATCTTTAGTAGAAGCAGAGTGCAGCTTCACAGGTTGTTGTGAGAAGAGGGGGAGATCGACTGCTTAAAGTACTCAACATAAGCTTTAAAGCCATCACCATCAAACTGTCCACCTCTTCTTCCAATTTCCAAGCACACACACTCACCTAGACTATGACACACACACACAGTAAACAGAGAATTGATATAGACAAGCTTGTAAGAGAGTGTAAGAGATGTGTAAGATATGGAGACTAGATTAGAGAGTACACAGCAAAATAACCATAGCTTAAGAGAGTAGAGAAGAGAATCTGCAAGAGAAAAGGCCTAAATCTAGCCCCAAACTCCACGGCACCTCTCTTGTGGAGTTGGTATTTAATATATTATTTTTGAGTTTGAGGTGCCAAAAATTGAGGCCCCTCTTTTACAACCACTTCACTTTTGTAAATGAGTGAAGCTCATTAGTTCTTGCATGACCCATAAGGGGAGTTCCCACTACAACTATTTACAGAGCCATAGTGGCTTATTGAAATGATGTTCTAAGATACTGTGCAAATATAAAATGGCCAAGAGTAATTGCCGTCGCCTCTTCATCAACTCCCCGCATTCCACTCTACAAAATCATCATCAACTCAATTAGTAAAATAGACAGCACATAATTAACCATTATGCCCAGCTATCCCAATTGCAGCTAACCACTACAACAGGAGGGTGCCCAGTCTCGTAACACAGGTATACTGGCTTAAGAAGCTTGTTGACTTGAAGATGAAAGAAGGGACACCTATGTCCAATCATCTGAATGAATTCAACACAATCTACAGTCAGTTGTCAGCTCAAGGTGTCAAGTTTGATGAACCTGTTAGAGCTATGTTCCTGTTGATCACATTGCTGGAAAGTTGGGACACTTTTCGCACAGCTTTGAGTAATTCTGCACCTCCAGATGGTTTGACCATAGCAGGTGTAGAAGGCAGACTGCTTACTGAAGAAACCAACAGAAAGACAATGGACAAAGGCAAAGGAACAGCCTTAGTTGTCAGGGGAAGGACCAAAGAAAAGTACAAACGTGGAAAGAGGAATCAGTCTCGTAGCAAGTCCCGCAGTGCTAAAGGCAAGAGTGACATAGAATGCTACCATTGTGGCAAGAAGGGTCACATGAAAAGAGACTGCAGAGAATGGAAAGCAGAAAAAGGCAAAGAGAAAGCTGAAGACCATGGTGAGAAGAACAAGTCCTCAGTGAAGATTCAAGAAATAAATGTGACAAACACTGTTGCAGAGGATGACAGTCTAGTGTCAGGAGACATCTACTTCTTGAAGAATACAATGGACTCAGCTCTTCTTACAGCATCTGATGGAAATGCACTGAGTGACTGGATTATAGACTCAGGGGCATCACTTCATGTGTCTCCAAACAAGGAGTGGTTTACCTCTTATGTGACCACTAAAGATCATGTTCGGCTAGGCAATGGGTAGACATGTGAGATCTTAGGTGTTGGAGATGTTCAATTGAAGTTTCAGAATGGCTCTTCTTTCACGCTGAAGAATGTGAGACATGTTCCCACAATTACAAAGAGCTTGATCAGCACAGGTTTACTTGATGATGCTGGCTACGTCACCACTTTTGGACAGAACATGTGGAAGATATCCAAGGGTTCTATGACAGTAGCACATGGAGTAAAGTGTGGAGGACTTTACATGATTTATGTATCAAATGTCTCTAAAAATGTAATCAATGTAACTGAGCAGCTGAATGTTTCTTTGTGGCATAGCCGGTTAGGACATATGTCCAAGAAGGGAATGGAAATCTTGTCTCGTTCTGGTTATTTGCCTGGCTTTTCATTTAATGATTTTGAATTCTGTGAACATTGTCTGTATGGTAAGCAAACACATCAGCCACATAAGCATAGAAGCAGTCGAAGAGATACACAGTTGGCACTTGTTCATAGTGATTTGTGTGGACCTATGCCTAACCTATCTCTAGGGGGAGCTTCTTACTTTATGACATTTATAGATGATTACTCGAGGAAAGTATGGGTTTACTTTCTCAAGCATAAGGATGAAGCGTTTAGTGTTTTCAAAACGTTTGTGACATTTGTGGAGAATCAGAGTGGCAAGAAGCTTAAATGCTTACGCACTGACAATGGTGGAGAGTATGTTTCAAAGGCCTTTCAGGACTTTTGTGAGTCAAAAGGTATAAAACGTGAACTTACTGCTCCTTACAATCCTCCTCAAAATGGTGTTGCTGAGAGGATGAATAGGACCATACAAGAGAAGGTCAGAAGTATGTTGTCTAATGCACAGCTGCCAAATGGGTTTTGGGCTGAAGCTGTATCAACAGTTGTTCATCTTATAAATAGATCTCCTAGCAAGGTTTTGCAGAAGGATTTAGTGGCAGAGATGGTATGGTCAGGCAAGGTGCCCTCATACAAGCATCTCATAGTCTTTGGCTGTGAGGCATATACTCACGTTGCAAAGGAATTTAGGAACAAACTTGAGCCAAAGAGTAGAAAGTGCATCTTTCTAGGCTATGGTAATTCTGGTGAGATGGGGTACAGACTTTGGGATCCCGAATCCAGAAAGGTTATCCGCAGCAATGATGTTCACTTTAATGAATCCAAATATCATTCTAAACCAGAGAGGGTTGAGGAGATTAGAAGAGTTGTCTTCCAGGAAGATGGACCTGCACGTGCAAGACAAAATGTCAGGGCTCAAGAGGAGCAAGGACAGGATAGAGTGCAACCACAGGTTGTGGCTCAGCTTGAGCCACCTATTGTGAGTAGATCTGGACGCATCACGCGACCTCCTGATCGGTTTGTTCCATCTATGAACTATGTCATGTTGACTGATTGCAATGAGCCTTCATGTTACAAGGAAGCAGTGCAAATGAAAGACTCCGGGAATTGGCAATTGGCCATGCAGTCAGAGATGACAGCTCTGCATAAAAACTAGACATGGAAGCTAGTTAAATTACCACAGGGGAAAAAGGCTCTACCTTGTAAATGGGTTTACAGGTATAAGATCACCGCTCATGATAGTCAGCGAAAGTACAAAGCAAGGCTTGTTGCCAAGGGCTTTAAGCAAGAACAAGGCATTGACTTTGATGAAGTGTTCTCTCCGGTGGTCAAGATGACTACATTGAGATGCTTTCTTGCATTGGTTGCCATATTAGATTTGGTGTTGCACCAAATGGATGTCCAGACAGCGTTCTTGCATGGTGATTTAGATGTGGAAATTTACATGCAGTAGCCAGAAGGGTTTGTTGAGAAAGGCAAGGAAGATTTGGTATGCCAGTTGTTAAAGAGTCTTTATGGCTTAAAACAATCACCGAGGGCATGGTACCATAAGTTCCACAAGTTTATGCTTTCTCAAGGCTACAAACGTAGTGAGTTCGATCACTGTCTATATACAAAGAAGGCTAAGGATGGCAGTTGGCTGATCCTTATTTTGTATGTGGATGACATGTTGATTGTTGGCAAGCACTTGGAAGAAATTTTAGCTTTGAAGTCAAAGATGGCAAAATCGTTTGACATGAAAGACATGGGTGAGGCAAGTCATATACTTGGTATGCGCATTGAGAGAGACAGATCAAAGAAGTTGATTTGGTTATCTGAAACAGAGTATATTGACAAGGTTTTGCAACCTTTCAATATGGAGAAGGGAAAGGCATTGAGTGTTCCATTGCCACCATATGTGAAACTTAGCAAACAAGATTTTCTTGTGTCTAAGGAAGAACAGGCTAAAATGGATAAGATTCCATATGCGTCTGCAGTGGGTAGTTAGATGTCTAAAATGATTGCTACTTGCCCAGACATTGCATTTGCAGTGGGAGTAGTAAGTCGATACATGTCAAACCCAGGCAAGAAACATTGGGAGGCAGTGAAAGGAATATTGAGATACCTGAAAGCTACAAAGAGTATGCGTATATGCTAGGGGAGTCAGGAGCTAAGTGTAAAGGGTTTTACAAACTCGGATTATGCAGGTGACTTAGACAACCGAAGGTCTACGTCAGGGTATGTCTTTACATTGGCTGGTGGAGCAATATCATGGAGTTCTAGATTACAATATTGTGTTACTCAGTCTACTACAGAGGCTGAATATGTTGCAGCATTAGAGGCATGCAAAGAATCAATTTGGCTTAATCGACTAGTAACAGATTTGGGAATCAAAGAAGAGATGCCTGTGTTATATTTGTGATAGTCAAAGTGCTATACAATTAGCTCGCAATCCAGTTTATCACTCAAAGACAAAGCATGTGGATGTGAAGTATCATTTCATCAGAGAAATGCTTGAGGATAAGCAACTTCAGCTTGTCAAAGTTCACATCTACTTACAAAAGGACTTCCTTCAGAGAGCTTTGCGCATTTTCGCAAGCAATTAGGTGTAGGGTAGTACATCACTTCTCTACATCTCTTGTATATTAGCTTGTATAGTAGCTTCTCTCACATTTAAAGTACCACATTGGACTTTAAGTGGGAGGTTGTTGGGGTATAAAGCCCAATGTGGTCGCCCAGGTAAGTGGGTCAGTCGCTAGGTATGTACACATCTTCTTTTGTAAAAACCTAATAAGAACTCACTATCCTCTACACATTACAGTAGAGAGAGTTCGCCATATCGTCGTGCTCTTCTTCTCGCACTCTCTCTCGCGTCGCACTTCCGCTCGTAGTCCTTCAAAGAGTGTCTCTGGAAGCAGCTACGCCTATGCGCCAGAATTGTGTGTGTGTGTGTGTGTGTGTGTGTGTGAGAGAGAGAGAGAGAGAGAGAGAGAGAGAGAGAGAGAGAGAGAGAGAGAGAGAGAGAGAGAGAGAGAGAGAGAGAGAGAGAGAGAGAGAGAGTTGTGACCAACGCTGAGCTCTGTAGCACCGACCATGGCCTGCTAGAGGGTTTGTGGTGAATTCTCGAGTTGCTACCACAGCGGCAAAAGGGAATATAGGCACTATGCTTCTCAATTGGAGATTGTAGTGCCATAACAATTCCCTCTGCCACCAGAGACCGTTGTCCATGCATGACGCCCCTCAGTAGTTGAGTAGGCTCAAGCAACTCCACATACATTTCTCTTCGGCCGCCTATTGCAAGAATGGGGGGCTTCCTTCCTACGGCCCCTCCATACCCTACCCTTCTGTAGCGCACCATCCTTCCATGTTGCAGCAACAATGACAGGTATCGCTTTATGTTTTTAAGCTATATTTGGGTGCTGAGGGTTTTGCACACCACAAATGTGAGATTTGAATCCTTGAACAAACCCTCATTTGAGTGGGCCCTGATGGGCACGGATGGAGAGTGCAAGAGAGGGAAGGAGAGAAGGGGAAGGGGATGCAGGACCAGACACACTTCCTTTGGTGGAGTTTGTGAGAGAATACCTCTCACTTCCTACTTGTTCATTATTACCAAATGAATAAGTGGGCGGTCACCCGGCTGTCCATAACCGGCCACGGGGCTGAAACCCAACAATATCCCACTTGAAGGCTAACGTGACCCAAGTGGCTAAAGAATGTAGGGCCTACTATGTACATGTCATAATAATCAAAATCTAATTCTCCTAAATAATTTTCTTATGTTAAACTGATCATTTAATATGGGGAAGTGCCAGGGGAGAAAAAGCTAGAATATTGGTTAAGTTAGCAGACCGGCCAAAGTAGGGATCCAAAGGGGGGGGGGGGGGGGGGGGGGGCATCTGCAAAAGAACAATGTGCAACAATGGGCTTAAAAGACCCTAAGGTTCAGCACATTAAGACTTCCAAAATGCTAAGGTTCCAAAATTCAAAGGTTGTGTCCAAAGGTCAAACATTAGGGAAATTGGATGCTTTGTGTGTGTCCCAAAAGTCTTCATGCATCCCTACATAGGAGGGGGCGAGCCTTGCAAGTAGGGGATGAGAGAGAAAATCACACACACACACACACACACACACACACACACACACACACACACACACACACACACACACACACACACACACACACACAAGCTCCCTTTACACAAAGGGAATGAGGGGCACATGTCAACTCCCTAGCCCAGATGCCCACAAGGTGTACTCAAATCCTATTGGATGGCCTTGGAGGTGGACCAATGAGAATTAGGCTAGAGTAAATCTAGTTTAATTAATTCAAAAACACTTAATAAAAGAACCAATGGAAATTAAGCTCTCTAGAAGACTATTGGACAATCTCCCAAGGTGTCCAATGAGCATGGCTTGCCTGATTCCTATTGGCCAGGAGGCAAAGGGGTCCAATGAGAGTTTAGTTGAATTAATTAATTACCTAAAGCTCTCACAAAAGGGGAAAGGGGGACACATGTCAAAAGCCTATCACTTATACTGCTTAATTGCCATTGGCTAAGCCTGGGGAGGTCCAATGAGATGCTAGCAAGAGCAAATAGCAAGAGGGGTCAACCGAGAGAGAGGGAGGTGATTTTTCAAAGGCATTATCACCTACACACTCACACTACCTCATGTGTGGAGTAAGAAGACTCTCTCTCTCTCTCTTCTCAAGCTTTAATGGAAAGCTTATCACCTACTGCAAGCTTGTGAGAAGGGAGGCCTACACCAACAACTCTTGGCTTTGTGATGCAAATCCAACCAAGATCCAAGCTTCAATGCATGCTCATCTCCTCTACCATGATAATTACTAAGCTAAGATATGCTAATATGAGTGATTATGTGAGGAGATGTACATCTTTCTAGTAAGAATACTCCTTCTTCCTCTCAATCTACTCTCATACCCCGCTAGCTCTCACCATCTTCGAAGGTGTGTGAGGTCTTGGGTCTGAGACCGTGGGGGAATTGATGTTGTGTTTGATAAGTGTTTTGCTTAGTGCATGAGGTTTCCATCTTCATTGCACTAGGTAGTATTGAAGGAACACAAAGAATTGTATTGTAAAATGTCTCTCTTGATTGGAGAAACCATAATACAAAGCCTTTTGGAGGGGGGACCGGCTCCATGTAAATCCGGTCCTTAACTGTTGTCAATAGCTTAATTTCTCTCTCTTTTGAAGTATTGCTCATGCTATCTAACTAGGTGTTATGCTTTTTGTTGTTCTCTCCACCCAAGCACTCTTGTTATTCTCATTAGGAGTCTATTCTAATGAAATGCTCACTATGTTCATGCTAATTTCCGCTACACAAAAGTTACTAGGCCATTAAATGTTACATTGGTATCAGAGCACAAGGTTTCTCTTTTCTTGCTCAAGAAGGGATGTCCTCAAGCTAGCAATAAATGGTTGGTATTATTAATTGCATGTGAATAAGTAGAATAGGGAATTTTCAGCCTTGTAGTGCGCCTGCCTTCGTATAGTTAACGTGGCATCACCGTCGAGAGCTATGGTCTTAATAGTGGAGTCCTACGGGGCTTTCCTACAGCTTAACCACTATTGAGCTATTAGAAGCTTGACAGGAGTTGATGCTGTTTTGGTGTTGAACGACCCTCTCTTCTATTCCTTGCAATTAATGGTATTGGAGCCATGGGTACAGTAGCTTGAATGCTTTTTCTAAAGGGTTAAAGAGGAGTAGCAATTAGGGCTTGAAGTGCCAAAGTACACAAAAAAAGTTTACACCTAAAAGTTGTTAGAATGGCTGACAATAGTAAAGAGAGTGAAATTAATGTTGATAACTTTGATTTTGCTAGTGAGCAGGCTATTAATGATGCCCCTATCCTTGTTAACTACCTTGTTTCTAGGCTTCAACAAGCCATGGACAATCCATCCCTCCAAAGTGAAGTGCAACAGCAGCTTCGTGCTCATGGGATTCTCGAAGCTCCCCACCATGACAAGAGAGCACCTAGGAAGCCTCCTTGTGAGACTTCCAAAAGAGGCCTCTCTCCAATTAGGAAAGAAGAAGAGGATCCATACGAAGGGCTCAAGAATTTACTTCTTGATGATGCATCTCCTTCCCAAAGGAGAACTCAAAAGCTACCACCGAAGGAACGAGAAAGAAGTGAGTCTCCTGCCACCTTGATGGAGATGGCTCCCCGAAGACGGCGGGCTAAATGCTCTCCATCACCTCCCAAGCGGAGAAGGCCATCGCATACTTCTCCACACCATAATTCAAAGAGGGATGATCAAAAGCAAGAGAAGAAAAAGGCGAGAAAGAGGACACCCTCTTCTCCATCTTCTTCATCCTCTTCCTCTTATGAAAGTGATGGTGGAGACAAAGAAGATCAAGGCAAGAAAAAGGTGAGAAAGAGGTCACCCTCTTCCTCAAATTCTTCATCCTCTGAAGAAAGTGATGGTGCAACCTTTGAACCATCAAAAAGAAGAGGCCATAAGAAATCCTATGACGCGTGGAAGAGGTCGTCCAAGCTCAAGAAGTTCAAAGAGGGAGGGAAGAGCATCTCTTTCCTTACCTACGATGGCACTTTTGGTGCTACGGACAAAGTCTTGGCCTTTATCCAACAATTCGATGCGGCGTTTGGAGATGAGGGCTTCACGGAGTCCTCTAAGCTACGCCATGTAGCTATGCACTTTCAAAAGTCCGCCAGGCAATGGTGGTCTAGTCTACGGGCAAATGGTGAAGCCCCACGAACATGAAAAGCTTTCAGAGCTTCCATTATGAAGCAGTTTTTGGCCACCGATGCCAGGGACAAAGTACTCACCGAATGGTGAAGCTTGAAGCTCTCTCCCTATGAATCCATTCACAAATATGTAAACAAGTTTTGGGACTTACAGCTCAAAGCCACTGTCTTCAAAAAGTTGGATTTTGGAGAGCAAAAGCAACAATTTGGTGTGGGCTTAACCAAAGAAATGGTGGAGTATGTCAACTCCCAAAGGCCACGCACCATATCGGCGGTAATACACCATACTATGGTGGCCTCTCGAATCAATTTCCAAACAGGGGCTAAGAGGAATTCTAAGCCCTCGAAAAATAAGGGTTCCAATGAGCCTAAGGGGAAGGACAATCTCCAAAAGTCTCCTAAGGGAAATTCCAACAAAGCTAAGGAGAAGGGAGTTTACAAAGGCAAAAACAAACTTTATCCTGAAGAGCTTGAGCGTTATCGCAAAGATAACCGGTGTTTCAAGTGCGGCGAACAAGGGCTTGCGTACCGCGCTTGTCCCCAAAAGAACACCCGCCATGAGCCTCCTAGAGCTACCTTGGTTGAAATCCAAGAGGAGGAAACTCACCACAAAGGGTCTCCTCTATGCCATGCTTGGGGAAAGGTAAGAGAACATGATGCTTTTATTCTCTTTGACCCTGGTTCTACTCATAATTTCATATCCACAGAGTTGCCCACCAAGCTAGGCATACAAGCCTACGAGATGGGAGACGTCCTACCCGCAGACGGTGCTTTCAAGGGGCAAGAAGCTTCAGTCACTCCCTTAATTGGGAAATTGAGGTTCCATGTCCAAAGCTATGTGGACAAAAAGGACCCTTTATCTCTCCTCTCAAGCATGAGGATGTAATCCTAGGGGCACCATGGTTTGATCGCCTGGCTGCCAATGTTAAATTCCCTGAAAGAAAAATCTACTTTAGGTTCAGAGAAAAAGATATGTACATAGATGCTAAGCAAATGGGTAGCACCATACCCATTGTACATACGCAAGCTTTCAATAAGTCAATAAAGAGCTCTATTTCCATGTACATGATTTTTGTTAAAGATTCTCAAAATGAACCTAATGATTTAGCAAAAGAAAATAAAAGCAACCACAAGGAATTAGAGTTATCCAATTTTCTCAAGGGGTTTCATCCCTTGTGAACTACCTCCTAAACGAGGCAATGATGACCATGCAATTGAACTTCTTCCAGGAAGTTCACCACCTAACAAACCTCCTTATAGAGTTTCTCAAGCTCAACAAGATGAGATTATGCGGCAAGTGCATGAGTTAGTTGAGAAGGGCATGGTTAGGCCTAGCTCATCTCCATTTTGCTCACCTGTGCTATTAGTTCCAAAGAAGACGGCACATATCGTATGTGTGTCGACTATAGAGCACTAAAGAGGATCACTATCAAGAATAGGTTTCCCGTTCCACGGGTAGAAGACCTATTTGATAAGCTACAAGGATCGACCTACTTCAGTAGGATTGACCTAAAAAGTGGCTACCATCAATAAGGATAGTTGATCAAGACATTGTAAAGACCGCATTTCGCACTACGTTTGGTCTTTATGAATACATTGTCAAGCCTTTTTGCTTGACCAACGCACTAGCTACATTCAACCGCTTGATGGAGAAGCTATTCAGGCCTCACCGAACCTTTACTGGAGTGTTCTTTGATGATATTATCATCTACTCTAATTCATTAGACGAACACAAGCAACACCTCCAGGTAATATTTCAAGTTTTAAGAGAGAATAAAATTTATGTTAATGGAAAGAAAAGTGAATTTTTCTTGCAAGAGATTCAATATTTAGGTCACATTATCTCTCAAGATGGCATCCAAATGGATCCATCAAAGTTAGAGGTAAGAAAAGGATGGCCTAAACCAAGGAATATTCATGAACTAAGAAGCTTTATAGGAATGTGTGCATACTATAGACGCTTCATAGAAAAGTTCTCACAAATTGCAGGACCATTACATGACCTAACAAATAAAAGCGTTAGGTATACATGGTCTACCAAGGAGAACAATGCTTTCGAAAAGCTTAAAGAAAAGCTTATCTCTCAACATGTGCTTACACTACCGGATCTCTCAAAGCCATTTGAGGTCCAATGTGACACTTGTGGTGATTGCCTTGAGCTATTTTACTCCAAGAAGGGCACGCCATAGGCTATGAAAGTCGAAGGCTCGACCTTGTTGAGCAAGCTCTAGGCATATATGAAAAGGAGCTCCTCGTAGTTCTACATGCCTTAGACTCATGGAAGCACTATTTATTGGGGACTCCTTTCATTCTGTGAACGGATCACCAAAGTCTTAAGTACTTCATGACGCAGACCAAGCTCTCCGACAAACAAATGAGGTGGGAAAATTTTCTTTCGCAATTTCATTTTCATATTGCTCACATTGCTGGCAAGCATAATCAAGTAGCCGAGACAACTGAGAGTGAATGCGGTTTCCATAGCAACTCACAATGATCTATCTTCTATGATAGATGAGTATGCTATTCATCTCGATTTTAGAGATGTGATTTCAGCCCTTGCACTAGGGAAGAAAGAGGAACGATTTACTTTACAAGATGGTTATCTTCTCTATGGCAATAGACTATGCGTTACTAACTCACTCCATGAGAAAGTAATGTATGAATCTCATGCACCTCCTTATGCGGGGCATAGAGGGATTCAGTCTACCCTAAAGGGAATTGAAACATACTTCTATTGGCTTACCATGAAAGCAAAAATACAAGAGTATTTTTCTAAATGTGTGGTATGCCAAAAGAAAAAAATTGATAGAGGGAAGCAACCTGGATTGCTTCAACCCTTGCCAATCCCTAATTCACCATGGGAGAGCATATCCATGGATTTTATCTTTGGATTGCCTAAGTCTATCCATGGGAATACGGGAATATGGATGATAGTAGACAGGTTTAGTAAACAAGCTCATTTTATACCGGTCAAAAAGACTATCAAAGCCCATCAAATGGCAACCCTCTTCATTTCACAAATTTTCAAGTACCATGGCTTGCCAATGTCCATAGTGTCGGATAGTGATCCTAGAATGACCAGTAATTTCTGGAAGGGTCTTTTTGAGAATTTAAGGACAAGGCTAAACTTCTCTTCGGTCTATCATCCACAAACGGATGGCCAAAGTGAAATAGCTAACCTAACAATTCTTGATCTACTAAAAGCCTATGTAACTGAAGTAGATCAAAGATCCCAATGGGAGAAGTACTTACCCTTAGTGGAGTATGCTTACGATAACACTATACATACTTCCACGGGAAAATTATCTTTTGAGGTAATTGAGGGAACATCAAAAAGTCCCTTGCTACTTAAGGTACATGGGAAGATCTTTGCTGCTGCAGATGAGTATAGCCGAGACCTAAAAGAATCTTTTCAAAGGATTAAGGATGCTATCTCTATCTCACAGCAAAGGCAAAAGGTTGCTTCTGACAAGCATAGAAGAGTCCAAGTCTTTAAAAAATAATGATTGGGTCTTATGAAAATTTCCCAAGGCTCGACTAAGGCAGACAAGGACGGGCAAGAATCCTATCGGCCACCTTGAAAAGTACTATGCTAAACTAGCAAAAAGGTACTATGGTTCTTTCCAGATTCTTAGGCCAATCAATGAGATGGCCTATCAACTCAAGTTGCCCAATCACTGGCTCATACACAATGATTTCCATGTGAGCCTATTAAAGCCTTAGAAAGGAGAGCCACCTCAAGAACCAACTATTGAAGACCCACCGGAGATCGAGGACCAAGAAGAGGTGTTGCAGCCCGAGTCCATTCTCCGACATAAAGACAAGGTACTAAGAGGCGGTAAGACTATCCGACGATATCTTATTAAATTTAAGAATTATCCTTTTGAAGATGCTAGATGGATGAAAGGGATACAATTAAAGGATAACCTAAACCTTGTCAATGCTTACAATGCTTCCCAAGAGTAAGTAAATGTACAAATGTTAAAAATGGACAAAGTTTTTGTCTTATAAGACTCTCTTTTTCTTTATTGTGCACAAAAATGAAGTAGTATGCATGCTTAGATCAAGTTTGCGGAGACGACGTCTCTTGAACACCAAGTAGAGCTTGTCACTCTACTATGGAAGATTGATAGGACTAATGTGCAGACATGCTTGGGGCAGCCTTAGGCTCTCAAGCGCCAAATCGAGTAGTCATCCATTCTGGAACGATGTCGTAGGGTAACATAGGGATCGTCTACCCGCTAAGAAAAAGGACTCATGAATATGCTTTATCTTCTCTACACTATAGTCGAGTATGACTATGATTTCAAGAGAGAGGTAATGTCATAATAATCAATATCGAATTCTCCTAAATGATTTTCTCATGTTAAACTGATCATTTAATATGGGGAAGTGCCATGGGAGAAAAAGCTAGAATATTGGTTAAGTTAGCAGACCGGCCACATTAGGGATCGAAAGGAGGGAAAATAGGGATCCAAAGGGGGGGCCATCTGCAAAAGAACAATGTGCAACAATGGGCTTAAAAGACCCTAAGGTTCAACTCATTAAGACTTTCAAAATGCTAAGGTTCCAAAATTCAAAGGTTGTGTCCAAAGGTCAAAACATTAGGGAAATTGGATGCTTTGTGTGTGTCTCAAAAGTCTTCATGCATTCTTGCATAGGAGGGGGCAAGCCTTGCAAGTAGGGGATGAGAGAGAAAATCACACACACACACACACACACACACACACACACACACACACACACACACACACACAAAGGGAATGAGGGACACATGTCAGCTCCCTAGCCCAGATGCCCACAAGGTGTACTCAAATCCTATTGGATGGCCTTGGAGGTGGACCAATGAGAATTATGCTAGAATAAATCTAGTTTAATTAATTTAAAAACACTTAATAAAAGAACCAATGGGAATTAATATCTCTAGAAGACTATTGGACAGTCTCCCAAGGGGTCCAATGAGCATTCAACAGCCCAATGGCTTGCCTGATTCCTATTGGCCAGGAGGCAAAGGGTCCAATGAGAGTTAAGTTGCATTTATTAATTGACATGAAAGGGGGACACATGTGAGAAGGCTATCACTTATATTGCTTAATTGCCATTGTTAAGCCACGGGAGGTCCAATGAAATGCTCTCAAGAGCAAATAGCAAGAGCAAATGCTCTCAAGAGCAAATAGCAAGAGGGGTCGACCAAGAGAGAGAGGGGGCAGATTTTTCAAAGGCATTATCACCTACACACTCACACTAGCTCATGTGTGGAGTAAGAAGACTCCCTCTCTCTCTCTCTCTCTCTCTCTCTCTCTCTTCTCAAGCTTTAATGGAAAGCTTATCACCTACTCCAAGCTTGTGAGAAGGGAGGCCTACACCAACAACTGTTGGCTTTGTGATGCAAATCCAACCAAGAGCCAAGCTTCAACGCATTTTCATCTCATCTACCATGCTAATTACTAAGCTAAGCTATGCTAATATGAGTGATTATGTGAGGAGATGTACATCTTTCTCGTAAGAATACTCCTTCTTCCTCTCAATCTACTCTCATACCCCGCTAGCTCTCACCATCTTCAAAGGTGTGTGAGGTCTTGGGTCTGAGACCGTGAGGGAATTGATGTTGTGTTTGATAAGTGTTTTTCTTAGTGCATGAAGTTTCCATCTTCATTGCACTAGCTAGTTTTGAAGAAACACAAAGAATTGTATTGTAAAATGTCTCTCTTTATGGGAGAAACCATAATACAAAGCCTTTTGGAGGGGGGACCGGCTTCATGTAAATCTGGTCCTCAACTGTTGTCAATAGCTTAATTTCTCTCTCTTTTGAAGTATTGTTCATGCTATCTAACTAGGTGTTATGATTTTTGTTGCTTCTCTCCACCCAAGCACTCTTGTTATTCTCATTAGGAATCTATTCTAATGAAATGCTCACTATGTTCATGCTAATTTCCGCTACACACAAGTTACTAGGCCATTAAATGTTACAATACAAATGTACAAAACTGTGAAGCATGACTGTAGCCTCACTCTACACCCATCATCTCTATACAATGTGCAAACCGCTCTGAGGCTAGGCTCTTGGTTAGAGCATCCGCTGGGTTTTCATGCGTGTGAACTTTGACTAACTGAATGTGTTTGCTAGCCAAAATATCCCGTACCACATGGGACCTTTATGTGTTTCAACTTGGAGTGAAACACGGGGTTCTTTGCTAGCCAAAATATCCCGTACCACATGATACTTGACCTCTATGTGTTTCAACTTGGAGTGAAACACGGGGTTCTTTGCTAACGCAATTGCACTTTGATTGTCGCAATGTAGGACTGGATTCTGGTGTATACCAAAATCTCCCATTAGACGAGATAACCACACAGCTTCCTTATACTGGAACTAGAAATTGCAACATCTCTACCTCAGTGGTGGAAGACGAAGTGAAATTCTAGATACATGACCTCCAAGAAACTGCCTCTCCAGCGAACAAGAAAACGTTCTTCACGCTGCTTTTAGGTTTGTCAGAATTTGCTTTCTCTTTGCCCTTATCACGCTGCATTGTGCGGCAATCTTTCTTCAAGTGTAACACTCTACATTTTGCATGTCTTTGCCACGACTCTTGCTACAACCTTGCCTACGATTCTATGAACGACCGTTACTACAACCACGCTGCATTTTCTTGTCACGATTTCCATTAGTCACACATGCATCACATCAAGAGATTGACATTGAATCCTCCTCAGTGAGCAACGCACCAGCAACACTACTGAAATCTAGCTTGCCATTGGGTGCAGAATTTCTTATGGCTGTATTGAAAGTATCCCATGACGATAGTAGCAAACATAGCAAGAAAATGGCCTTCATTGGGTGCAAAATTGCTTATGGCTGTATTGAAAGTATCCCATGACGACAGTAGCAAACATAGCAAGAAAATGGCCTTCATTTCATCATCAAAATTGAGACCTTTTGAAGTAAGCTGTGAAAACATGTTGTTGAACTCTTTCAAATGAGAACTAACATTACTGCCTTCTTTCATGTTCATGTGCATCAATTTCTTCGTTAAGAAAACCTTGTTCGAGGTGTTGTTGACATCCCAAGCCTACTGACATAGAGCATCCCACAAATCTTTGGCATTGGTCTTATCCATTATGATAAAGTAAATGGATTCACCACTCGTCTCTTTCGGAAGCACTACTCGCAGCCATGATTAAGAGAATGTAGCCAAAAACTAGAATGATCTATTAATAAGTAGTCAACCCTAGTAATACTGGTCAATGTCTAAGAACTAGCTATCTTGTTGAAGTGGTCCAATTGCACCCAAATTAGGTGTATGCACTCCTTAGAGAATGCTCAACTTATTGGTAATCTTGGTTTTTTTTTTAAATCACCCCTTATGACTCTATCATGATAGAGTGGACAGACATGTCAAATTTGGAAAAATGGCCCTAATCTGCAATCCATATGCCCAAATGCTCTCAAACTTGGTGTACATGGTAAAATGGACCTTCTGAATCCAAATATGCAGTCAGATTTGAGTTTTGACTTTTCTACAATGCCCTCATAACTCTATCGTGATAGAGTCATGCTTCTCACAAAATCCAGATTTGAACATATGGCTAGGATCCTTGAGAGCTATTATTCCTAATGGTATGGTCAAAAGTCACTTTGGGACCCTCTCTAACTCAGATATATCTCTATCATGATAGAAATAGATCTCTCTCAAGTTAGAATTTTTGCAAGATTTCTTTCTTTGATGTATTTCCCCACTATCTCAAAGTACTATGAGCAAAGTTTCATCAAATTTGGAATACTTTCCCTTTACAATTTACACCAAACAAACAGTCTCTTTTCTCTTCTTATGAAGTTTTCAACTTAGATGCGCCTACACTTTGCACTCCTTGCACACCAAATTTCACTTGTTTTGGATTTTTTGTTTGGTTCCTAACTCAAAAACTCTTAGAATTCCAACTTGGAATACTTGATGGGTATTTTGAGTGACTTCTTGATGTCCAAACACTCCCAAACTTGATGTGCTCACTCTTGATAGACCCCTTAATCTCCGGTCCAGAGCTTTCTTGCAAATTCCGCTTCTATCATGCAGTCCTCACTCTATCATGATAGAGTGAACAGAGCCTGTCTGGACACTATTTTTCAATAGTTCTTGCTGATTTGGGTTATCCCTTTTCTCAAGACACTACTCACTAAGTTTCACTTCAATTGGGTCCCCTCCCTTTGGTTTTAGATCAATCATCAATTTCTTTCATGCAAGAATGCAAATTCCAACTTATATGCACAAGCAATGTTGCAAATGCTATGAAATTTCACATACAAGCTCTAGAATACATGTAAACAAGGCTCTGAAGTCAAAGTCCTAAAATTTGCAGTTTTCCTCTTTGGTCTATCTCTATCGTGATAGAGATGTCCCCTTGTTGATTTGTGCCTTTTTCAACTCTGAACCATTTCTGATGATTCCTTATGCTGATAGAAACCCAAATATGTCTCAACCATTAAATTCCCTTTAGTTTTGGTCCTTGTCGACTCGATTAGCGTTTTTTCCCATCAACCCTTGTTTTCCCAGATTTCTCACAAATTTAGCGTTATCTCATGTGCTAGATCCAAATCAGATGTCCTACCCTCCCTAAAGTCCTAAGTTGTATGGTCAAATGGTTATTTTTTTTGCCTTGTGGCAAGCAAACAACCTCTTGCTTACCCTTAGCGTTTTCTCAATGCTTTTCTCAATCATATTCCACACACAAACACAAAAACCATAAAATCTGATATAAACACACAACAAACTAATCTAACCGTACCTCAACCTCATGGTGGACCACCTCGACGAGACACACGCTCCCTGACTATCCCTTTGTACCTGCTAACCACAGACACACCACAAATTTTCGACAACTCAACCACCCAGTTAGTTGTACACATGGAAGAAATAGCCCACCATCTATCCTCTTCAGACCTTACTAACCACTCTACTTCAGCTACACTGGTTGATGAGCTCCCTTCAGTACAAGTCCTCAGGACATCAACACCAATTCTTAACCCTCAGCCCAATGCCATAGCATCATCCAAGCCACATCACACATCAAATCCCTCTACTATCCAACAAAGAAGGCCGCACCCACCCACACGACACGTCTGGTGACCAAAGAATCCTAATCAATCTTCTAAACCAGCCCAACAGATACGTTCGTCATGTTGGGGTATAAAGCCCAATGTGGTCGCCCAGGTAAGTGGGCGGGCCGCCAGGTATGTACACATATTCTTTTGTTAAAACCTAATAAGAACTCACTATGCTCTACACATTATAGTAGAGCGAGTTCACCATATCGTCGTGCTCTTCTTCTCGCACTCTCTCTCGCGTCGCACTTCCGCTTGTACTCCTTCACGTCAGTCACAACAACTCGCTCACGAAATACTTCTTGGAAATAGGTCAATAAACAGAGACAATCACTACATCACATTCGGGTTCCTAAGAATACCATTCGCATCAACGGAAATTACATATGGGTCCCCCAATTAAAGCTGCAAACTTCTCCACCCATTTTACCTACATACCAATAGTCTAAAGCAAAACCTCTCCACTGAACACCCAAGCCCCCAACCCACCACCTCTCCTCAACAAGCGCATCTCTTATAAGTGGAGGCCAAAGGCTTCAACAATATCTAGCGTTACCACTCAAATGTCAATCACTGTTCAACCTATTTTACAAATGTATGTGTGGCGTCCGAAACCAACACAACTTCTACTGTTAATGCCACCATTTCACAAACTGCCAACCGTACAACAGTGCGCCGCCATGATTCAATACTTACTTCATGGCATCTGCTCCTCACTAACAGCACACTAGATAAACGTCATCAGAGCGAATGCCCTTAAGCACATCGATTAAGACCCGCCTCTCACACTGCATCAAAATTTCTTCATGCATTGACTGTGTTGCATAATAAGGCCACATTACACGGTCATGCATTTGCATGACTTATTCTCCCATGCACACTGCACCCTTGGACAAATGTTGTCTAGGATGACTCCAACTAGGAGAGGGGAAGGCATTCTGAATGCGGAACCCTATGAAGACATCATTAGAATAGGAAAAGGGCAGCATTTTCAACTGAATTTTGAGTAATTTATGTTTGATTTCACGATTTCTACCAATTTATGATTTTTTTTGCCCTAAATTATGAGAAATATCAAGATAAGGGACAAATGCAAGAAATGAGCCTTTAGTGTTTGTAAATGATTGCTATCTTTAAGCATCTAGCTATTTTTCTTATTCTTAGTTTTTTTTAATTTTTTGATCATTTGCATTTTCTTCTAAGAGTTAAAAAAAAAACAACAACAACAAACGGGACAAGACCATCTATTCAATCTCAGGATACCACAAGATCTTTGAGAAGCAAAAACGGAGTTCAAACGACTAAGTTACGACCAAAAACGGTTTAAAGCGAAAATCGTCTTTTTTAACCACAAAGGCCTAGTTTGGCAAAAGTGATGGATTTTGGCCATATGGTGTCCGTTTTCTAAGTTTCTTGACTTGTTGGTCATCTAACACATGAGGTAGGACTAACCGTGAAGTCTCGTCAAAAAGTGGTATGGGAGCCCAAGGTATGTATAGTCTATGACCCATTTCTAGTCTCATTTCTACTTGTGAGAGTGTGTGTGAGAGAGAGAGAGCTAGAGCTACTTTGGAGCTGACCTTCTCGCGCCTACTACGTCCAACACGCTACACCATTCGATTCTAGCCATGAGAGGTATGATCAGCACCCAGTACACTACCTTTTGATGTTGTTGCATATCAGGTTGGGTGGGTAGAATGCCAGGATAGACCTAGGTGGTGCAAAACACAAAGCAATAGACAACTCTCTCTTGGGCGACCCAATCCAACCAAAATTTTTCGGCAGGGTGTTGTTAGGTAGGCTAACATGACCCTAACCTCAAAAGTCCAAAAAGGCCTAGGAAAACCCCCAATACAGAAGATCGTGATTTCAGTCTATAAGCGAGAGGGGCCCTAGATTTGACACGCGGCTTCACCAACATGAAGCCAACAACTTTGTAAAGGGGCTTCACCATCTGCAAAGGATTTGGGGGCTTTCACTCAAGAAACCTCCGCAGCCCACGCAAAGCATCATTTTGACTCACAAGGCTCAAATGATGTCGAAATCCAGTAAGACTTCATACGGCACGTCTCAAGGACATCACCAACAAGTGGCAAATGCTGCATTGCACCAAGAAATAGCCGGCATAGCCGTTCCAAAGACAGAGTCAATTTCAGAGCATAAAATGGTCACAAACCATTTCTCAAGGCTCAATCGATGATATGACCTCATCAAAGTGATAACAGGGAGTACATAAGCATGTATGAATGCTTGCATGTGTGTTTGAAGTGTAATTTGTGTTAGTTGGTAAACAATCATGATTTTCTACCTGCTACTCTATGAAGCTAGGCAAAGGAAGTTTTGAATTGACCAGCTGGATCAATACTATGAGAAAACACCCTCCCTCAAGTTTCATAGAGATTGGATATCTCCAGGGGGTGTAGATAACCTATGAGCCCTATCAGAATCATAGAAAAATAGGTCGGGACACATCTATCAAGTCAAAATAAAATGTAACTTGATCAATAGTGTTTTTAAGGCATGAAGACCATCCCCACGAAGTTTCATCAGGAACAGAGCTCAAATGTATCATGAAGGGAGAAAATCGTAATTTTCTCCCTCCCAGACCAACTAGGCAGGGGGTTGAAGTTTTCATATCACTACCATTTTCCCCTAGTTCCAAAAACACTATCTACAAGATTTGGCAAAGAGAAACTTGGTAAGGATGCTCTACTTATAGTTTTTACCATTTCAGAAACATAGAAAAATGGCCAAACACATGCTACACTTGTCCATTTGTGGGAAGGCCTTCAATAGTCTTAGAATAGCATGTATACAAGATTTGGAAGCAAAAAGTGTCCATATGTGAGAATGGGGTAGAAAAGTGTGATTTTCACCCTACTACTCCAAAATAAGAGGAAAAGAGTTTTTCAAGTGTTTGCATATGGTCATCATAGTGTAAAAACACAATTCCCAAAGTTTGAAGCAAAACCAAGTTCATACAAGTACCCAATTGACCAAAGATAGTATGCCAGATGACTTAAACTGCTCCAATTTCCACACCAAAAGACCAAATTCAGCTACAAACGGGCACAATGTCTTAAAATCATGCCATAAACCTACTGCATGAACATCAAGTACATCAGAAGTCATAAAAATCTACTAGGGTGGAAATCGCGATTTTCTACCACAGAATGCAACCAGGGGTCCAAATCAGGCTTTGAGCAAATGGGTAGGATAGTCTAGGCCTGTGGAGCACAGCTATCAAGTTAGAATTCAAAAATCTCAAAAAATATGATGAATAGGGGCCAGAAGAGTAGTTGCAGATGTCAGAATGTGGTCCAGATTGTTAGGAAATAAGACGTAGCTAAATAGATAATTGAGTAGATTACTTAATGGAGAGAGAAAAATTTACATACACGAGATTATAGAATAGAGAGAGAGAGAGACTACACACGATATACGTGGTTCACCGAATGTGGGCTACGTCCACGGGAAAGCAGCCACTCAATGGCTTTAGTACTTCAAAACAAGAAGTAGTTTACAAAGGGATTATACCCTTAAAGGAGCTCCCGCCTTGCTTCACTCTCACCACCTCACACTCACCTTGTTGCATCAACTTCACACTATGAAATGTGTGTAGAAATGACCTCCTTTTATAGGCCAAAAGGGCTGCCCTCTCTCATGAGAGGCATCCATGTGTAGCCGCCCTTGTGTAGATAAG
This sequence comes from Adiantum capillus-veneris, assembly GCF_014529385.1. Lineage (NCBI taxonomy): Eukaryota > Viridiplantae > Streptophyta > Polypodiopsida > Polypodiales > Pteridaceae > Adiantum > Adiantum capillus-veneris. The sequence goes on along the minus strand of NC_140932.1, from coordinate 26,898,440 downwards.
TCGAGATCGGACCCTTCATTCCGCCCATGTGTGGCCGCCCTTGAGTAGACAAGTCCGCTTTTGAATTCGGCCACCGGCCACCGACCAACCGACCGGTTGTTTTCCGACCACTTTTCGGCCGCCGTCCGGCCATAATATTCCGGCAAAAAGGAATATTTCGGCGAAGGAAAAAGTTGCCCCTGATTTTTGGCCGTGAAAATTTTGGTTTTCGGCGAGTGATTTTCTTTCACGCACGATGGGTTCTCCTCATAATGGGGGGCTTACAAATGTGTGCTTTTACCACAGAAGATTACAAGGTAAATCAGGCTCCATACTTAACAATCTCCCACTTGGAGACTGATCTCAAAACCAAACCTGTGAGACTGCTTTCCATCCTGGCTTCTTATCCTTGAATGCCGATTGAGGATGAGCAAAAGCTCAACTTCTCCTTGTTGACCACCTTTGTAAACATGTCTGCAGGATTTTCACTTGTATGCACCTTTCCTAGATTTAGCTGTCCCTCTTCGTCCTGTCCCTTGATATGTTCATACCAAGTATCCTCTTTGTAGCACCTAAATCTTTCATTGAAAAAGATTTAGACAGCTCCTCTTTTAGGTCTTTGATGGCCTGCATGTTATCACTTGCAATCAACATGTCATCAACATATAACATTAGGATGATCATTTTTCCATCTCCCAAATTCTTCGTATAGCCGCAGTGATCCGAGTTGCATCTTGTGAATCCATGATCCAACATCCATCGATCAAACTTCAAGTACCATTGTCTTGATGCTTTCTTTAAACCATACAAGCTCTTCTTTAATCTGCAAACCATTTTCTCCTTACCTTTTACTTCATACCCCTTTGGTTGAAGCATGTAGATTTCCTCCTCTAAGTCACCGTGACGGAATGTCGTATTTACATCCATTTGCTCGAGATTTAGATCATGAGCAGCCACAAGGCTTAAGACAAGCCTAATTGAGTTCATTTTTACAACAGGAGAAAATATTTCATTGAAGTCAATACCTTTCTTTTGAGAAAAACCTTTTACCACAAGCCTAGACTTGTACCTTTTGTTCCCACCTTCTTCTTCCTTCACCTTGTACACCCATTTGTTTTGAAGTGCCCGCTTACCTTTAGGCAACTCAACCAATTCCCATGTTTGGTTGTGATGTAGTGAGTCCATCTCCACTTGCATGCTCTTCGTCCATTCTTCTTTGGATTCATGTTGTATAGCTTCTTCGTATGATTCCGGCTCTCCAGAATCTGAGATCAAGAGATGGTTGAAGGAAGGAACAAACCTTTCTGGAGGTCTACTTGCTCTTGTAGATCTTCGCGGAATAGATTGAGGCTCCTCATTTGGTTGACGTTGTTGCATATTGTCACCGTTTGCAGTCCTTGAGTCTTCACCGTCCTCAACCTCCATGTACTCATCACCCGTTTCTTTTGTTTGATTTCTTTCCAAGTAATCTTTGTACATATTTTGTTCGTTAAAAATTACATCCCTACTCCTTAAGATTTTACCATCTTCATGATTCCATAGGCGATACCCAAAGTCACTTTCTCCATAGCCAATGAAGAAACACTTATTGGATTTTGCATCTAGCTTTGATCTTAGGCTTCTATCTATGTGCATGAAAGCCTCACACCCAAACACTTTGAGAAATGCATAATTCACCGGTTTACCTGTCCATGCCTCTTCTGGAACTCCCCCATCCAATGCCGTTGAGGGTGACCGATTGATTAAGTACACATACGTACTTACAGCTTCCGCCCAAAGATCAAGCGGTAGGCCAGCATGTAGCCGCATGCTTCGTGCTCACTCCATGATTTTCCTGTTCATTCTTTTCAAAATCCCATTTTGTTGAGGTGTCCTTGGGGTTGTCCTTTGCCTCTGAATGCCATTGCTAGCACAAAAGCTTGGCTACAATATTCACCTTCATTGTCGGATCTGAGGCATTTAACCTTGGTACCTGTTTCATTCTCCACAAAGGCTTTCCACCTTTGAAATATGGAAAATACATCGGATTTATTCTTCATGACATAAACCCATGTTTTTCTAGTCGCATCGTCTATGAATGTTACATAGTACAATGAGCCACCAAGTGATGGTGTACTTGCAGGACCCCAAACATCAGAATGAACCAACTCAAGTTTTTTATTTTTTCTTTCATTTCCTGATTTTTGAAATTTTACCCTCTTTTGTTTACCATAAACACAATCTTCACAGAACTCTAAGTCCACTTCTTTCAAACCTGGTAGAAGCTTCTTTGTTTGAAGGATTTGCATTCCTTTGGCACTCATATGCCCAAGTCGGTAGTGCCACACCGCACTGTCAACTTCTGTAGTTGCTGCACAAGCTGAAGGTTGCGTGTTAACAGTACACAAGTAAAGTGTACCGACTTTTTCACCCTTGGCAACCACCAAAGATCCCTTTAAGATCTTCCACCGTTTGTTTTCGAATGCAATGTTGTGACCTTCATCGTCCAATTGTCCTGTAGAGATCAATTTTTTGCGAAGAGAAGGAACATGCCTAACATCTTTAAGCTTCCATTCATTTCCGTTAGCAGTTTTGAAAGAAACTGTACCTTTGCCAACAATCTCACAAGCTTCATCATCTCCCAAGTATACATACCCAAAATTACCTTTGGTGTAGACTTGGAAATGTTGCTTGTGTGGTGTCGCATGGAATGAAGCCCCGGAATCTACTATCCAAGAATTAGACACATTGTCTAATGAGAGAATTAGAGCATCTTGCTCTACTTTACCTGCCACATTGGCCTCCGATGTTGGCTTATTGTCTTGAGACTCTGTCTCCTTCTTCTTCTTGGACCAGCGATCCTTCTTGACATGGCCCTTCTTGCCGCAGTTCCAACATTCAAGAACTGACTTTGTGCGTGACTTGCTCTGCCTTGAGCGATCACCTCCCTTTTGGTTTTTGAACCTCTCCTTAGGCCTTCCTCTTGTTTCTACTGACATTGCAGCACTTGATGATTCTCCTGTGCTTCTCCTTCGTATTTCCTCGCTTAGGAGAACACCCACAACATCATCAAACTTAAGAGTATTTGTGCCAGAACTAGAATTACTTACAACCATCACAAGGCTGTCCCAACTATTTGGTAGAGATGATAGTATAAGGAGAGCTTGCACTTCGTCATCGAAATTGATTTTCACCGATCAAAGTTGACTTATGTTTGTGTTAAAGTCATTTAGGTGTTCTGCAACTGAACCATTCTCTGCCATCTTTAGATATAACAAGCGCTTCATAAGAAATACCTTATTGGATGCCGATGGTTTCTCATAGAAGTCGTCAAGTGACTTCATCAAGTCCTCCGTGGTCTTCATCTCCAAAACATTGAAGTCCACCTTTGACGCTAAGCTTAACCGGATTGATCCTAGTGCCTTTCGATCAAGGACAATCCATGCTTCATCTGCCATCGTTACGGGCTTCTTTGCAAGACCGCCTAGTGGCAAATAGAGGTCCTTCTGGTAGAGATAGTCTTCAATCTGCATCTTCCAATGTTGGTAGTTTTTGCCGTTGAACTTCTCAATCTTGAGCTTCCCTTCCTCCGGCATAATCCCCACTCAATTCAAGGAATCCTTTCCTTGAGATAATTTAGCTACGAGCAAACCTTGCTCTGATACTAGTTGTTAGGAAATAAGACGTAGCTAAATAGATAATTGAGTAGATTACTTAATGGAGAGAGAAAAATTTACATACACGAGATTATAGAATAGAGAGAGAGAGAGAGAGAGTACACACGATATACGTGGTTCACCCAATGTGGGCTACGTCCACGAGAGAGCAGCCACTCAATGGCTTTAGTACTTCAAAACAAGAAGTAGTTTACAAAGGGATTATACCCTTAATGGAGCTCCCGCCTTGCTTCACTCTCACCACCTCACACTCACCTTGTTGCATCAACTTCACACTATGAAATGTGTGTAGAAATGGCCTCCTTTTATAGGCCAAAAGGGCTGCCCTCTCTCATGAGAGGCAGCCATGTGGAGCCGCCCTTGTGTAGATAAGTCGAGATCGGACCCTTCATTCCGCCCATGTGTGGCCGCCCTTGAGTAGACAAGTCCGCTTTTGAATTCGGCTATCGGCCATTGAATTCAGCCACCGGCCATCGGCCCTTGACTTCCGACCATCGGCCACCGGCCAACCGACCGGTTGTTTTCCGACCACTTTCCAGCCATAATATTCCGACAAAAAGGAATATTCTGGCGAAGGAAAAAAAAGTCTCGAGGGCGGAAAGTTGCCCCTGATTTTTGGCCGTGAAAATTTTGGTTTTCGGCGAGTGATTTTCCTTCACGCACGATGGCTTCTCCTCGTAATGGGCCTTACAAATGTGTGCTTTTACCACAGAAGATTACAAGGTAAATCAAGCTCCATACTTAACACAGATTCCATTCTATAAGTCCAAATTCTTTCATCTTTGGACCAGGTGTCTAATTAACTATATACATCAAGCCTATGAAGTCGTATCAAGAAAAAAGTTGTAAAATCACCTACCTAGGAGAAAATTGCTATTTTTTTGCATTTCTTGCATAAATATAGCTTTTTTCCACATGTGAATGTTCTGCATGGTTCATGTCATAAACACAAGGTGCTCTTGCTCCTCCTCTTCTTCCCTACTTGCGCTTATGCATCCGTGTGCATGAGTATGTGTGCAAGAGAGAGAGAGAGAGAGAGAGAGAGAGAGAGAGAGAGAGAGAGAGAGAGAGAGAGAGAGAGAGAGAGAGAGAGAGAGAGAGAGAGAGAGAGAGAGAGAGAGTGCATGCGCTCGAGATCTTGTGGTGGTAGCAGTGGCAATGATAAGGCGATTGAGCGACGACGAGGCTAGCTTCTTCTTCATCGTGGACATGGAAATCCCTGATCCTTGGTGGCATAGAAAGGTGAGCGATAATCTGTCTATCCATGTTAAGTTTGTCCTAACCCGATTGTGTGCTTGGAGGCTTTGTGGCTCGCATACGATGCATAACAAGTCCCTTGCATTGACACATACGACTGAGCGTACATTTTTGGTGCCATTGTCGGGGAGTTGCTATGCATCAAGCTCCATGGACGACCTGTGGTGCTATGTTTAAGGTTTGCATTTTTTTTTTTTACAAAGGCTGTGTGTGTGGTTAACGGTGTGGTTGGCGACAACAGAGGCCTATGTGTGTGTGTATGTGTGTGTGCACCTCCGATTTCTGTCCGCATCTATGTTTTTTGATTTCTGCATGCGTTTTGGCACTATTGTTTTTTCTGCTTTTTTTGTAAATTTTTTTAAGTGTTTTTTTGTCGCGTTTAGGCTAAGTTCAGATCAGGTTGAGTTTTCTACCAAAAAAAAAAACAAACAAAACTGAGACAGCAAGGCCACGGGGGAGAGGGGAGGAGAAATGAATTTTTAATTTTGAATTTTAATTAAAGAAATTTAATTGAAAAAATTTGAAAAAAGAAAGGGCCAAATTGCCCATAGCCCCGGCCCTAGTCTCGATCTTTTGATATAAATAAATAAATAAATAAATATATCATAGGGAGGGTCATCCTCTATAGCCTCCCTCTTAGTGATAGCAAGAATGAGGATTGTTCTATATATATAGGCTCCCCTTCCCAAGGGAGGAGTGGGTATGTGTGGGATAAAGGAGAGGCTCTCCCTCCAAGAGCCTCCCTTTGAAATTGACCCTTTCCCCCACCTTCCTAGGTAGAAATTGGCTATTTTGGGACCCGTGGATACCTCGATTGGTCAAACGTTGTGTTGTAAAATGCGCTAAGACATCCCAAACGACACGCTCAATTAGAGCTATCGCATGCCCTAGTTAGATAAGTGAACCTTAATAAAGTAGAAAAAACACAAAAACAACAAAACAAAACCAGGAGGAAAAACATACAAAAAACGGAAGAAACACATCTGAGGGTGCTTGCCAACACTTCTAAGACATTGAACCCATATGCATTTACGTTCTGGGCAAGTGCTAGAGCTTGACCAAATAGAGGGGGCTTGAGTTTATGCAAGTTCACACTACCCGCCTATGCTAGGTTTCGGGCCTTCGATCGAGACCCAAGGTAGCATCATTCAAGACCCACGCCTAGCGACAAGTGACTCTTCATCTGATAACGGCATGATGAAGGGACACCCTACACAAAACCTAGAGAATTCAAATTGAGACACACTTGCATTGGATCCACAAACTAGCGCTAGTGTGTTTAGTTGCTTAATGGAGACATTTGGTAGAGCCATGCGTTTAGAGCCCATGGCTAATGAACTACACGAAGGGGGTGGGGAGGTAAACTCCTCATACACATCTCAGTTGGGCCCAGTACTTCCACGAAGTGTCCAAGTGGATATTCCACCCACAGGAATGACTGAGGCTACTATCAAAATACCACCCTTCGAAGTCTTATTGCCTGACGGTAGAAGTTTGGCAATAAGTCTTCTCAGGGTGGTAGTTCGATAGAAACGTCAGTCATTCCTATGTGTGGAATATCCACTTGGACATAGACAAAGAAATAGAAATCTTACTCAATGCCAAACACCATCACACAATTCAAGGAAAGGCTACAATGCCAATGGGGCTAGGATTGTTGAGCAATCAGGTCGTCCTGACCTCGTAGTAACCAAGAGTATGAGTCAATGCAACCACCTCAAGAGGAACCTCTAATGCACCGACTCTTGATGGATCATTTCTCAATGAAAATTGGGAATATAACTTACACGATGAGACTTTGGCTGACCTACAAACTAGCTACACCTACCATGTGGGTTGGTTAGATATCTTACGATACACATCAAGTGCCCCAAGTCTAGAGGCACAACAATGTATGATTTGCGATGTCATCCATAAAATTATCCAAAATAAGAGGCATAATAGAGAAATAAATATACCTTCGATAGGTCCTATGACATTCTTAGATAATGTCAAGGCAAAACAATCGACACTATCACAAACGGAGACTCCTCTTGTGAGTCTGATAGATCCATCATACATTGCTTCACCCGGCATCTCGGTAGAACGTGAGGCCACAAAAAGCAGTAGTTTTACTTTTCCTAGTCTAGCACATCCTTCTCTCAGAGGACTACGTCTGCAAGTTTGACTCCAATGATGAGAGTGATAGAAAATGCATCCCTGACCCATATGGTGAATGATGCATCCAAACTTGCTCACCTTGCACCTCTGAATTCCATGCCATATTTCACATCTCAAGCAAGCCCCACACCTTTGGGTAGCCGGACTTTTATGCCCGCATCTTCTGTACCCCCGCGTGGTGCAACATTATTCCAAGCAAGGAACCCAAGGAGTATGCCAGTACCAGTGCCAAGGCCAATTCCACCTCCCATAGGCCTAGGAGCCCCTACTCTAGCCTTATCTACTCATGTGGGTTATTTGGTCGCCTTTGCTCAAATCATTGGTCAATCTATTGCACAAATACTGTAATACACTTAAGAGGGAGCCTAGAAGTAAAGTGATCCAAGCGGCAAATCTCACACAAGAATTTAATGGTGATGAGGATGCTAGGAAGAATATCAAGGTGTTTGAACATGTTTGTGACTCCTTAGAAGAACACAACGAGCTACATAGGTATAATGCCTTCAACTTGACCTTGAGTGGCAAGGCGGGAGGCTGGTTGGCATAGTAAGGTAAGTATTAACGGATGTCGGACAATGGCATGGTAGCGGTATGTACTTTACTCAAAATACTTTGCCTTGGACATCTACTGCTTGTTATCATATGAGGTATAAGGACTGGATTTTTGACCTCTAAAATACGATTGTCGTTAACTGATTTTTTTTTTATAATGTCACTCTTTTTAACGCTGTGTGCAACATGATTCAAAGTTACTCCTATGATTGGTATGTGGTCTTGAGATTACTAAGGTACTTTGGAAATTTTTTAGCCTTTGCAGGTTTTTTTTCGTTTGCAGATAGTGTCAGTTCATACCGTCAGACTGGTTTTTCTAAAAAAATGGGGTTGATCTTGGCAGTTTTAACACCGGAAGCACTGGGGACTATGGATAACTGGACATCTGAGTTGGAACTATCGTTTTTACTTGGCATCAAGGCTACTGTAGCCGTTAGCATGGAAAAACCCACCGTTCTGGGTTACTAATGTTTATGAAAAGGGTTTTCTTGGTGCACTGAATTGGAAGGTAAGTATACGGCCGCTTGGCTTGACATTTGTATGGTAAGTACCCGATTTGGGCTTGGAAAGGGGGTACACCCCGGATGAGTATTTTATGCTACAACTGGTACTGTCGTTGGTATAATTGGGTATCATGCTGTTTGTCGCTGCTGCAATCTAGCAAAACCCTCTGTGTAAGGTGGCGTATTGAATTTTAAAAAAAAACCATATACTTTTTGGCCCTGTACAAGGTAAAGTAGCTTATTTTTTCTGATGAACCTTGGAGGGAATATGGTTCCGTGGCATTCTATGTATAGACCTGATCGGTATTATTTTGGATTATTCGAGGCAATGTAATACAATATTTGCATTCACTTTTAGTCGTCGTTTTTGGATTCTAAAAACAGATAGACGGGCTATGCCTCTACCTTTTGGCTAACTATGAGATAGAATTTTTTTAAAAAAAATTAGGAAGAATTGGACTCCATTTGAGAAAAAACAAAAACATTATCAGTTCTAAACTTAGAACATTCTTGATAAAAAGAATTTAGGCTTGTTTACTGATAAAACCTCATTAATTCGACAGAGTATAACTCAAGTAGTGTGTTTTTTGAAGGAATATACCACTTGGGGTAAAAAAAAAGGAGAAATCTGATACTTGGATTAGAAGAGATAATTAATACAAGAAGGTTCTCTTTGACTAGAAACACTGTGAACATATATATAAATGATTTTACTTTGGACTTAACTTGTAAAAGGTAAAAAAGTTTTGTAAGATGGACATGGATAACAATTGGTATAGTCCATTGATACCTGTAACACACATCCAAGGCTAACTGAATTGTTGTCTTGTTTGGATGGATGCAGGTAAGGACTCTATCTTATCTTGGAAGGTTTTTTTGACTTTGGCAAGCTGTCCTACACTGGATGGAACACTCACTTATGATTTGGGAAGTTCTTTTACTATATGCATATTGAAAGGGGATCTCTTTCCTACAAACATTGTACTTAAATGATTCTAATACTGAGTTGTTTTTGTGGTTATCTGTTCTTTGTTCCATTGCTAGCTGTTTTTTGAATGTAAAAGTTCAATTATGTCTTATTATCTAAGATTTAACAGCTACACACACACACACACACACACACACACACACACACACACACACACACACACACACACACAAAGAGAGACTACACATACATTTGTAAAATAAAAAACAAAAATCTAGAGATTTAAATATGTGGTAGTAGGGTTCTCTCCTTCATTTGATGGGTTACATATTACTAAACATAATGCCTTTCACAAAGTCCTCCCAATCATAGTAGAGCTTGGTTGACATGAAGAACCAACGCATGGAAGAATGTGCTGCTCTGCATTCAACTCTAGTTTCTCTTCTTCTTAGAGTCTTCTCCCTCCTAATAGCTCTTTCCCGCCCCCATCTTGCTCTATGAGGTGTCTCTGATAACCTACAAATTGGACGTTTTTTGTGAGTTTTTCCATATGTCAAAAGCATTGTGGAGGCTCTCCCTAGCGAGAAGAATACTAATGCTAGAGTGACATCTCAAAGAGGTAAAGTTTTCATTGCTTTTAATAATAATCCAATATTTCTATGATGCGTTCCCACATAATGACATTAAAGGTCTTAACATGGTGCCTAATACAACATTTAGTTCATACATGTCACCGACTATGAGCATGCCTTTTGTTTTTGCCCGACATAGCTTCACAACTATGTTAACATCTCCATATCGCACGCGTAATGTGTACTATCCTACACCAAGGCTTTTAATAATAATCCAATATTTCTATGATGCGTTCCCACATAATGACATTAAAGGTCTTAACATGGTGCCTAATACAACATTTAGTTCATACATGTCACCGACTATGAGCATGCCTTTTGTTTTTGCCCCACATAGCTTCACAACTATGTTAACATCTCCATATCGCACGCGTAATGTGTACTATCCTACACCAAGGCTAGCAAGCGCTCAATTGTGCTCTAGCCAGACACAACATTCCCAATTGCATGTTGAAACACAAGAGTCCAACCAACATGGATTGGAGCTACAAGTGGGATTGCGCGTCTCATAAACACAAGCATAATAATCATGAAAGAAAAGGGCGCTAGTGAAGATAGTGATAAACCTCAAAGTAAAGCTTTAAGAAGGGGAATAATGCAAGGAGAGTTGCAACAACAAAGACAACCACTCAAGATGAAGGGGAGAACAAGAAGGCTTCATATTGGAAGGATCATTGGGTTGATAGAATTTTCCATATTCATGCCAGGGGGTGGGGTGTAAATAACCAATTCAACCAACCACAAAATGAAGGCATCAAACTTCAAGGGAGGATTGCAACCCAATTAGTATGGGGCAGTTAGCTATCGGTTGTGTTTAGAAGTTTTGAGTATTTTGAGTGTAAAGTGGTTGTCTAGGGTTGGGTTTAATGTGAAACGTATACCTTTGTTGCAATAGATTACGTCTATAATGTATTGTTTTGAATATAACATTCTAAGAGAGAGAGAGAGAGAGAGAGAGAGAGAGAGAGAGAGTTGGAGAGAGATTTTTCGACTTTACTAATAATAAACAAAATTGATTCCATAAATAACAATCCTTTAAATAAAATAAGATTTCTTTTATTAATAATAAACAAAAATGATTCCATAGGTAACAATCATTTAAATTAAATAAGATTTCTTTTGTTTAGATAATAGTATTTGTTCAAAGAAGAAGGATTTTTGAAAAAAACATTGTATCCATTTGGAGTAATTGATTGAAATTTCTTAATATAAATTTTTTCTAAGTGATTTGCTTTGTCCTTTATTGTTGTTGAATCTATAATTTCGATCGTGAACTTTTTGTAGAATGGCTTGTATCTGTTAATATTAGTTATCATCAATTTAGTGGGTTGTTTTTTTATGTTGCAAGATCCTTCTTTTTAGATTATTTGTTTGTCCAATATTTTTTATTATTTTTATTATATATTATAATTTATAGATAAAAATCTTACTTTTATTTTTTGGAGTTGTTGATTTTCAAAGAGACTTTGTTTTTGTAAAAAATTTGACAATTACAGTCTATTCAAGTGATTTTGTAAGGACTTTTATGAGTTTTAAAAAATATATAAGAGGTATTTAAAATCTATTTAAATATTTTGAAATGTAGATTGTCATTTTAAAGTAAGCAATGGATTCACATTTGGGTGGGAAGAGAGAGAGAGAGAGAGAGAGAGAGAGAGAGAGAGAGAGAGAGAGAGAGAGTTTGAGAGAGAAATGTGAGAATATATTATTCTACTTTATGTTGATATTTCATAAAAAATTATATACTGAATTTCTTGGTATTTGAGTAAAATATGAATTTTTGAAGTAATGATTGTACCTTGATTGGTGGATGGAATATCTGTAGGTATTGAAGTTGTTTGCGAAGATGATTCTCCTTTATTAGCTATATTCATATCTATAAATAATGTAATTTAATTTTATTTTTAGTTTGAAGAATTTTATGATTTATAAATAGAGAATGAATTATTATTTTGTACCAGTGTTTTGATTCATAGTAATGAAAAATTTGCAAGTAGTGCCATATTGTCTTCTTGCAAAGTCCATATCTAGTGATGCTATAATGCTCTCCAAAGTGATGCTGTTTAGTCGCTCGCGTACTCTTTTAGAATGATTGAGGCTAGTCTAGTATCAAGAGTTTGTAAAGAGTCTAATGGAATATTGTAGCCAAAATGCAATAAATTCATAGCATATGTTGAAATTCCATTGGTGTGTTTATCTAATAAAGCTTGTGCTTCATATCGCTCAAGCATTATATCTTCATCTGGTAAATCTTCTTTGAATATCTTAAGAATTCATATTGTTAGACTTGCAAAGTAAGTGTTGTTGAATTAGCTATATTTGAAATTATGAACAATATAAGGGAACAAGAGATCAGTCATGTGGGCTGATATGGAAGTATCAATTGCCTCCTAATGTGTGGGTAGTTGACCATGAGATACTATGCCAACATTAGTTTTTGTGGAGCTATGCGCACTCATTGGGAAGCACTCTAGCTGTTCTAGCCTATGGATCAATACACTTGTGTTATTGTTCTTTTTGGGCAACGGGTGCAAGTTGGAGAAGGGTACCATTGGTGTGCAGGGCGAGGAAGGGCTCACGGCATGAATATAGATCAAAAGGGGGAATCCTTGCATTTCAAGGTTGCAAAGCTTGCTCAAAAGGTTTCCAAATGGCAAGGAGAGAACATGTGTGCAGAGAAGGGACAACTTGGAACATGTTGATTGCAGGATGTCAACATGATTGTGGCAAAGAAGCGGGTTGTTTTCAGCATGAGCAAAGCAAAGACCAAATTTTTTATGCAATCACATATGATTGTGCTATGAAGCTTGTGGCCTTGTACAAAACATTGACATGGGTTGGTTAATGCACATTGAAGTTGCTACTTAGGGCTATTGTAGAGATATGATTGCTCGGTGGTGCTTTGGTCGCCATACATGCAAAGTACAAAATCCTTGTGAAAGAATAAAAAGTTTACTGTGAGATTTCTGTCCAATGTTGTCGCTTGGAGCACCTTGATTGTGGGATATGCCCAACATTTTCGTGGCAAGACAATTCTGGGCTCTTTCTAAGAGATGCTACATAGGGATTTCTTTCAAGACAAAGCCTCTTGAAATGCACCATAAAGGAGGACATATAGGAGATAATTCCCAACAAGGGCTGGCTCATAGGTAGGGATTGTTGCAAAAATGCATCATGCTTGATGGTGGTGTCTTGGTCGACATGTATGGCAAATGCGATGTCCTCGCTAAAGCCCAAAATGTTCTTTGTACACTTCCTGTCCAAAATGTCATCATTTGAGCACAATGATTGCAAGACCTACAAAATCTGGGTGGAACAAGAAATCTCTGGGCTAATTAAGCGGATACAAAGCTAGGGTTTCTTTCCAAGTGAGCCTCTAGGAATACACAAATAGGAGGGTATGCCTAGCAAGGGATAGCTAGTACTCGAGGGTACTGCAAAAATATCTCTTTTTAGGTAATGCTTTGGTCAACAAGTATGCCAAATGGGGAAACCTCACAAAAATACAAATGTTCTTCATGAGCTTCTTTTTTGGGACATCGTCAGTTCAAACAGGCTGATTGCAAAATTTGCTCAACTCAGCTGTCGAAAGGAAGCTTTGGGCTATTTTTGATGAATGGTGTCTTGGTCGACATGTATGGCAAATGCAATGTCCTCACGAAAGCACAAAATGTTCTTCTTACGCTTCCTGTCCAAAATGTCATCATTTGAGCACAACAATTGCAAGAACTACAAAATATGGGTGGAACAAGAAAGATCTGGGCTATTTAAGCAGATACATAGCTAGGGTTTTGTTCCAAGTGAGCCTCTAGGAATACACAAATAGGAGGGTATGCCTAGCAAGGGATAGCTAGTACTCAAGGGTACTACAAAAATATCTCTTTTTAGGTAGTGCTTTGGTCAACAGGTATGCCAAATGGGGCAACCTCACAAAAATAAAAAATGTTCTTCATGAGCTTCTTTTCTGGGACATCGTCAATTCAAACAGGCTGATTGCAAAATCTACTCAACTTAGCTGTCGAAAGCAAGCTTTAGGCTATTTTTAATGAATGCAAATGAGACTTTTCGGTCAATTGAAGTCTCTTAGAATACATCTATAAGAGGATATGCCCACTGATGACTGGCTTGTAGTCAGGGGCTATTGCAAATTGTCTTTCTTGGTGGTTCTTTGGTCGACATGTATGCTAAATGCAACGTATTCTCAAAGGCTCAAAATGCTCTTCTTGATTATCCTATCAAGAATGCCATCACTTGGAATGTGTTGATTGTAGGAAATGGCCAACATCATTATGGAAAAGAAGTTTAAAATAAGCCTCTTAAAATGCACTTATTAGGAGGATATGGTTGGCTTGTAGTCAGTCCTTGCTGGGCACTTATTAGGAGGATATGATCAGCAAGGGCTAGTTTGTAGTCAGGTGTTATTGCAGAAACATGTTTTGCTTGGTGGTCCTTTGATCAACATGTATGCCAAAAGCACAATATGCTCTTAATGAGCTTCCTATCTTGGATGTTGTCCCTTATAGTGTGTTGACTATAGGATAAGCCCAACTTAGCTATGACTCAAAAGCTCCTAGATGTTCTAAGCAGATCCTAACTGGGAGTTCCTCGTGAGGCGAAGCCTCTTAAAATGCACAAAGGATATTCTTGACAAGGGCTACTCAAAGTCAGGGGCTGTTGCAAAAACACGTCTTAATAGGCGATGCCTTGGTTGACATGTATGTCGAATGCCGCATCCTCATGAATATGGATCACAAAAGCATGAGTAGTTATTAATGTCCTTACCATTTAGGATGTCATCTTTTAGACTATATTCATTGTAGGTTATGCTCAACAAGGGCAAAGTCAGAATGTATGGACAGAAGGGGCTTACCTTTGTGGATGCCTGTACTGATGTATTGTATGCATGTATAGCAAATGGTAGCACTTCATCCCAATTGTGGTGTAAGGGATCTACAAAGGATGCTATGACCTGTTTTATAGTGTAATTGAGTCTTTTGATCAACCCATTTGTCTGTGGGTGATATGGAGATGTGAACAGCTATCGGATTCCCAAAGTCGGGGACAAAACTTGCAACACTTCACTTATGAACTATGTGCCTTGGTCTGAGAGAAGTTGCAATGGGCATCCATGATTGAAAATCACCTTTTTTAGTAAAGCAACAGCTATAGTGGAAGCACTAGCATCGGGAAGGGCGAGAGCCGGCCTCACACAACCTAGCTAGATATTTTGTAATTACTTGAGGTTGATGTAGGGAATGGACCCATTAAATCCCAGCCAACCAGTTTGAATGGTTCATTTACGACAATTGGAGACAAGTGCCCCACCTGTTTGTGAAGGTGATTTGATGCTTTGACAAATTCCTCATTGTTGTAAGAATTGTGAGACTACTTGTCTCATTTTTTGCCAATAATAATGTAATCTGAGTTTCTATAATACCTTATGAAAGCCCAAATGGCATGATTGAGGATGTGCAAGTAGAACTACATGATTGAGGATGTGCAAGTAGAACTACATGTAGATGAGTTGTAGAGCTTTGGGTAACACAACCTAGTGTTGTTGGCTAGGAGTTATGTAGAAAACCACATTGTCGATGAGAATGAAATGACGTTGTTGCATTGTTGGAAAAGGAGATTTATCAAGCTGATAAGATCCTCGACTTCCTCCTAACGACCTGCATTCAATTCAAGTCAAGCCAACTAAAGCTGGTGCAATAGATTGGTTGTTTTACATGCAACAACACCAACCTCTTCTTTGACATACACTGATTAATAACCTACAGCAAGCTCAAAGTAACATTCAGCTGGAATAAGATGTTAAGGCCTCCTCTCAAATGTGCTAGTGCTATTTTTGATAAAAAAAGTGGCACAGCCTGGTTAGCAAATCCAACACCACACCCATGGGGAATTCGACTAATGATCAGCATTAGCAAATCTTGGCAACTCCATTCAACAAAACTCCAGCATCAAACAAGAGACCACACCCACAAGCATAGTCACTTTGAGTCCATATTGCCTTGTCGTAGTGGATGCAAAGAATGTTGCAATGAGAGTAACTACATAAAGGGACAATGTGAGAAGCTGTAACATCTGGTTGTCGTAATCACAGTATGGGGAGAATGTTGAAGAATTTTCCTTCTTCCTCAGCACCTTGGGAAAGAACTTCACCAAAAATTCATCCATGGATGTCACACCACCAAAAACTCCGACATCGCAGCCAAACATAAGTCCACCGCTTGCAGCAATGATACAAGTCATGACAACAAATGGTCATTTTGGCTTCATATTTAGAAGCTCGGGCTCCGGCTGAAGCAGCCATGAAATATCCGCCTTCTGTGTCTATGTTTTCCATGGTTGTGGGCATAAAAGTGAGTTGTTTGATGAAAAGGCGGCATGCGATAGGTGTGATCCGCAACTTGAGCAGGCGGTAGAGACTCTCCAGGTTTTACAAGTATTGATGGAGCATATGTGGGAAGATGAGGCTGGAGGAGGGTTGGGCTTGCATCATGTATGATTCAGGTGGGCTCAATGAGGGCCATGTAGAGTCGGAGACTATGGATTCAGAAGGGATTGGAGTATGGCCGGCCTTAGATGCGATTGTGGGCCAGCGTGGGGATGATGCTATGCCAGTGACGATAGGGTATAATCAGCCTTGCTTCATGCAGGAGTGGGGTGGACTCGGTGAGGGCCATGTAGAGCCTGAGAGTTTGGATTCAGAGATGATTGGGGTGTGGCCGATCTCAGATGCGCTTGTAGGTTAGTGCGTAGGCGCAAGAGCCCATGGACAGACGTTGAGTTCTGTAGGCGAGGAGGTGCGCCTACAGTCGAGTATGGCTGCCGACCACTTGTTGTGGAGATGGTTTGCAATGATGTACATGTAGAGTCGGGCGAGGATCAGCCCACTATCCTAGATGAGTTGAGAGAGCTCGATGTAGTCTTTGCAAAGACTGAGCCTTTTGCTTTGGAGTCGGTTGACGCACCTCACCTAGAGGTTAGTATGCATGCCTCCGAGGAGGATCTTGCAGATGAGTTGATAGTCCAGCGGGCGTTTCTGGTGGTTGTTCAGAGGGATGTTGTGAGACATGATGCATTGGACTCAAGGGCTAAGATACAGTCAGATCGTGATTCGTTTATGAGATTAGACCCGCCAGCCTTCTTCTACCACACGGGCGGACTGCGAGAGCCATCCGAACCAGTGCTCATGCTTGGGTGTGCGGATCAGCCCATTATATTATCTCTTCGCGAGGGGTTATAGGATGTGTATGCAAGTTCGAATGCGTTGTATGCATGGACAGGACGAGCTTTGCGGTCTATGTATGAGTTGATGAGATGCAGTCAAATGTCATGGCGGAAGGATTGCCTACCTTCCTTGCGGGAGCACTTGCTGCATATGTTTGTGTTATATTAACTAATATCTAATTCTCCTAAATGATTTTCTCATGTTAAACTGATCATTTAATATGGGAAAGTTCCAGGGGAGAAAAATCTAGAATATTGGTAAAGCTGGCAGATCGGCCACAGTAGGGATCCAAAGGAGAGAAAATAGGGATCCAAAGGGGGGCCCATCTGCAAAAGAGCAATGTGCAACAATGGGCTCAAAAGACCCTTCCAAAATGCTAAGGTTCCAAAATTCAAAGGTTATGTCCAATGCTCAAAAGCTTAGGAAATTGGATGCTTTGTGTGTGTCCCCAAAAGTCTTCATGACTCCTACATAGGAGGGGGCGAGCCCAAGAAGTAGGGGATGAGAGAGAAACACACACACACACACACACACACACACACACACACACACACACACACACACTCACAAGCTTCCTTTGTACACAAGGGGAAAAAGGGACACATGTCAGCTCCCTAAGCCATGCCCACAAGGTGTACTCAAATCCTATTGGATGGCCTTGGAGGTGGACCAACAAGAATTAGGCTACAGTAAATCTAGTTTAATGAATTTAAAAACACTTAATAAAAGAACCAATAGGAATTAAGCTCTCTAGAAGACTATTGGACAGTCTTCCAAGGGGTCCAATGAGCATTCAGCAACCCAATGGCTTGCCTGATTACTATTGTCCAGGAGACAAAGGGGTCCAATGAGAGTTTAATTGCATTATCTAATTACCTAAAGCTCTCACAAAAGAGACAGGGGGACACATGTCAAAAGGATATCACTTATGCTCTTGAAATTCCATTGGCTAAGCCTGGGGAGGTCCAATAGGGCTGCAGCATGAGAAAATAGCAAGAGGGGTCGACCAAGAGAGAGAGGGGGCTGGATTTTACAAGGCATTATCACTTACACACTGACACTAGTCCATGTGTGGAGTAAGAAGACTCTCTCTCCCCTTCTCAAGCTTTAATGGAAAGCTTATCACCTACTCCAAGCTTGGAGAAGGGAGGCCTACACCAACAACTCTTGGCTTTGTGATGCAAATCCAACCAAGATCCAAGCTTCAATGCATGCTCATCTCCTCTACCATGCTAATTACTAAGCAAAGCTATGCTAATATGAGTGATTATGTAAGGAGATGTACATCTTTCTCGTAAGACTACTCCTTCTTCCTCTCAATCTACTCTCACACCCTGCTAGCTCTCACTGAAGGAGTACGAGCGGAAGTGCGACGCGAGAGAGAGTGCGAGAAGAAGAGCACGACGATATGGTGAACTCGCTCTAATGTAATGTGTAGAGCATAGTGAGTTCTTATTAGGTTTTTATAAAAGAATATGTGTACATACATGGCGCCCAGTTACCTGGGCGACCACATTGGGCTTTATACCCCAACAACCTCCCACTTAAAGTCCAATGTGGTACTTTAAGTGTGAGAGAAGATACTATACAAGCTAATATACAAGAGATGTAGAGAAGTGATGTACTACCCTACACCTAACTGCTTGTGAAAATGCGCAAAGCTCTCTGAGGGAAGTCCTTTTGTAAGTAGATCAGCAGGATTTTCTGTGGTGTGAACTTTGACAAGCTGAAGTTGCTTATCCTCGAGCATTTCCCTGATGAAATGATACTTCACATCCACATGCTTTGTCTTTGAGTGATAAACTGGATTGCGAGACAATTGTATAGCACTTTGACTATCACAATATAACACAGGCATCTCTTCTTTGATTCCCAAATCTGTTACTAGTCGATTAAGCCAAATTGATTCTTTGCATGCCTCTAATGATGCAACATATTCAGCCTCTGTAGTAGACTGAGTAACACAATCTTGTAATCTAGAACGCCATGATACTGCTCCACCAGCCAATGTAAAGACATACCCTGACGTAGACCTTCGGTTGTCTAAGTCACCTGCATAATCTGAGTCTGTAAAACCCTTTACACTTAGCTCCTGACTCCCATAGCATATACGCATACTCTTTGTAGCTTTCAGGTATCTCAATATTCCTTTCACTGCCTCCCAATGTTTCTTGCCTGGGTTTGACATGTATCGACTTACTACTCCCACTGCAAATGCAATGTCTGGGCGAGTAGCAATCATTGCATACATCAAACTACCCACTGCAGACGCATATGGAATCTTATCCATTTCAGCCTGTTCTTCCTCAGACACAGGACAATCTTGTTTGCTAAGTTTCACATATGGTGGCAATGGAACACTCAATGCCTTTCCCTTCTCCATATTGAAACGTTGCAAAACCTTGTCAATATACTCTGTTTGAGATAACCAAATCAACTTCTTTGATCTGTCTCTCTCAATGCGCATACCAAGTATATGACTTGCCTCACCCATGTCTTTCATGTCAAACGATTTTGCCATCTTTGACTTCAAAGCTGAAATTTCTTCCAAGTGCTTGCCAGCAATCAACATGTCATCCACATACAAAATAAGGATCAGCCAACTGCCATCCTTAGCCTTCTTTGTATATAGACAGTGATCGAACTCACTACGTTTGTAGCCTTGAGAAAGCATAAACTTGTGGAATTTATGGTACCATGCCCTCGGTGATTGTTTTAAGCCATAAAGACTCTTTAACAACTGGCATACCCAATCTTCCTTGCCTTTCTCAACAAACCCTTCTGGCTGCTGCATGTAAATTTCCACATCTAAATCACCATGCAAGAACGCTGTCTTGACATCCATTTGGTGCAACACCAAATCTAATATGGCAACCAATGCAAGAAAGCATCTCAATGTAGTCATCTTGACCACCGGAGAGAAGACTTCATCAAAGTCAATGCCTTGTTCTTGCTTAAAGCCCTTGGCAACAAGCCTTGCTTTGTACTTTGGCTGACTATCATGAGCGGTGATCTTATACCTGTAAACCCATTTACAAGGTAGAGCCTTTTTGCCCATGGTAATTTAACTAGCTTCCATGTCTGGTTTTTATGCAGAGCTGTCATCTCTGACTGCATGGCCAATTGCCAATTCCCGGAGTCCTTCATTTGCACTGCTTCCTTGTAACATGAAGGCTCATTGCAATCAGTCAACATGACATAGTTCATAGATGGAACAAACCTATCAGGAGGTCGCGTGACACGTCCAGATCTACGCACAATAGGTGGCTCAGGCTCAGCCACAACCTGTGGTTCCACTCTATCCTGTCCTTGCTCCTCTTGAGCCCTGACATTTTGTCTTGCACGTGCAGGTCCATCTTCTTGGAAGACAACTCTTCTAATCTCCTCAACCCTCTCTGGTTTAGAATGATATTTGGATTCATTAAAGTGAACATCATTGCTGCGGACAACCTTTCTGGATTCGGGATCCCAAAGTCTGTACCCCATCTCACCAGAATTACCATAGCCTAGAAAGATGCACTTTCTACTCTTTGGCTCAAGTTTGTTCCTAAATTCCTTTGGAACGTGAGTATATGCCTCACAGCCAAAGACTCTGAGATGCTTGTATGAGGGCATTTTGCCTGACCATACCATCTCTGGCACTGAATCCTTCTGCAAAACCTTGCTAGGAGATCTATTTACAAGATGAACAGCTGTTGATACAGCTTCAGCCCAAAACCCATTTGGCAGCTGTGCATTAGACAACATACTTCTGACCTTCTCTTGTATGGTCCTATTCATCCTCTCAGCAACACCATTTTGAGGAGGATTGTAAGGAGCAGTAAGTTCACGTTTTATACCTTTTGACTCACAAAAGTCCTGAAAGGCCTTTGAAACATACTCTCCACCATTGTCAGTGCGTAAGCATTTAAGCTTCTTGCCACTCTGATTCTCCACAAGTGTCACAAACGTTTTGAAAACACTAAACGCTTCATCCTTGTGCTTGAGAAAGTAAACCCATACTTTCCTCGAGTAATCATCTATAAATGTCATAAAGTAAGAAGCTCCCCCTAGAGATAGGTTAGGCATAGGTCCACACAAATCACTATGAACAAGTGCCAATTGTGTATCTCTTCTACTGCTTCTATGCTTATGTGGCTGCTGTGTTTGCTTACCATACAGACAATGTTCACAGAATTCAAAATCATTAAATGAAAAGCCAGGCAAATAACCAGAACGAGACAAGATTTCCATTCCCTTCTTGGACATATGTCCTAACCGGCTATGCCACAAAGAAACGTTCGGCTGCTCGGTTACATTGATTACATTTTTAGAGACATTTGATACATAAATCATGTAAAGTCCTCCAGACTTTACTCCATGTGCTACTGTCATAGAACCCTTGGATATCTTCCACATGTTCTGTCCAAAAGTGGTGACGTAGCCAGCATCATCAAGTAAACCTGTGCTGATCAAGCTCTTTGTAATTGCGGGAACATGTCTCACATTCTTCAGCGTGAAAGAAGAGCCATTCTGAAACTTCAATTGAACATCTCCAACACCTAAGATCTCACATGTCTGCCCATTGCCTAGCCGAACATGATCTTTAGTGGTCACATAAGAGGTAAACCACTCCTTGTTTGGAGACACATGAAGTGATGCCCCTGAGTCTATAATCCAGTCACTCAGTGCATTTCCATCAGATGCTGTAAGAAGAGCTGAGTCCATTGTATTCTTCAAGAAGTAGATGTCTCCTGACACTAGACTGTCATCCTCTGCAACAGTGTTTGTCACATTTATTTCTTGAATCTTCACTGAGGACTTGTTCTTCTCACCATGGTCTTCAGCTTTCTCTTTGCCTTTTTTTGCTTTCCATTCTCTGCAGTCTCTTTTCATGTGACCCTTCTTGCCACAATGGTAGCATTCTATGTCACTCTTGCCTTTAGCACTGCGGGACTTGCTACGAGACGGATTCCTCTTTCCACCTTTGTAATTTTCTTTGGTCCTTCCCCTGACAACTAAGGCTGTTCCTTTGCCTTTGTCCACTGTCTTTCTATTGGTGTCTTCAGTAAGCAGACTTCCTTCTACACCTGCTATGTTCAAACCATATGGAGGTGCAGAATTACTCAAAGCTGTGCGAAAAGTGTCCCAACTATCCGGCAAGGTGATCAACAGGAACATAGCTCTAACAGGTTCATCAAACTTGACACCTTGAGCTGACAACTGACTATAGATTGTGTTGAATTCATTCAGATGATTGGACATAGGTGTCCCTTCTTTCATCTTCAAGTCAACAAGCTTCTTAAGCCAGTATACCTGTGAGGCTGCACTCTACTTCTCATAAAGATCACTCAGCTTTAACCATGCTTGATAAGCCGACATCTCGTCTGCTACATTGAAGTAAACGTTTTTTGCCAAAGTCAGCATAATGGTAGAAAGTGCCAATTCATCCATTTCGCTCCATTCATCTTCGTCCATATCTTCTGGTTTTATCCCCTTGAACTTTATAGGTTTTATCTGCTTCTTTTGTACCAACACGTGCCAAATCTGCTTCTTCCACAATGGGAAATTGGTTCCATATAGCTTCTTGATATTGTAAAAAGCAGTGTCCTGTGATCCAGCCATAGCTACGCTTCACAATGGTTTACTTTCCTGGGAAAAATTCGGCAGAGTTTCCCCTATAAACTGACCTCTGAACCAATATCAACCTGTCAAATGAACCAAAAAAACTTCAGATTCTGCATAAATTTCGGTAGAGTCTCCTTTGTAAAATGGCTCTGGTGTACTAAAAAACAGACCAAAAAACAGCTCAAAAAACACTGTCTCTCTAACACTGTAAGCTGCGGGTAAACCTATCCTGCACCTGTACTGTCTCTGTCCTGTCACTGTCCTGTAAGCATAGACTGTGACAATGCCTCAACAACAATAAAGCAAAGCTGCAATCCCAACTGTCTATCTCACAGTCAATACATCCTAGCTGCCTATCTAAGGGTGCTCGAGGGATCGCTCCAAGACCTGTATCACCGAAAGGATCTCAACATTCGAGAATCCCCCAGCTCAATAAAACCTCACTCGACCCTCAACAAAGGCTGCAGTAAATCTGACAGTACATAGACTTCCCACAAAGTCATACATCCACAAATTTCCCAATGTATGCTGTAACCGCTGCGGCGGTTGTTTGCTGCGTGACTCACAGCCAGCAAGCCCTCAACAGACTTACATCATCTCTGACAATACATCCCATGTGGAAGTACCTGCAATGTCAGGATGAAATCTGGAATATCAAGCAGCAAACACAAGCTACCTGATGAACTAGTGGATGTCGCCTACAGGCTGTGTGTAGATGCGTCCGTGTCGTATGTGACACGCCTCCAAGAATTGTGAGCCGTCCTTCGATTTGTAGACAACCACAAATCAACACTCTGGGAGTGTCGATATTCTCAGCACCTGCAGTCGGATCTGCACCCGCTGAGACCACGTAGTCGAAAATGGCCTGCGTAGACCTTTGTCAAAGCCGAACGGTGGTCGAGATGACCTCATATTTGGGGCCGTGTCTTCGTCTGTCGAATTTCACTCCAATCTGAGCTGGTGACTCTAGGCTCCTGCAGTGCTGCCCCGAGCCTCGATCTGAGCTCTGATACCAGTTAAAGGAGTACGAGCGGAATTGCGACGCGAGAGAGTGCGCGAGAAGAAGAGCACGAAGCTATGGTGAACTCGCTCTAATGTAATGTGTAGAGCATAGTGAGTTCTTATTAGGTTTTTACAAAAGAATATGTGTACATACCTGGCGGCCCGCCCACTTACCTGGGCGACCACATTGGGCTTTATACCCCAACACTCACCATCTTCGAAGGTGTGTGAGCTCTTGGGTTTGAGACCCTGAGGGAATTGATGTTGTGTTTAATAAGTGTTTTGCTTAGTGCTTAAAGTTTTCATCTTCCTTGCACTAGCTAGTATTGAAGGAACACAAAGAATTGTATTGTAAAATGTCTCTCTTGATGGGAGAAACCATAATACAAAGCCTTTTGGAGGGGGGACCGGCTCCATTCAAATCCGGTCCTCAATTGTTGTCAATAGCTTAATTTTTCTCTTTTTTGAAGTATTGTTCATGCTATCTAACTAGGTGTTATACTTTTTGTTGCTCTCTCCACCCAAGCACTCTTGTTATTCTCATTAGGAATTATTCTAACGAAATGCTCACTATGTTCATGCTATTTTCCGCTACACACAAGTTACTAGGCCATTAAATGTTACATTGGTATCAGAGCACAAGGTTTCTCTTTTCTTGCTCAAGAAGGGAGGTCCTCAAGATAGCTATAAATGGTCGGTATTATTAATTGCATGTGAGTAAGTAGAATAGGGATTTTTCAGCCTTGCCGTGCGTCTATCTTCATGCAGATAACGGGGCATCACCATCGAGAGCTATGGTCTTAATAGTGGAGTCCTACGGGGCTTCACTATTGAGCTATTAGAAGCTTGACAGGAGTCGGTGCTATTTTGGTGTTGAACGACCCTCTCTTCTATTCCTTGCAATTAATGGTATTCGAGCCACGGGTACAGTAGCTTGAATGCTTTTTCTAAAAGGGTAAAGAGGAGTAGCAATTAGGGCTTGAAGTGTCAAAGTACACATAAAAAGTTTACACCTAAAAGTTGTTAGAATGGCTGACAATAGTAAAGAGAGTGAAATTAATGTTGATAACTTTGATTTTGCTAATGAGCAGGCTATTAATGATGCCCCTATGCTTGTTAACTACCTTGTTTCTGTTGGGGTATAGGCGCCTGTGCCTTGCCCAGCCGCCCAGAGTCTGGGCGCCCACTGACTTGTATACCTTATACATAGCATAAGTGTATAGGGGGCTGCTCACTCTTTGAGTCTCCCCACCCATATCTGTGTGTCGCGTGTCTCCTTCTCTCTCTCACTCTCCGTCTATGGTGCTCCCCGATCCCCTTCAATTGGTATTAGAGCTATGGTGACCGCGGAGAGCACGACGGCTTTGAGAGCTTTGAGGCGATAGCTCGGTCTCTCTCGACGGTAGAGAGATTAAGAAAGCAGAAGACTTACTGTGAGAATGCAATGGGAGCTTGTGAGCTCAGTTGAGCGTGATGAATGCTCTTGTGGAAGCTCAGAAAGGAGTGTGGAAGACTGTGTGTAAGTGAAGGTGCTGCCCTAAAACTGTGTGCGCAACAGCACTATTTTCAGATTCGTTTTTCTCCTTGTAGAATGCAGATCTGAGAATTCTGTCCTATGTGCCCATCCGTTTCGACGTGGTCTACAACTTTGCAGAAGAAACTTTTTGCAAATTCCTCACCGTTTTGCTGATATTCAGCTCAGACTGACTGTATACAGAAATTCCAGATTTTCTATTGTCGCATTGTGTGCGAGTTTGATGCACTTTTGGAAGCACGGGAGATGCTTGAAGTTGAGTGCATAAATTCTGAGCTGAAGATGCAATTGCAGATTGTGTTAAGCTTGTGGTTTGAGGGTTTTTTGGTAGACTTGGGCAACGAAGTACGGAGGCTTTTACACACCACCGAAGCGGTCTCTTGAGAGACGCAGGTTTTTGGAGCACACAGGTGGAGCTTCTTTCACTGGTTTTCACAAAATACTTTGGCAGTGATTTTGTGCTTGGATTCATGGTCTTTGCGGATGGTTTGTATATGGTTATGGCACATGGTTGATGCCCATTATATATGCATTTTGGCGAGCACTTTCAAGTGCCGGTAAGCTCTCTTGAGAGCATTGTTTTCGCATTGATCAAGTTTTCGGATTGCAAATCTTTTGGCGTTTGCTTATGCGCAGTCACTCCGTTGATGTACGTTGAGTGCGGATTGCCATTGTATGTGAAAATGTGGAGCCATTTTGGCATTTCTACTCATTGGCATTGAGTAGTGTTATGGTTTATGGTAGAGACTGTACTTGAGTTTTTGCTCAGTTTTCAGGGAAAATTCTGTCCGATTTTTCCCAGATTCTTGCCATAGTTTGTGATCGAGTGTTTACTCTCACTTTGACAGGTTTTGTCAGTTTGGACACAGTTTTGTGTTTTTGTATCCACTCTCGCAAGAGTGAGTTGTGTATCTTTCTTTGCTTGAGACAGTGGTTTGCTCTCGGGTGGGAGAGTCTTGTGATCTCGAGCATTGTTTGCCATAGTTTTGCAGAGCTTATGCATGTATATTGAGTGTAGTTTGATGCGCATTGATTGCTCATTGTATTGAGCTTGCAGGACAATGGTTATTTTGTGTTGATAGCCATTGTGCGTCGAAACTCTGGCGAAATTTTCCCAGGAGTTTTATGCGTATCATTTATGCGATCTAGGTAGAGATTGCGGGCTGCACTCAACATTTGTGTGCAGTGTTCTCTGCAGGTGGGAGATTTGTGCGTGTGTATGCATCGATACCGCACAGTGTGGGCTTGGTGATTAGCTCACAGATTGCAGTGTGATACTAGAGCATGCGAGGCTTGTATTTACATTGCGGGAGCTCTATTTTGGAGTGTGTCTCACAGGTTTTACATTGTGTTTCTGGCCATATTTGTAGACAGTTTCCAGGTGTTGTTGGTGAGGTGGTTTTGCTATCTAGCTTGCTACTTGTGCTCATGGTAGAGATAGGTGATCGATCAGATTGTGACCTTTCACAGATGCGCATGTTTGATGGGTCAGACTTTGCGGCATGGAGAGAGTGTATGCTTGATGCATTGACACAGTGAGGGTTGCATGGACCATTGAGTGGTGATGCAGATAGACCTTCATGCTTGTCTGACGATCAGTGAGAGGAGCTAGAGGAGATGGCACTATCTACACTCTCTTTGCACCTTGCGGAATCTGTATACGCTCTTATTATGTATGAGACTACTACGAGAGCACTTTGGCGCAGATCACATGATATGTATGATAGATCTGAGTCATCACGGACTCGTGTGAGACATGTACATTCACGAGCACGCCGACAGGTGACATGTTGGTATTGTGGTCATTTTGGACACGTTAGACAGCGTTGTTTTCGTCGTATGCGACATCGTAGGAGACATGGCAGTCTTAGAGATGTATGTAGTGATGCCATGGACTCAGTTGCTTTGACAGTTGAGGCACATGTAGTGTCGGAGTATACTAGTGACGGGGATGTCACTTTTACCTCGAGCTATGCACGAGATGCTATACATGTGGATAGTGCACTCCCTTCGCAGTGGTTGCTAGACGCAGATGCTATGTTTCATGTCACGCCGCATCGTGCATGGTTTTGTAGCTATTCTAGCGGGATGCTTGGCAGTGTACGTTTGACCGATGGATCGGTGCATGCGATAGCAGGTGCAGGAGATGTGAGACTGTCATTACCGAGTGGTGCATCTTACTTGTTACGACATGTGCGCTATGTACCAGATTTGACAGTGAGTTTGATCTCGTTTGGTCAACTTAGAGATTGTGGATGCCAGATTTCGCTACGAGAGCGAGATTTTGTGATGCATTTGGGTTCGCTAGTGATTGCGAGAGGTGCCAGGAGTGGTACAGGTTACCCATTGCATGTGGATCACGGGAGAGACGGTGTTGTCTCTGTGATCATGCAGCCAGGTAGAGAGCGAGAGAGCAGGCGAGTCTCTTTTGCTCATGGGTTGCAGGATGCTTTGCATGGAGTGCAGAGTAGTGAGCTCGTTGTGCACACAGTTGGGGCACGACTTGAGCAGTCACACAGAGAGGTGACAGAGTCAGACATGCATGCTTTGCTAGTGACTGAGCAAAGCAGAGAGTCAGTTGTGCGAGATACTTCTATGAAGGATAGACAGGTAGAGCGGTCTTGCTCTAGTGAGTCACGACAGGAGGACGTTGTGTAAGAGTCTATGCATACGGAGTTAGAGCATGAGAGCTCTAGTGAGTCACAGCAGATTGAGTGGTCATGTTTACAGTGGATGATTGTAGAGGAGGCTGAGATGTCAGCGATTATGCGATCATTCCTTTCTATGCTCGAAAGTGAGCATGGGGATATAGTTGTGCAGGACATGTCTTCCAGCAGACACCTAGAGCAGCAAGTTTGCTCTGAGGTTGCACGACAGGTTGATGCTTCTTTTGTGGACACTCAGGAGATGCATGTGGCTGACATGCCTTGTCAGTCAGAGATGCCTATTTCTAGGGATATATATGTTGATTCATGCCCCGTAGAGCTAGCAGGGCCCGCTAGCATTGCATCGGCATTTGGTGGTGTCATGTATGAGATGCTGATCTTGAGACCGGATATCGCAACTGTAGTGGGAGCATTTGCAGTTGGGGTTGTCAGTCGTTTGTTGACTAATAATGGCATAGTGCACGAGGGAGATATGCAGGTATTGTGTACATACTTGCAGTACGTGTGCAGTACGTCTGGTGGTGTATGGACTTACACGGGAGCAGGACAGCCGGATGCACACGATCACAGCCAGCCAGTGGGCATCGGCCTGTGCCTTGCCCGACCGCCCACTGACTTGTATACCTTATACATAGCATAAGTGTATAGGGGGCTGCTCACTCTTTGAGTCTCCCCACCCATATCTGTGTGTCGTGTGTCTCCTTCTCTCTCTCACTCTCCGTCTGTGGTGCTTCCCGATCCCCTTCAGTTTCTAGGCTTCAACAAGCCATGGACAATCCATCCCTCCAAAGTGAAGTGCAACAGCAGCTTCGTACTCATGGGATTCTCCAAGCTCCCCACCATGACGAGAGAGCACCTAGGAAGCCTCCTTGTGAGACTTCCAAAAGAGGCCTCTCTCCAATTAGGAAAGAAGAAGAGGATCCATATGAAGGGCTCAAGAATTTACTTCTTGATGATGCATCTCCTTCCCAAAGGAGAACTTAAAAGCTACCACCGAAGGAACGAGAAAGAAGTGAGTCTCCTGCCACCTTGATGGAGATGGCTCCACGAAGACAGCGGGCTAAACGATCTCCATCACCTCCCAAGTGGAGAAGGCCATCACATACTTCTCCACACCATAATTCAAAGAGGGATGATAAAAAGCAAGAGAAGAAAAAGGCGAGAAAGAGGACACCCTCTTCTCCATCTTCTTCATCCTCTTCCTCTTATGAAAGTGATGGTGAAGACAAAGAAGATCAAGGCAAGAAAAAGGCGAGAAAGAGGTCACCCTCTTCTCCATCTTCCTCAAATTCTTCATCTTTTAAAGAAAGTGATGGTGCAAACTTTGAACCATAAAATAGAAGAGACCATAGGAAATCCTATGCCGCGTGGAAGAGGTCGTCCAAGCTCAAGAAGTTCAAAGAGGGAGGGAAGAGCATCTCTTTCATTACCTACGATGGCACCTTTGGTGCTATGGACAAAGTCTTGGCCTTTATCCAACAATTCGATGCGGCGTTTGGAGATGAGGGCTTCAAAGAGTCCTCTAAGCTACGCCATGTAGCTATGCACTTTCAAAAGTCCGCCAGGAAATGGTGGTTAGCCTACGGGCCAATGGTGAAGCTCCATGAACATGGAAAGCTTTAAGAGCTTCCATTATGAAGTTTTTCTTTTTTTTTTAAGCCTTTGACTTTATTAAAATCTTCAAAGGGGGGATCCCATAGTCCGAAAGAGAAGGAGGAGAGAGCGAGACTCTCTTTGCATGATGGCATGAGAAGATGCCATGATTGAATGAGGAGGGAGAAAGAGAGAGATTTTCTCTCTAGTTAAAAGAGATATTCAAGAAGAAATGAAGAGATCGAGAGAGCGGATTCCTCTTTTGTCGTAGATAGCACATGAGAGAGAGAAAATTTGCCAGGAGGCTGGAGAGAGAGAGAGAGAGAGAGAGAGAGAGAGAGAGAGAGAGAGAGAGAGAGAGAGAGAGAGAGAGAAGAGAGAAATTTTGTTGCGCTGCCCTATAGGGTGTAAGCATGTTGTCACGCTGCCCTATAGGGTGTAAGCCCTGATACGTTCAAGAAAAGTGGAAGCTTACAAAGCTGCATCGACGAAAGGTTTTGAAGCCAAAGATAAGTTTTGTAAAACTTGTTGTAAAAACAATATTTTCACTATTCAAATTGCTCAATAATTTCACAATATCTCGTTCTCGTCTCGATTTTCGTCTCTCTCTTTAAAACTAAAGACAACATTCTCTCTTTTCCTTTTTGCTGAACTATTAAGCGATCATGTTCGTGGATAATCATTGATACAATCTGGCACCAAGACTGCATGGCACATTCCTTGGCAACAGATTTTAGCAACACATCTCCAGCCATCGTTCCTTGTGGGTGGGCTTGGGTTGGGGGTTTGTCTTTTTGTCTTTGCTTGGTTTTTCTTGTGTGGTCCTGCTCCATGGCCCAGGCATAGAAAAATATCCATCAGTGGCACGCCCGGTGGGACCCAACTTCTAGCGTTCTCGCTTGAGCGAAGTACCTCCAACTCTCAGAGATGGAGCTAGTTTTCCCTTTTTGCTTGTATTTGATTTTTAGGCTGGTTTCCTTCCTCGCGGCCATCTGGGATGCATTCGTCTGTTGCTACCCAGACCTTGAATATTGATGATGATGTTGGTGAGCTTTTAGGTTTTTATAAAATTTGGGATGAGTTTTTAGCCCATTTGAGCGATGAAGTGGATAAAGACGAGGGCATTTCCCTTGAGGATATTTCTTGGAGCAAAGCATTGAGAGAGAGTGCGACTCTTGACCAGTGCATATGGGATGGCTTTTTGGCCAATGTAGTGGATGATGCCACTTTTATTGAATGTTTTCTCCAAGAGGAGAATGTTGATCTACTTCTTGTTCTTTCCCACCCTCCCACCCTTGTTGAGGAGGTGTTGTATGGAGTGGGATTTACACATTCTTCTGAGCATATCGATGATGAGATGCAGCCTTTAGAAGGGGTCGGGTTTGTCACAGGGGATAAGCCTTTGATTGCAGCCACACATTTTGACAATGTTGTCCTTATTGAAGATATTTGTGATGGTTCTAGTGTTAGCTCTCTTGATGTTTCTGATGACGATGTGGTTCATACTGAAAATGTTTTTTCGAGAGAGCAGCATGATTCTCTAGTTGCAGATCCCATGGTTACTAATGCTTATGATGCTTTTAGCCCACCACCTATTCCCCAAGCTAGGGAGTGACCTGTTGACCAGTGGATTGTGAAGTTGACACCCTTTGATGGCGTTGGCGTTGTGACAGCTGACTCCCATTTACTGCAATTTGTGCAAGCTTGTTGGTTTGAGGGTTATGACAAACCTGATGACCTTATGAGGTTCTTTCTTGCTTTTCTCACTAGGGTAGCTATGCAATGGTACCTTAGTATGATGCGTCATTCCCCACATTTGATGCAGACTTGCGATGGATTGGGTAGCGCTTTTGTTGCCAGATTCTCTCCTATTATGCCTTCTTGTTTAGTCTTTGGGACCCTGTTAGAATTTTTCCAAGGGGAGGGTGAGCCAATTGTTGATTATGTTAACCGTTTTCAAACTTTCAAGTGGAAGCATTGTGATCCCCATTGTTTTGATGAGAGGGTTTTATTGGAATGTTTTCTTACTGGTATGTTGAGGGATATTCAATTTCATGTGAGGTTGTCAGATCCAAAGAAACTTGATGATGCATATGCACGCGCTAGGGTTGTGGGGGAGGCCTTTGAAGCTACCGCCCTAGCAGTCCAATGGAGGGTAAACTTTGAGGCTGAGCAAAACCATAGAGAGGGTTGTTTGAATGCTATGACATGTGCTTCTAATGTTCCTATTCCACCATCTCTCACTCCAACACCTTTGCAAGCTAATGAGGCACCTGTTTTTAAAGATAACACTTCTTCTCTACCACATTGGGTACCACATGTGCCACAACGTGAGTTTGTTTCCCATCCAAGGGGGTTTTGGCAAGATAAAGAAAAGAGGGAAAGTAATAGAAAAAGGGTAAAATTTAAATGGAAAAAGAAAAGCCCAATGAACAAGGCACTGGTCTAACCGAAAATTCTGGGTTCACACTAGCAGGCTAGTTTTCCCCGTAGGACGCCACTGTTGCACTTTTTTTTTTGGCCAAGGGCATGGGGATTTCGACAGAGAAACATAGCATCTACATGAGATTTGAATGTTGAAGCGAGCTTGAAAGGTTGTTTCATCATAATTTTCACGGCGATGATCTCACTTGGTCTGCTTTAAGGAGTTGTTTTGACAGGGTATGATATGCTTGGAAATGATACAATGAAGTCCACGACCTTGACAACTAAAGAGTGAGATCGGTCACTGCTAGAGGTGTACAAAGGAAGCTGGGAAAGAGTTTGAAGAGGGTGGCCACCAATGGCCGCTTATTGTTTTTTGCATATCATCTGTGACTTTATCGTATTGTGCGAGTGTGTGAGTGCAAGAGTGTGGGTGTTTGTCAAAGGGATTTCGGAGAAGCCTTTGTCAAATATAAAAAATGTGCTTTAATATGTTTGTTTAATGTGTTGCGGGGAGCGTGATGAAGGTGTCCAGAGGAAGGGAACTAAGCATGATGAGGTAGCCATATGCACTATTTTGAGTCATGTTGAGGCTGCCGAGAACAAGAGGACCACGAAGACTGAGAGGGGGTTGCAATAGGCTGAGGGATTCCCCTATGTGTGTGTGTGTCCGTGAGTTGCTGGAGAGAGAGATGAGAGAGAGCTGCCGCAAGATTGGTGTGAATGGGAGGTTGAAAGAGTTTGATTAAATAAACAAAATGGGTATTTTTAGTATGTTTTTTTATAATCCCACGAGGGGTGCCAAAAGGGGGTGTGTCGATTAGAGGCACGGGCAACTAGCAGAAGGGGTATGCACGGCGAGGCTGAGAGGGTGATGATAGGCTTGCGAGCAAGGGAGAGAAAGGGGCCATGCAGGCCATAGCCGCGTGGGAAGCAAGAGAATGAGGCCGAGCAGGCCATTGTCGATTGGAGAGAGGCTTCTGCTGTATACCCAGGCCTGAGAGAGTAGCGGTATGCAGGCCATGAGGGCCTTGCGAGCATGCAGGAAAGCCGAGAGGGCTTAGAAGACCCTTGGAGGGTTGCAAGCCATCGACGAGAGAGAAGGGCTGCAAGCCATCGAGGAGAGAGAGGGCTTTGCCTTGTGAATGGAGCATGAGTTGCAGGAGAGAGAGAGCAAGAGAGGGCGCTGCCCTGTAGCAAACCGACACGAGGAGCAGGAGATGACGAGTGAGGGGCAATAAGAAAAGTGGCACCAATTTCGGGTTGAGCCCAAGAGGGCGTACAAGCCATAATTGAGAATGCGAAGAGAGAGAGAAATCTCTCTGTCGTGAATTGAATGAGAGAGAAGAGAGATGTTTTTTTTTAAAAAGCCTTTGACTTTATTAAAATCTTCAAAGGGGGGATCCCATAGTCCGAAAGAGAAGGAGGAGAGAGCGAGACTCTCTTTGCATGATGGCATGAGAAGATGCCATGATTGAATGAGGAGGGAGAAAGAGAGAGATTTTCTCTCTAGTTAAAAGAGATATTCAAGAAGAAATGAAGAGATCGAGAGAGCGGATTCCTCTTTTGTCGTAGATAGCACATGAGAGAGAGAAAATTTGCCAGGAGGCTGTAGAGAGAGAGAGAGAGAGAGAGAGAGAGAGAGAGAGAGAGAGAGAGAAGAAAGAAAATTTTTTGCGCTGCCCTATAGGGTGTAAGCCCTGATACCTTCAAGAAAAGTGGAAGCTTACAAAGCTGCATCGACGAAAGGTTTTGAAGCCAAAGATAAGTTTTGTAAAACTTGTTGTAAAAACAATATTTTCACTATTCAAATTGCTCAATAATTTCACATTATCTCGTTCTCGTCTCGATTTTCGTCTCTCTCTTTCAAACTAAAGACAACATTCTCTCTTTTCCTTTTTCCTGAACTATTAAGCGATCATGTTCGTGGATAATCATTGATACAATCTGGCACCAAGACTGCATGGCACATTCCTTGGCAGTAGATTTTAGCAACACATCTCCAGCCATAGTTCCTTGTTGGTGGGCTTGGGTTGGGGGTTTGTCTTTTTGTCTTTGCTTGGTTTTTCTTGTGTGGTCCTGCTCCATGGCCTAGGCATAGAAAAATATCCATCACCATGCAATTGAACTTCTTCCAGGAAGTTCACCGCCTAATAAACTTCCTTATAGAGGTTCTCAAGATCAACAAGAGGAGATTATGCGGCAAGTGCATGAGTTAGTTGAGAAGGGCATGGTTAGGCCTAGCTCATCTCCATTTTGCTCACCCGTGTTACTAGTACAAAAGAAATACGGCACATATCGAATGTGTGTCAACTATAGAGCACTAAATAGGATCACTATCAAGAATAGGTTTCCCATTCTGCGGGTAGAAGACCTATTTGATAAGCTACAAGGATCAACCTAAAAAGTGGCTATCATCAAATAAGGATAGTTGATCAAGACATTGTAAAGACCGCATTTCGCACTACGTTTGGTCTTTACGAATATATGGTCATGCCTTTTGGCTTGACCAATGCACCAACCACATTCAACCGCTTGATGGAGAAGCTATTCACGCCTCACCAAACCTTCACTGGAGTGTTGTTTGATGATATTATCATCTGCTCTAATTCAATAGACGAACACAAAAAACATCTCCAGGTAATATAAGAGAGAATAAACTTTATGTTAATCGAAAGAAATGTGAAATTTTCTTGTAAGAGCTTCAGTATTTAGGTCACATTATCTCTTAAGATGGCATCCAAATGGATCCATCAAGTTAGAGGTAATAAAAGGATGGCCTAAACCAAGGAATCTCGATGAACTAAGAAGCTTTATAGGTATGTGTGCATACTATAGACGCTTCATAGAAAAGTTCTCACAAATAGCGGGACCATTACATGACCTAACAAAGAAAAACGTTAGGTTTACATGGTCTGCCAATGAGAACAATGCTTTCAAACAGCTTATCTCTCAACCTGTGCTTACACTACCGGATCTCTCAAAACCATTTGAGGTCCAATGTGACGCTTGTGGTGATTGCCTTGGAGCTGTTTTGGTCCAAGAAGGGCACCCCATAGCCTATGAAAGTCGAAGGGTCGACCCTGTTGAGCAAGCTCTAGGCATATATGAAAAGGAACTCCTCGCAGTTCTACATGCCTTAGGCTCATGGAAGCACTATTTATTGGGGACTCCTTTTATTCTGCGAACGGATCACCAAAGTCTTAAGTACTTCATGACGTAGACCAAGCTCTCCGACAAACAAATGAGGTGGGCAAATTTTCTTCCGCAATTTCATTTTCATATTGCTCACATTGTTGGCAAGCATAATCAAGTAGCTGACGCACTCTCAAGACGGCCGAGAGTGAATGCGGTTTCCATAGCAACTCACAATGATCTATCTTCTATGATAGATGAGTATGCTATTGATCCCGATTTTAGAGATGTGATTTCAGCCCTTGCATTAGGGAAGAAAGAGGAACCATTTACTTTACGAGATGGTTATCTTCTCTATGGCAATAGACTATGCGTTACTAACTCACTACGTGAGAAAGTAATGTATGAATCTCATGCTCCTCCTTATGCGGGGCATAGAGGGATTCAGTCTACCCTAAAGGGGATTGAAACATTTTTCTATTGGCCTACCACGAAAGCAAACATACAAGAGTAAGTTTCTAAATGTGTGGTATGCCAAAAGACAAAGTTTGATAGAGGGAAGTAGCCTGTATTGCTTCAACCTTTGCCAATCCCTAATTCACCATGGGAGAGCATATCCATGGATTTTATCTTTGGATTTCCTAAGTTTATCCATGGGAATATGGGAATATGGACGATAGTAGAGAGGTTCAGTAAACAAGCTCATTGTATACCTGTCAAAAAGACTATCAAAGCCCATCAAATGGGAACTCTCTTCATAGCACAAATCTTCAAGTACCATGGCTTGGCAATGTCCATAGTGTCAAATAGAGATCCTAGAATGACCAGTAATTTCTAGAAGGGTCTCTTTGAGAATTTAGGGACAAGGCTAAATTTCTCTTTGGCCTATCACCCGCAAACGGATGGCCAAAGTAAAATAGCTAACCTAACAATTTTTGATCTACTAAAAGCCTATGTAACGGAAGTAGATCAGAGATCCCAATGGGAGAAGTACTTACCCTTAGTGGAGTATGCCTACAATAATACTGTACATACTTCCACGGGAAAAGCACCTTTTGAGGTAATTGAGGGAAGATCAAAAAGTCCCCTGCTACTTCGATCTTCGCTGTAGATGAGTATAGCCGAGAGCTACAAGAATCTTTCCAAAAGATTAAGGATGCTATCTCTATCTCACAGCAAAGGCAAAAGGTTGCTGTTGACAAGCACAGAAGAGCCCAAGCCTTTAAAGAAAATGATTTGGTCTTATTAAAATTTTCCAAGGCTCGATTAAGGCACACAACGGGCAAGAATCCTATGAGACACCAAAAGTACTATGCTAAATTAGCAAAAAGGTACTATGGTCCCTTCCAGATTCTTAGGCCAATCAATGAGATGGCCTATCAACTCAAGTTACCCAACCATTGGCTTACACACAATGGTTTGAATG
The DNA here is from genome assembly GCF_014529385.1 of Adiantum capillus-veneris. Classification (NCBI taxonomy): domain Eukaryota; kingdom Viridiplantae; phylum Streptophyta; class Polypodiopsida; order Polypodiales; family Pteridaceae; genus Adiantum; species Adiantum capillus-veneris. The sequence goes on along the minus strand of NC_140932.1, from coordinate 26,862,149 downwards.
TGAGCCTACTAAAGCCTTACAAAGGAGAGCCTGCTGCTGCTGCAGCCCGAGTCCATTCTCCGACATGAAGACAAGGTACTAAGAGGCAGTAAGACTATCCGATGATATCTTATTAAGTTTAAGAATTATCCTTTTGAAGATGCTAGATGGATGCAAGACATACAATTAAAGGATAACCTAAACCTTGTCAATGCTTACAATGCTTCCTTAGAGTAAGCAAATGTACAAATGTAAAAAAAATAAAATAAACAAAGTTTATGTTTTATAAGACTCTCTTTTTCTTTATTGTGCAAAAAAATGAATTAGTATGCATGCTTAAATCAAGTTTGCGGAGATGATGTCTCCCAAACACCAAGTAGAACTTATCACTCTACTATGGAAGATTGATAGGACTAATGGATCACTCTTCCTGGACCAGTGTTTTGGTCAGTGAGGTGGATGCTTATGGATTGGGTATATCGAGGTCGTGGGAACCGATGCTTATGTGAGTATGGTTGGTGACTTGGTTTATCATGTCGAGGAGGTTTAGGACATCTTGTCTTTGCCTGCTACGCATCATTTCTGCTAGCGAGCGAGCGAGGGATTATGAGGGTTTGCATGACTTCTCGGGGCCTCGGATTATGCCCTATTGGCCGTGGCCATGGGCAACACGCCTTGCACACACTTTTAGCTCCATGGGCAATGCCCCTTGCACACACTTTTGGTTGGGGCTTCATAAGCCCAAAGGGGCTCATTTTGGGGTTGATCGCATTCGAGCGAGAGCCCCGCAACAGGGTTTACGTAGGTTTTTGGCGCAGGGCCCTTGTCGCCCTGGATGGCATATTGATCGCCCAGCATGAGCTTCAGGCAGCCGGGGAAGGCGCCTCCGCTTCATCCCCCCCATTGTGTAGGGGTCTCGGGTCTAGCCACGAAGGTGGGGGCCCTCAGTTCATGTGCAGGTAGCAAGCAATTGGAGGGCACCCGAGAGGGCCCTATTTGGCAGTAGCTCCGCCAGGGTTTGAGGGCGGATTTCAGCACCAGGGAAGCATTGTAAGCATGGACAAGGTTATTGGTGGCCTCAGGTTCAACACCCCTTCGTGGGATTTTTCCTCTCAGGCCAGCAGTGCCCCATCTTGTATGTAGGGTTGAGCCAGCTTGGGCCTTCCTCTTTTCTCTTGGTTAACATTACCTGAACCGGGCATCTATACAACCGACGCCTTTTGTTTCGGGCCCTCGTGCCCTTGCCTTGATCTACTACAGGCTTCATCAAGCTTTTGGTCGCTTTTCCGGATCTGGGAGAGATCCGAGGTTTGGCTCGCGTATGTGGCATCAAACTTACTCCAAATTTTGAGTGCCTAGACAAGGTATGCGGTACATACAAAGACTCGGGTGTTGTAACTAAGGTATATTCCCAAACCAGTGAAAATATGGAGTGTTTTGGAATTGTATTTTTCATGGTGTTAATGCGTTGATGGGCCTGGCGCCAACCACCCTTGTGAAAATTTCTCCCGGATGGTGCCATATGGCCATGTGAGAAATTTGCGCTAGAGTGGTTTGTACCACTTCAAGACAATTTTTATTTGGCACCAAAATTTGCACGTGTGGGGGAGAGCGCTAACCCCCAACATGTGGAAATTGTGGCAATGATACGACATCGTCTTAGAGCGGCACCAACCATCCTTGCACAAATTTCTCCCGCATGGCGTCATATGGCCAAGCGCTAGGGAAATTTGTGCTAGGGTGCTTTACACCACTCCAAGACAATTTATGTTTGTGACCAAATTTTGCATATATGGGGGAGAGAGCTAGCTACCCATGCATGAAAATTTGGTTGCAATATAATGTCATTTCAAAGTGGCGCCAACCACCCTTGAGCAAATTTCTCCCGAATGGTGCCATATGGCCATGCGTGGGAAATTTGCACAAGGGTGGTTTACACCACTCTGAAAAAAGTCCCGTTTGCCACCAAGTTTTGCATGTGTGGGAGAGATCACCAAACCCCCATATGTGCAAATTTTGGCTTCGATACGACATCATCTTGGAATGATGCTAACCACCCTTTGCACAAACTTCTCGCATGTGCGCCATATGGCCATGCGTGGGAAATTTGTGCTAGAGTGGTTTGTGCCACTCCATTTGTTTGCGACCAAAATTTGCACGTGTTGGAGGGAGAGCACCCCTCCGATGTAAATGAATTTTGGCAATGATATAACATCGTGACGGAATGGTGCTAATAGCCAATTTTCGGGAAATCAAAGAAAAAAAAGGTTTATTCTTCCTGTGCCGGAGCCATGGTGACATCGTCGGAAGGCTCGGTAACGCCTCACGATGCTGTTTTTTACTGGCATGGCCTCGTCACATGGCCCCCCCCCCGATTGGCCGGCCTTATCACCCTCATGCCAGCCTAGCAACCGCCCTCGGTTTCACTCTCCCTTCTCTCTCTCTCTCTCTCTCTCTCTCTCCCTGTAGTTTTATTCCCCAGGCAAGCATCGAATGAAATATCCCACTCACTCTCTCGCTCATATGCCCTACACACCTCCCTCTTCCCCTCTCTCCCTTCTCGGCACCCACTTTCTCTCCCTCATCCACTCCTCCCTCACTTCTGACAACTCACTCTCTCTAGCTCTTGTCCCGGCCGCATGGCCGCAGGTGACCCGGCCATCCTCTCTCTCTATCTCCCTGTTGCCTACAAGAGGCCGAATACACACACACTCTCTCTCTCTCTAATATTATCTCTCTCTTACCCACCCTGGTTGACCCTTAATGACCCTCCCCCACCTTACGGGCCACCCTCGGCCAGGAGCAGACTCGAGTACCCCCCCCCTCTCTCGCTTTCTCTCTTGTGTTTCCTCTCTGTCGGCCACAATAGCCCGGAACTATCTATCTCTCTCTCTCTTTCTCGCCGGCGCAGGTGCAAGCCAATAGCAGAATCTCTTTATCTCTCTCTCTCCCTCGCCCACACACCCCTCACCCTTCCCTCGGCCTCACTTTCTCCCTCCCTTGGCCCGCTATTCCTTCTCTCTCTCTCTCTCTCTCTCTCTCTCTCTCTCCTCACCCCATTGATTTGCTCCCCTCCTCTCGTCCTTGAGCTGCCATGCAAAGCAAGGGATAAGATTCCCTCTCTTTCTCTCACCACACACACCACCCCTTACCCCACTTCATTGCCAAAGAACCCCCCCCCTTCCCTCGCTCTCTTGTCGGAGGCCCACAAGGTGTGTTCCCCCCCCCCCCCCCCCCCCCACCTCATTAGTCTCTCTCTCTCTCTCTCTCTCTCTCTCTCTCTCTCCTCTCTGGTCTTGGGCATGGAAAGGGTTGTGGAGTACATGCGTAAGACACAACGTAGCCCTTTGCATCGACTTCCTAGAATCGCATATGAAGCAAGTCAAAGGTTCAAAAGACATGCAAGAGCAAAATACTAAGTTCGGGTGGATGCTTGATATCAAGAAATGGTTTGGAAGATGGGATGCATGTCACTTGGTCAAGGATGCGTCGATCGACTCCCAAGTTAATGAGGCCTTCTTACAACGCCAATGTATCATGGCTTGGGAGAAATCCGGAGGTTCTCGCTTCAGCCATTACACCACACACGTTGCCCCAAACTACAAATCTCTCTTCTTCTCGGAACGAGGTAACCGAACCCATTCCTACATCCTTGAGCCCATCCCGTTGAGTGCGATCCGCACCATTGCCTCCATTCGTCTTAGCTCCCATTCTCTACGCTGCGAGACAGGACGTTGGGGCACTGGCGAGGAGTGTCATCGACTTTGCACCTTATGCCCTCGTCAAGTGCGAGAGAGTGAGTACCACACACTACTTGAGTGCTCAGCTTTTGACCACATTAGGTCCTCTTTTCCCCATATATTCAGCCATGAGCTCTCCCTACATACCCTTCCTCCCAACCACGATGTGGACTCTCTATTGCGACGCTCATTTCAGCCATTTTTGAGCATCGAGAGTCACTTATGAACTCCACTCACACCACGTGACATGTTCATTTGGTCCCATAGGTCATATTTGACCTCCCAGGACGATAATAGAACTATCTATCTATCTATCTATCTATCTATCTCTCTCTCAGATAATCCTGTGCAGGCGCAAGAAACCGCACCCCCTCTCTCGTTCTGTGTCGAGCCCGCAGGCAGCCCTATTCTCTCTCTCTCTCTCTCTCTCTCTCTCTCTCTCTCTCTCTCTCTCTCTCTCTCGCAGGCCTATAGAGGTGCATCTGAAAAACCTTTCCTCCTCTCTCTCTATACACACACACACACACACACACACACACACACACACACACTCTCATCCTCTCCCTCCCTCACCACCTCACAAATCTCCCTCTCTCTCTTGCGCTCTGCACCCTCTCTCTCCGCAAGCAAGCCGCTAATCTCTCTCTCTCTCTCTCTCTCTCTCTCTCTCTCTCTCTCTCTCGCAGGCCTGTAGAGGCGCATCCGCAACACACACACTCTCTCTCTCTATCACTCACACACACAAATACACCCCCCTTGCTATAACACACACACACACACACACACACCACACACACACACACCACACACACCACACACACACACACACACACACACCATTCCCCCCCTCACTCACTCTCGCGTCCCTGCAGCAAACCGCCAACCGAAGGAAAGAAGGAAAAAGAAAAAAAATATATTTATATATATACATAATATTACCCCTCGTTCCCACGCACGCTCGCGTACACACATACATATACAAATACAATCACACACCTATACATACACACACTCACACTTACGCACTCACACATATACACACACGCCTGTCCACATATACCCACACACATAAACACACTCACGCTTACGGACTCACACATATACACACATGCTTGTCCACATATACACACACGCCTGCACACATATACCCACACACGCCTGCCCACATATACCCACACACATACCCACGACACGCATATACGCACGCACCGATAAAATACAAAAGAAGAAGAAGAAATTAAACGACAACGATGACCTCGACAAAAGAAGGAGGAACCCGAATCACGCGATGCCAACACCAAAAAGAACAAAGGCACCGAAGGCATGCCCCGGCCAACCCCGAAAAGACGTACGCACTACACCGACGCACCGACAAGCGGCCAATCATCGGCATCACACAACCACGACACCATTTTCAGTAAACCATAGGTTATTATCATCATTTTTTTCAGTTTTCACCCAAGCCTTGTAAAATTCCCAATTTATAAATTCCCTCTCTCTAGGTGATGGTCACAAAGGCTCACCTAGAGGTTTTCATTTTTAGTAACTCCCAAGACAAAGCAAGGGTCAACTACACTAGGCCCACTGCCTTGCTTTGTCTCCCCGATTAGCTTACCCTAATCAAACCGGGATTACCCTAATCCAAGCAACCAACACCTATAAAAGAGCACTAAGAGGTCACGATCAAGGAGGGCAGTTCATGAGTGGTCAGCACTTGGTAGAGTTTTAGTGGGAGGAGTTGACACTATTGGCATCATGGGGAGGGGACTTGTGTGATGGTTTGTTTTAGGAATTACACCGTGCGAAGGGAGCTACGTCCACCTCTCGACTCTAATGGTCGATGCACACACACATAGACGTTCTTGGTAGCAAGTTTCACATCATCGAGTTGTCTTTAGAGAACGCACCAAGTAGATTCACCATCTCTTCTCCCTACCTCTCTATCACCACGGTGTGCCACCTCGCCGGAAGGAAGGTTATTGTAAATATTGCAAAAATAATTCTCCCGCACACCCCCGAGGGTTTTCATCATTTGTCAATCTCTCTCTCTCTCCCTCTCTCTCTATGTGTGTAAGTTTGCGGTGTTCACATCACCGTGGTCTGCGTCCTAGCTGCTCAAAGCTAGGTGGTGCCCCCTGTTCGCTTTATCGTGGACCGGCTCGAGGCGTGCCATCGGCCCCGAGCGTTTTAGAGGCCGTCGGAGTTCGGGTATCACTTTGCTCCTGTCATTTGGTGCCCCCACGGAGGAAGGCTTCTAAGAAACCTTCAATTTACAATGCTGAAAGTGACGCACGCCATCAATCATGGATGAATGGCTGAAGGAATTTTCTAATTGGAGGACGAAAGAAGAGGAGACTAAGGAGGCACTAGCCGCCTTCATTGAAGTACTATTGCCAGGCTGTAGTGTCGTCAGTATTCAAGAGGTAAGCTCCCCATCTCGTGTTGCTTGTTCTAACCACAAATTGAGAGCATCAGGTGGGAGGCCTATGAAGTGCCATCATTGCTGTATGTCAACGAGTGTCGACAGAGGAAGTGAAGAAAGAACGGTGGGTTTTACTTCTGAAACTGCGGCACTCTCACGATAGTCAGATTTTCAGTAGCACCAAGTGTTTTCTCTCTAATGCTTCAAGAGGAGTCGTCAACTACATCAACCATAAAGTCTAAGTCCGGAGGCCTAAAGCATTTGGTGGACACAAGTGGGCCTACACTCTCTCTAGGCCTAGAGAGTTCAAATGAAGTCGACCATCCAAGCGTCGTCGTCGCATGCAGAATGGAAAGCCGATTGAGGTAGATTCTTCTCGCCCAGTCTGTTTTGAACCTAATGTGGAGGATTGTGCGGACTACTACAAGAGGTAGGAGCATGTGGTGAAGGTGTCACCTCGTCAACACCTAAGGTATACAACCCTAATGGTCAAGATCCTTGCCCTACACCCGACATGGATAATAACAATAGGATAGAAGTATATCCTTTCCGTTTCTTGCAACACATGCATGTAAATGTGTATATTGATAGGAAGATATTCTACCAGCAAAAGATTGTTTTCTCATTCAGAGCCAAGATGCTTGATGAAATCCTGAGATCTCCACGTCTCATCATCTTGCCCCTCGTGGATTACTACCACTCTTTTGATGTAAGCATCTTTATTCTGTTCTAGCTTTGCGATTCTATCCTTATCCTGTTTTAATCTATCCATCCAACTCTGTAAAAAGCCGCTATGAGCCGCTACTGTTGTTAATATAATATAAAAAAAAGAAGTAAAAAGGTTTGTAATTTCCTGAGTCACTACCATGGCAAGTGTTTCTTTCCCCACGTTCAGTGGAAAGAAGGGAGAAGATCTCACCACCGACTTTTTGGATGATTTCGACATTGCTTGTGTGGTCTCCAACAAAGATGATGACGCTTCACGACTTTGAATTTTTCCTCTACTGATGAAAGTAGAGACCAAGTCCTTGTACAATGCATTGCCCCAGGCTACCAAGAATGCATGGGATGTGTTACGGGCTACCTTTGTAAAGAGGTTTGGTGGAGGCACAACCTCGGAGAAGCACTTATGGGAGAGATGGGTTGCCTCATTGGAGGAAGGCGAAGGAGCACCAAATTTTCTAAAGAAGGACAGTTTCATTGCTGGCTTGTGGTCGCCGCTTAGAGAGAAGGTGAAGGGAAGGTTTCCTGCAACATATGAGTTGGCAGTAGAAGTAGCCCGCCTTAAAGACAAGAAGCTGCGCATGCAAGCAAGAGTGAACGAGTCAGAGGAAACAAGCTCGGTCCGACCAACCCTAGTGACTACAATAGACATTCATAGAGCCCAACCGCAAGAGGCATCAGAGGAGCAGCAAGACCTGCTAAGTCGCATCACCACCCAACTAGAGAGTTTATCCGTGCATCTTGTGTAGCAAGGGCATGCATCTGTCAAGAATCCAGAACAAGGAAGAGGACAACGAAGGCAGAACCAAGAGTACCACTGCTACAATTGCGGGGAAGACAACCATGGTATGTACTAATGACCACATCCAAGGAGGCAGAATTTTAATAGAGGAAGGAGACAGAATCAGATCTCTCCACCAAGGGCAAGACCACCGCCACCCAGGCAACCAATCTCACCTGTTCAAATTCCACCACCAGCAGTGCAACCATAGCTAGCCCCACCAGTTCAATTCCTACAGCCACCGATGCAACCACCACCACAATCACCACTTACACTCATCTTACACCCACCACCAATTGGTACTTGCACACCAAGTATCATTGGTCTTGCAGAAGAGGTCAAGATGAAGATAACAAAAGGATCAAGCGAGAAGTTTGTTCAAAGGACTGAAGCAGTGGAACAAGAGGTTAAAGAATCAAAAGGTGCTACCCCAGTGGGGGAGGTAAGTAAAATAAATTGTGTTACAAATGTGAGTACATCTTCAACCCTGGATGAAATAGGCACCAAAGCGATCAATCGACAACATTGGGCAGTAAGGGTAAGAAGGCGTAAAGTGTTGATCAAGCCTCGTCAGAGTAAGAGGAATGTAAAGAGCATGGAATATACAAGAGAAGAGGAAGAACAACATGCTAAGCAAGGCTTTGCAGAAGATGGACAACATATCGAGCAAATGGGAGGGCTTTGAAAACAGAAGCCTTTGCACCAACATGGACCAAGGACAGTGTAGCAAGCTAAAGGAATCTTGCATCAAGGAAGTTTCACTAGAGAACCATAACAAGGAGATAAGCAAGACTGAAGGTTTAGATTTGGATATTGCTCCAGAGGCTTGGCAGCCGAGCAAGACTTTATTGTGTATTGTCATAGATTTAGAGATGGGTAATGCCTCTAGTCTACTGAAAGGTGTTATAAACTTGGAGATGGGTAATGCCTCTAGTTTATGTGAGGGTGTTCAGAGTAAGTTTGATGATCAATATGTTTCCAACCTTTTAAGAATGTTCCAAACTCCTCCACAACACATCATTGTGTTTGCATGGGATGCATCAGACCTAGGGTTATGGTTAACTGCTAGAACATATAGAGGTAAGATCAGCATGGAGATAAGAGTTAAGGAGCCATGGATAGACAAAAGGCTGATATGGTGCAAGAATGAAGGCCTCATTCCCAATTTGGTGCAATTTTTTACAAACAGCGTATCCTCTCTATGGAGAGAGATAAGTGGGTTACACTTGTATTTAAGCTGCAAGGTAGGTGGCTTACTATTAGCATCAGAAAAGGAAGCTGACATGTTTAAGCACACCCAAGAGAAGCATGATATGCTTGTAGGTTTTTCCAATCGCGATAGTAAGCAAGATTCTGAAGACAACTGGAGCTCACCACACCAACAAGGCGGCCATATATGGTGGATTCTTGGCACACTCTTGGGAATCATAATTTTCAGTTCTATCTTTGCGGGAGCCAAGATGCTCATTTCCCCTCTCGCCTACTGGTGGTTACAAATTTGGTCCTATTTGGCATGCAAAGTTTATTGTTCGGACACTGCAGACAATGATCCTATTTTTCACTTGGGATCCAGGAGGACACTGGCACAAAGTTCTGGAAGCCATGGGACTCCCGTTTAATCAAACGACACTATTCCAAGGAACAGGCTATCACCCGAACCTGTTGGAGATTCATGAATATCCCAGAAATCTCACCAATGGCCAAATGGAATAGCTAGTTCTGAAGGCAACTTGATATCGGCTCCTACAGCTCAGCTGAAGAAGAATCAGAGGCAGGGGTAGAGACATGAATGCCTCTAGCCAAAAGGGGAGGGCTAATGATAGCCGATTTTCGAGAAATCAAAAAAAGAAGAAGAAAAAAGGTTTATTTTTCCTGTGCCGGAGCCGTGGCGGCACCATCGAAAGGCTCGGCAATGCTTGGTCAACCTCACGACGCTGTTTTTTACTGGCATGGCCTCCTCACATGGCCCCCCCCCCCCCGATTGGCCGGCCTTATCACCCTCATGCCCTCGCTCGTCCATGCCCCAGCCTAGCAACCGCCCTCGGTTTCACTCTCCCTTCTCTCTCTCTCTCTCTCTCTCTCTCCCCCTGTAGTTTTATTCCCCAGGCGAGCATCGAATGAAATATCCCACTCACTCTCTCGCTCATATGCCCTACACACCTCCCTCTTCCCCTCTCTCCCTTCTCGGCACCCACTTTCTCTCCCTCATCCACTCCTTCTCCCTCGCTTCTGACAACTCACTCTCTCTAGCTCTTGTCCCGGCCGCATGGCCGGCCATGCTCTCTCTCTATCTCCCTTGTTGCCTACAAGAGGCTGAATACACTCTCTCTCTCTCTCTCTCTAATATTCTCTCTCTTACCCACCCCCGTTGACCCTTACTGACCCCCCCCACCTTACGGGCCACCCTCGGCCAGGAGCGGAATGGAGCCCCCCCCCCTCTCTCTCACTTTCTCTCTTGCGCTTCCTCTGTGTCGGCCACAGCAACCCGAAACTATCTCTCTCTCTTTCTCGCTGGCGCAGGTGCAAGCCAATAGCAGAATCTCTTTATCTCTCTATCTCCCTCGCCCACACACCCCTCACCCTTCCCTCTGCCTCACTTTCTCCCTCCCTTGGCCCGCTATTCCTTCTCTCTCTCTCTCTCTCTCTCTCTCTCTCTCTCTCTCTCTCTCTCTCTCTCTCCCACCCCATTGACTCGCTCCCCTCCTCTCGTCGTTTAGGTTCCATGCAAAGCAAGGGATAATATTCCCTCTCTCTCTCTCTCTGACCACACACCCCCCCTTACCCAACTTCATTGCCAAAGAACCCCCCCCCCCCTTCCCTCGCTCTCTTGTCGGAGGCCCACAAAGTTAATTTTTCCCCCCGCCACCTCATTAGTCTCTCTCTCTCTCTCTCTCTCTCTCTCTCTCTCTCTCTCTCTCTCTCTCTCTCTCTCTCTCTCTCTCTCTCTCTCTCTCTCTCTCTCTCTCTCTCTCTCTCTCTCTCTCTCTCTCGGATAAGCCTGTGTAGGTGCAAGAAACCGCCCCCCCCTCTCTCGTTCTGTGTCGAGCCCCCAGGCGGCCCTATTCTCTCTCTCTCTCTCTCTCTCTCTCTCTCGTAGGCCTATAGAGGCGCATCCGAAATACCTTTCCTCTCTCTCTCCTACACACACACACACCCTCATCCTCTCCCTCTCTCACCACCTCACAAAGCTCCCTCTCTCTCTTGCACTCTGCACACAAAGTCTGCAAGCAGGCCTCTAATCTCTCTCTCTCTCTCTCTCTCTCTCTCTCTCTCAGGCCCATAGAGATGCATCCGAAACACTCTCTCTCTCTCTCTATCACCCACACACACACACACCCCCTTGCTATAACACACACACACACACACACACACACACACACACACACACACACACACACACACACACACACACCATTCCCCCCCTTCACTCACCCTCACGCTCCCTGCACAACAGACCGCCAACCGAAGGAAAGAAAAATAAAAATAAAAATATAGATATTTATATATATACATAATATTACCCCTCGTTCCCATGCACGCTCACGCACACACATACATATACAAATACAATCACACATTTATACATACACACACTCACGCTTACGCACTCACACATATACACACACGCCTGCCCACATATACCCACACACATACACAGGACACGCATATGCGCACGCACCGATAAAATACAAAAGAAGAAGAAGAAATTAAACGACAACGACGACCTTGACAAAAGAAGGAGGAACCCGAATCATCCGACGCCAACACCAAAAAGATCAAAGGCGCCGAAGGCATGCCTTGGCCGACCTCGAAAAGACGTACGCACTACACCGACGCACCGGCAAGCGGCCAATCATTGGCATCACGCAACCACAACACCATTTTCAGTAAACCGTAGGTTATTATCATCATTTTTTTCAGTTTTCACCCAAGCCTTGTAAAATTCCCAATTTGTAAATTCCCTCTCTCTAGGTGATGGTCACAAAGGCCCACCTAGAGGTTTTCATTTTTAATAACTCCCAAGACAAAGCAAGGGTCGACCACATTCGGCCCACCGCCTTGCTTTGTCTCCGTGATTAGCTTACCCTAATCAAATCGGGATTACCCTAATCCAAGCAGAGAACACCTATAAAAGGGCACTAAGAGGTCACTATCAGGGGGGGCAGTTCATGAGAGGTCAACACTTGGTAGAGTTTTAGTGGGAGGAGTTGACACTATTGGCATCACGGGGAGGGGACTTGTGTGATGGTTTGTTTTATGAATTACACCATGTGAAGGGAGCTACGTCCACCTCTCGACTCCAATGGTCGATACACACACACATACACTTTCTTGGTAGCAAGTTTCACATCATCGAGTCGTCTTTAGAGAACGCACCAAGTAGATTCACCATCTCTTCTCCCTACCTCTCTATCACCACGGTGTGCCACCTCGCCGAAAGAAAGGTCATTGTAAATACTGCAGAAATAATTCTCCCTCACACCCCCGAGGGTTTTCATCATTTTTCAATCTCTCTCTCTCTCTCTCTCTCTCTCTCTCTCTCTATGTGGGTGTGTAAGTTTGTGGTGTTCACATCACCGTGGTCTGCGTCCTAGCCGCCCAAAGCTAGGTGGTGCCCCTTGTTCGCTTTACCTTGACCGGCTCGAGGCCTGGCATCGGCCCCCGGCGTTTTAGAGGCCGTCGGGGTTCGGGTATTTCTTTGCTCTCGTCAGTGCCACCACCATAGTATGAGTTTCTCCCACATGGCAACATATGATCATGCATGGAAAATTTGTGCAATGGTAGTTTGCCCCACGCAGAAAAAATTTCCGTTTGCCCCGAAATTTTGCATGTGTGGGGGAGAGCGCCAACCCCCCATGTGTACAAATTTTTGCGACGATACGACATCATGTCAATGTAGCACCAACTACCCTTGCACAAATTTCTCGTGCATGGCACCATATGGCCATACGATGAAAATTGCGGTGGCGCGGTTTGCACTACTTGAAGAAGATTTCCATTTGCAATCAAATTTTGTACATGTAGGCGAGAACGTACACACACACACACACACAACCCCCCCCCCCCCCCCCCCCCCCCCACGTGCAAATTTTGACAACAATATGACGTCATCTCGGAGTGACACCAACCACCTTGGCACATGTTTCTCCCGCATGGCACAATATGCTGTGGTGGCATGGTTTGTGCCACTCCAAAACATTACAACAAAGAAAAAACTAAATAACATTTGAGTTCAATAAAAAATAGCGACAAGAGGGCGTACAAAAAAAATGAATGATAAAAATAACCAATTAACCATACACAAAATGATGGCCATAAATGGCATGGTAATCTCTATATAATACAAATGAATATAAATCATGGTTCTTGTGGGTCTTCCTTATCACTGACATCATCTAGAGCATGGGGAGCATGGTCTCGACAATCAATGATCCCTGCCTCGTGCATACTACCTCCATGATGTTCTCATGCTCGTCACGATGCAAATGCCATCGCTGATGAGCAGCTACCTCCTTCTTGCTAGAGACCCTAGACCTTCATAGTAGCAAGAACCAAGTGGGAATAATGGGTGTCCACCTTGGGCCATTCATACTACACAAACTGGATGTGGCGTCGCCTGCCACGTAACTACTAGAAATAGTGACCTAAAACCACCATGTTGTACCTCAAACTGAAGTCCAAAAACATCAACACATGCCTACTCAAGTACAGTATTTGGTCTAGTGTACCAAAGAATATAATAATCTACCATCTCAACATTGCCCTCCTTGGCAATGACAATAGTATAATCTCCGTCCTCCAAGTAGTCAGACAATGTGTGCATATGATGTGAACCGCACATCCGTATCATCCAATGGTGCAACAATGAGACCCACATCGACTCACCTAGCTGTCACTCCATTGTGTCATCTAACAATCTGATCAATCACTCTCTACACAACTCTCACAAAAGCAAGAGTGTCAACGCATGTAGATGGTGGGATCTCCCTATTGGGTGCTCTATATGCTATGAAGCTGGAGAGTGCCAAGAACTGTAGCACAATCATGAGCAATACGATCAACCTCACCTATTTGTACACACCAAACAAAACTCGTGATCAATCAAGTAGAGTCAATCTCTACATCCATGTGCTGTGTACACCACTCCACGACCTGTGTGGCATCTCTAAGACGCTCCACAATCACATTGAATCTGGTACTGACATAAAGAACGCTTGACATAGGTGCTAGCACCATCATGCTCCCCCTTCCCATGACATGTCTCAAAAAATCTCCAAATGCATGGGACGCCAGTTCGACGATGCAATCTCCATAGCCAATAGAAGTGGCACGCACTCTTGAACTGACGGTCTTGCCACTTCGTGCGGTGTGCACATTGGATGTATTCGGTAGATAGAAAATCTTAAACTAGGGAGAAACTTCAGCCAAGGAGCGCCATGTGGAGTGAACTGCAATCTCCGTGAGCTCGCCTTGTGTTGCCCAACATGCATATGATACTCATACTATTGCCATGAGACAATTTGGCTATCGTTTAGGTCCTTCTACAATATAGCGAGGCATGCCAAATCTCCACATATAGCACATGTCCCCTCCACACATGTCATTTGATGGTAAGTCGCTCCCACCACACACTCACACAAAATGGAGTGGATCAAATCACATGGGCCTACGGGAACCACTGCGATGTGGCCAACCAACATATGAAAAGCATCATAGAGGTATTGAAATTGTACATGGTATCTATAACAACGAGTCTCGCACTCTTGTAGAAAGTGCAAGAACCATGTTCGACAATACTCAAATATGCGTTTCCCAATGGAGATCTCGAGGTGGGATCTATGGAAGGAATGAAATAAATCCTCCTGTGTCATCTCAAGAAAGCACATACCATGCTCAATGTACAACTTCCTACCCACTCTCCACCGCATTGTTTTCTTGTAGTTTGGCAATGCGTGCCAATTCTCCTTTCAAAATTCAGCTACAAACTCTCTCATCCAACCATCCAAGACGCGAGAGTGGCACTGGACACGCCCACTATTTGCCCAAATATTGTGGCTCTTGTCTAGGCGCTGTCTCCTATGGCTAACGTCTTGGTGGAGGGGATACTACGGTTCTGCAATATTAGTAATACTTATGCATGGAATGTGGATGCCATGATTGTTGGTCCTCTGAGACCTACACCTGTAACTTGGTTTGTGGCAGAGGGCACTAATCTACAACCATATGAGGTGGTTGTTGCTGCTAAACAATGGGTTTTTACTTAAAGAACCACATGCAGGTGTTGAGTGAAACTGTAATATTAGGACAATTGGTACTACACCGAGTTCATTTCTCCCAAATTCAAGGATGGCAAATTGGTCAGATGGAGATCAAAACTCACAAAGAAATTTCAGGAAAGGATTTCACAAGGAAGAACTATGTAGGCCAAATTGGTAAGGGAGGTGATCGCGGTCCCCAATACATCACATGTTTTTCATGTTAGTACAATTGGGTCAGTGGAGAAAGGGGTTACATATATTGTCACACATGCAAACTTTCCTCAGTGCTGATGTGAGGATTTTCATGACAAGAGACGAGTTACATACATGCCTTGCAAGCATATTTACCACATCTTCTTTAGAGTCCTGGGTTTAGACTCCATTGCCCATGAGTTTATGCATCAAGCAGCCCTAACAAAAGTGGAGTTATTTCAGGCGTTGGAGGTGCTTGGGTAGCATCGTAGAATTGCGAGGTTGTGTGGTCAAACTTCAGTGCCTTCTTTTGGGAACTCCAAGGGTCAAATTTTTTGTGGACTATTTTTTAGTAGGGGTTTCAAATCAACGAGCAAAGAAAACCAAGCAAAGCCAATTTCTGAGCAAATATGAGCAACACCCTCGTCAAATTGATGTGAGCGTAAGGTATATTGAAGGAAATAATCATGTCATGTTGGACTTGATGTTAGTGGGTACGCCGCGACGGACGATGGAGCACATCCAGAACACAGACCAACAAACTGTCAATCCGAGGACGTAGCTGACCCGACTAGGGCATGGAGGCAATCTCTGGGTTGTCAACCCTGAGCTAGACACGAACAACACTCTACAGTCACTAATCCTACCACAACACTACCATAAAGCAAAGAAACAGACAACGCATCCTACGAAACACTACAAGCTCAAAACAGTCTCAAATCATATCGGAATGACTCGAAATCAGAGGGCAAGACTCACAAGGACATATCCTATATGGCCAAACACCTAAACCTTGAAAACCATAACTGTAAGATCTCTAATCGGTGTCACGATAGACTCAAAACAACAATTTCCAAAGTGTCCGAAATTGATCTACAAAGACATCAACACGAAGAGCTTCTCGCCCTGATTCTAACGACTACTTGATCATTCAGATCGGATGTCGTTTGAGGTACTTACGACCAAATATAGCTCGTAGCAGGTGGGCTCGCGATGTGGTCCTCGGCTTGCATTGCTTGCGTCGATGCGGAGAGCTCCTCGATGCTAACACGCTCCTACTCTCATATTTGCAATGTGATTAGTGTGCGCGATGGTGTGTGTGCGTGAAGCTCACTCCCGTGTGCTGCACAACCCACGACTGTATATTAATTGAGATATTGTAATGTGTTTTTACAAAGCCTTAGGTTTTAGCTTATATACCAAGCCTTCAAACCTAATGTCCGGCCAAATGACCTGAATTGTCCCTAGGCTTCTACAGAGCTTAATTACAAGAAACTGAGTTGGCTTTACTCATTATACAAGCATCTGTGGCCAAAATACAAGTGCCGACTTAAAATGTGAGGTTCTCGTAAACATTACAAAAGTGGCCGTAATGGCTCAGAATAATAATAACGGGATATTCGATGACGTCCATGAACTCGTATCTTCATGTTGTAGCATCGATCTTTATCTTCATTACTTCATCACCATCTTCATGTGGAATCTTTACAAAATCTTTGAGGAATCTTTAATGGAATCTTTATGGAAAAGTTGTTGAAAGGGCGTCCTTTCAACACTTGACCACTCCAAATTCTTGTCGTCCCCGACAAGACCCTATGTCTTTACTGGCCTTGACGAGGTCTTGATGTCTTTGTGTTGGTTGAAGTTGTTGTGGCAGCCTCTTCTGTAGTTGGTTGCTTTGCGTGATATTAAAGCTGCCTTGAAGTTGTACCTGTAGTGTAT
Source organism: Adiantum capillus-veneris (assembly GCF_014529385.1). Classification (NCBI taxonomy): domain Eukaryota; kingdom Viridiplantae; phylum Streptophyta; class Polypodiopsida; order Polypodiales; family Pteridaceae; genus Adiantum; species Adiantum capillus-veneris. The sequence continues at coordinate 26,845,331 of NC_140932.1, read as the reverse complement.
TTGAAGCCTGGAACTCTTCCCCTCCGATTGGTTGTTGTATCTTGAATTGCATGAGGTTGTATCGACTTGTTGGTGCAGCAGGTCGTTGTCATTGTAGCTCTAGTATTTGCTCTACCTGTGTTGTTATCTGGAAGTCGTACCTGTAACTTGACTTGAATCTTTGTCAAGCTGTTTTTGGCCTCTCCCTTTTGACTTGACAGTAGATTTGCAATTAGTAGTGTGGGCATATCATGGTTCTTCTTGTTTTTGTTGTTATACAAAATAAAAGAGTAAAAGTAAAATGTAGCGTATATACAAAATGAAGGTCTTGGATACCTGGATAAGACTAAAGGGAAAACCCAGTGGGAAAAAATGTCTTTAGTCATAATTAAATGCGAGGCTATACGTACTTAGGTTCTGATGTTATAGAGTTATGCTGAGGTAAAGTACATATGGCTATATGGCTACTAGTATGGGCTTGATATACATGGATAAGTGTTAGTAGCTTGAAGTCAGAGTCATTGTTGTTGAGCAAAGGATCATAAAACCTGTTTCCGCTTGGTCATCGTCATTTGTTTGTGTAAGTGCATGGGTGGAATAAAAAAGAGTGCCTAATGCATATGTCCAATGATGGGACATCTATATGCTTGCACAGAGTTATGCATGTTAAACAAGATGCGGTGCGAGAGAAGAGTATTGATGGGTTCTTCATGGAGTTAGTGTAGCAAGCAAAACATATAGCATGAGTGCATGGGTGGAATAAAAAAGAGTGCCTAATGCATATGTCCAATGATGGGACATCTATATGCTTGCACAGAGTTATGCATGTTAAACAAGATGCGGTGCGAGAGAAGAGTATTGATGGGTTCTTCATGGAGTTAGTGTAGCAAGCAAAACATATAGCATGAGTGCTTCAAAAGCTTTCACTACTCACAAGAAGGGTTTTTGCTGTCGAGGTTTCTCCACTCTTCCTCACTGTGTCAAGTGTGTGAGTGTTTTTGTTTTGGACTACTCCGCCTTCTCCACCTTATATATTATATGGATTTTGACTCTTATGCTCACCTCTTCCAGCATGAGCGACATGACTTTATGTATGCTCAACTCTCCAGCTTGAGCTTATACCTATTAGCTAGACTCATAGACCACATAAAAATATTAACTTGAAGCTTGGGTCTGACACTTTGCTCATTTAGTGGCTTAGCTGCCCGACTCTAGACTCTTATGCCATGTAAGTTTAATGGCGAATTGGACTTACCTGATCACGGCCTGAAATCCAATTCCATATGCTTTTGATGTTTAGGCTTTTCTCGTTAGTTTCTGTTTGAGATGCCATGTTGTCCAATACATTGGCATATATCTGCTCTTCATTCCTTGGTAGCAAATTGTGGTTGCTTGATGAGACAGGTATTGATGTTGAAGCAATGGTTGATGAAGTCTTCTTCTTCCAGATAGTGTTCTTCAAAACTGTAACCTCCAAATTTACAGTTGCTTTCTTTTTGTTGTTAAGAGGCTGTAAAGGAGTTGTGTATCTTTCTTGTTGTTGAGCCTCAATCGCGGATTTTGGAACCCACATTGTTCTTGGGCCTGGTGTGATGTCCTTTGCCACTTGCCTTGTTTCTTCTTTGACTTGATGGTACCTTGTCTTTAACTTCCAAATATGGATGTTACTTTTGTAAAAGCCTTGCTCTTATAGTAATTGACGAGGGATCCATCTATAGGCTGTAGTACTCTTGAGTGTAGCGGGTGGCTGCTCTTGATTTCTTGATGTTTCTTTCTTTTCCTGGGTGATTCCTTGATAAGCTACTACCTTAGGTAACCAGATTTGAAAGTTACCCTCATAGAATCCTTGTGCTTCGAGTAACTCGACTGGAATGAATCTTTGGACTTGCTTAGAGGCGACCTTCACTTGACTTTGTTGGGTAGTCTGGTAGAATTCTGATTTCATTACCCAGACTTGTCGTATGGTTTGTCCAGTGGAAGACCTTCTCTTTTGCTTTTTGTACCTGTCCTTTCTCTTGGTTGAGTTATGTGATTGACGTTGACGGCTTTGTTGATTCCTGACTGAGTGGTTGTCATGGGATGGATATCGCCAGGCTGTTATCTTGGGCTTGTTGACCCAAACATCTGAATATCCTTTCTTGTAGCCTTGTGCAATAATTGACTCGCTTGATGTGATCCATCCTGTTAACTGTGCTTGTTGAGGTTGTTCCTGTGAATGTATCCAAATTGGATCATTAACTTTAATCTGTGCCTTGGATACTAGCACTTGGTTGACCTGTTTTTACTTCCTTTGGATACTTTCGGGCGATGGAAACTTTGGTTGATAGACTTTTTTCTTGGGTTTCCATTGTTTTGTTGATGGTTTGGCTTTTGATGTAGAGGCTTTGTCTTGCACTTGCATTGGCTGGGCTAGAGACTGTGGGCTTACTTTAGCTTTTCCTTTTTCAATAGCCAAGAATCTTTGAACCGTGGTAGGCTTGACCTCTGTTTCCACTTGATAGCTTGTCGTGATGACCATTGTTGAAGATTCCGGCTCATCTTCAAAGACTTGTGCCCATGGCTTGGACAAAATCAAGTGTGTTCCCATTTTTCGAGAATCTACCACCAAGAATTTTTCTTTGACATTCTGTGAGTGTAGTTGGAGAGTAGCTTCTGCAATCCCCATACTTATAACATCTACTTCAGGTGAGAGATTTACCTTTATCTGAATATCATAAAGCTTTGGCTTACCTAGAAGTAGCCACATGCCATAGGACATGACATTAGTCGTGGAATTTGTATCAATTTCTGCCATAAAATTCATTGACTCCGTCTTGTGCACTTAACAAAAAGTTGTTCTTCTTTGGTACTAGATTGCTTGTGTTCTCTTGAGTGGCTTGAGCAATTTTTGGCCTAAACTCCTTGTCGTCTGCTCAACTCAACAAGCTGCTCACCATAGCTCCCCTTCTCCCACTTTTGAAAACTTGCTCGCTACCTGCTCCCCTTTCCAGTCAATTATGCCACCTCGCCCTCCGTTTTTCTGTCCACCCCCTCCACTCTCTCTACCATCCCCCTCGCTCTGCGCTTTCCCCCACAACTAGCCGCTACTGCAGAAGCAGCGCTTGCTTCTCCCGAGTGTTGTCCGTGGCGTTACTGCTGAAGCAGCGCTTGCTTCTCCCGGGTGTCGTCCCCTCTACGCGGTGGTCGCTTCCTCCTGGACTCCTCCCCTGCTTCTCGACAACTTCACACGCCTCTCAACAAATAGCAGCAGCAGATTGCTACGGCTCCACAGTCACGCTAGTGTCTCAGGCTGCTACGCAGCTACTGCTCCGCAACTACTCCACCGTCAAGCTACTCCACCGTCACGCTACTGTCTTGGGTTGCTATGCAGCTACTGCTCCGCAGATACTGCTGTCCCGAGCCGCTCCGCAACTACGGCTACTGCTCACAGCAGCGCTAACAGAACTGGGCCACGACTACGTTCTCATTGCTGCAACGCTGCCGTGACTGCACTGGCTGCACCGAATGCGCCGCAAGGATACAGACAAAAGGCAGTAGCGGGGCAACCATCCTTTACCCTGCGCTGTCATCCATTGCTGTCTTCGCGTCCCGGCATTTCTACTTAGTATTCTACAAAGTCGCAATAACCGGCATCCACTTTTTCAAGCACCCTTTAGCCAGGCCGCATTCCCACCCAAACTCTCCGACCTCCCACCCTTTAGCTAGGCAGCACTCCCATCCGAACACTCCGATCTCCCACCCGTAACTAGGGTACAAGGTATTCTTCTTATCAAGCTTTTCCTTCCTTTTTAATCATATGGCGGCTCCTTCCCCCGCTTTGGCTTCGACATGAACGTTGGGATCAAACCCTACCACTATGACAATAGAGGGTAACCCTAATGCCTCACTTTCGGCTCCGACTCCGTCCATTCTGGCCTTCCCTATCCCCAATATGGCGGCCCTTACCACGAATCTTACAACACCCACATCCATTTCCCCAGCCCTTGTAATTCCCTTGAAACCCAACACCCTCTTTACCAGTAAATCTACTTTCCCCGGCTTTACCACGGTGCCAAACCTCATCAACTTACCCTCTCCAACGTCATCTCTTCCTACCTCCTCGAAAAAGACCCTATTTAGCTCGGAAGAAATCTTCGGCCTCACCGCAAACCTACCGCTTGAAGATCTTGATCAACTCTCCCTTCCCGTAACAAAAAACATCGGCATCACTAACCCCTCTCCCGTGCATCATCCCGGCCTTACTCACTCTCCACAAAATATGCATGGTGGCGTCTTCTCCAACATCTCTCAAGGCGGTCTCCTCACGAGTCCTCCCCTTGCCTTCCCCTCCTCTTTTGGTTCTCTCTCCGCAAGCTCTTCCTCCCCGGGGGTTGCTCCCTCTCCCATTCTACCCCAAATTGAAAAACCCTTGGAATTCAATACAATTGTTTCCCTCTCCTAGGTAGAGTTTAAAACCCTCAATCATAAGCTTAGCAAAGCCAAAACACACCTTTCTCATTTGCAAAACCTTCACTCCTCTCAAAAAGCTCCGCATAGCCTTTGTATGAACCCCCCTCGTCTCACCTTGGATGACTCTTAAGGTCAAGCACTCTTAAGCGCCAAGCTTAACGCCCTCAATATCCAATTCCAACTAGATTGCACTAAAGTTTACATCCAAGCCCAAGATGTACTTGTCAATAACCTCCAAAAAACCTTTGATGAGTATCGCGATCTTGTGGAAGAGAGACTTTCGGACTTGACCAAAAAGTTGGCACCCATCTCCTTTCCAAGGGTACTACCCACAACTTGGGAGAATCAACTCTCTCTTTGGAAGGAAACCTCCCTCAATGAATTTGATGCACATCTTCAAAATGAGATACTCCAAGCTTATCTAGCCTCTTCCTTGAGCTTTGCGGCACACAATGCTAGGAAGAGGTCCCAATCTTCCATCTTGGAGGAAGTGGAGTCGCTACCGAAGGAAGAAACGATAGGAGAATTGGTACTTCATGAAGTCACCACCCAAATGAAAAAGCTTATGTCACCCCCTCGTAAGAAGCCCTCTAACCAAACCCACTCAACCACCTACAAGCCCTCTCCTCCGAAAGTTGTTTCACACAACACTCAACAGCCTTTCAAAAAGCCTCTCCCTTTGAATAAATCTTCCCATGTAAATTCTACCTATCAACCCTTTAAAAAGCCCAAGCCCTCTCCTCCATTAGGTCACCCTTGCACTACCTCCCCCTCCTACTATCCTCCCATTTTAACCACTCCAAAGAAATCTTGCCCTACTCCTTCCTCATCAAACGTCGCCCCCTTACCCTCTCTACTTAAAGCTCCCCATTACCTCCTCAACTCCTTCACACCACAATCCAAGCCTCTACACCCTAAGTATAGCTTACCTAAAGCTTCAAAAAACTTGCAATGGAGGAGGGATAAGTAGGGAAGGAGCACCCTACCACTTGGGTCCATTTTCTCTTCTCCAAAACCCCTCTCTTTCCGCATATTTGGACCCCTCCTCCTTGTTTGCTCCCTTTTCTTTCCCACCCCCCCTACATTGGTAGGAAGAGTTGTAAATTTTGGCTACCCCTCACTAACCCCCACCTTTTTAAGATTTTGACTCTTAGCAAAATTACCACGTTTTCCCTTGAACACAACGTTACTAACCTCTCCTTCCATAACCTTTCTAATCGTTCCCTCTCTCCCTCCGAACAAAGGCTAATAGGCCTTGGGCTCAATTATATTCCCCCCTCTCCCCCACCCCCCCTCTCCTTTGTTCTTCAAGATTATTCTAATTTAGAAAGAAGTTTGCAGCTTAAAATGTTTTTTGATAAAGAACCCTCTCCTCCTCTCTCCTCTTTCTCTATTCCGAATCCTCGTTGGAATCCTCCCTCTCCCTCCACAACCCTTAACCAAACCTTTAGTCTTATCTATTCTCTCCTAAAACCTCTTCTATCCTCTCTTCCTCCTTTTCACTCGAAGTCCCTTTTAATGAATTCCATCTCTTCCTTAAAAAATGATCATAACATCATTATTAAACCGGCAGATAAAAATCTAGGACCAGTTATCCTTTCTAAATCTTGGTACTACAATGAAGCTTTTCGTCACCTTATGGATCCCCTCACCTACTCCAAAATCGCCACAACTCCTTTACCCTTTGTACAATCCCTCCTTTACTCCATCCTCACCAATTACCCTCTCCTTCCCTACAATGAAAGAGTTTTTATCCTCTCCTCCTCGCAAAAAAACCCCAAGCCTTGCCCTTTCTTCCTTTTACCTAAAATCCACAAACCCATCCTCGTAGGCCGTCCCATTTGCTCATACAAAGGATACATCTTAGAGAATGCCTCTAAGTGGCTCCATGCCCAACTTTACCCCATTCTTCTGTCCAAAACACAGCACCTTAAAGACTCTCACTCTCTTATTTTAGACTTAGCTTCTACTAATTTCCCTCCCAACATTATCCTCTTCACCTTTGATGTTGAATCTCTCTACCCTAGTATCCCAATCCGCGAAGGCCTCCTTGCCCTTAAAAGTTCCATCCAAGGTTTCTTCCCTTCCCCTAAGGTCAACTTCATCTTATCCTTAGCCTCTCTTATCCTCAACCACCATTATCTCTCTTTCAATGGAGAATTTTGGCACCAAATTAAGGGCACCGCTATGGGGTCAAACTTCGCAGTTGTATATGCTCGCCTTTTCCTTTGCTTCTTAGAAGAAAGCATGAATCTCTTGTCTTCCCCTTCCCTTCTTTACTTCAAAAGATTTGTAGACGATCCCTTCGGAATCTGGGACGGTCCTCGCTCTAGCTTAATCAAACTCCTCCAAGAGTATGGGCACCCTCTCCAAGAGCATATCAAAATTTCCCTTTCAATCTCTTCTCAAGAATCCTTTATTCTAGACATCCACTTTTTCAAGGGACCTTTTTTTACCACTTATGGTATCCTTGATACCCATTGTCACCAAAAAAACCTAAACTCCTACAACTATATCCCTTGGCAATCTTGGCACCCTACTCACCAAAAGATTGCTTTTATTCTCTCAGAGCTTAAGAGGTACATTATTAGGGAAAGCTCTCTCTCAGGCTTTATCTCTATCCGTAACCTTTTTTATTCTAGGCTCAGAGCAAAAGGGTATCCCTCCCCCCTATTGAAATCTTGCTTTCTCTACCTTTCCTACGATCTAAGACCCTCTCTCCTTCAAAAATTGTCCAATACCAAACCTTCTCCTACCATCGTCAAGCTTCCTTTCTCACCTTTTATCCGTCATCTCAACTTATCTCGCTCCATTAACCAACCCCTCACTAGTCTTCTTAAATCCAATACGGACCTTGCACATTTGCCTAGACCTTTGTTATGTTGGATGAATGAACCCAATCTCGGAACCCTTCTCCCAAACCCCCCCCCCCCCAAGAAACTCCACCCAAAAAACCCCCCCCCCCCCCCCAAAAGACTTCCACCCGTAACTGATAAAACCTTACCTCCGCTATCTTCGGCCTCATGTTTATAGGCAACCACTCTAAACTCCACCCATTTCCCTATACTAAGTCAAATTCCTTTGTTGACTAGTCCCTTTCTTGTACAAAATTTTCACTACTTTAAATGCTCTTAATAACTCTCCACCTTTCCCTCCTTTTTTGTAAGTACCCACTAAGGAGGAGCAATAACTTATCTTGAAGTTAGCCTCTCCCTCTTGAAATATGGTACCACTACGGTTTTTTGAGCCACACCACATCTCACTATTTATACCCCTCCATATCTTCCTTTTTTGTTTACACCACTGAGGAGCTAATGATAGCGAAACGTGTTTGGTGTATAACTGTGCTTGTTCTACCACCCTACCCCCCACCTTTTTGTCTCTATCCTCTCTTGCAAGACTCGCTCGCTATGATTTTTTATTACAATTTTTGGCCTAGACTCCTTGTCTTCTGAGGTTCCAATGGTGAGAGATGCATCATGTGGTGGTGATTTGCATCTAGCACTTTGGATAGCTTTCATACCTCCCTCCGTTGTAGCAAGTGTAGCAATACCACCCAATGATATTGTAGACATAATTGAGGTATTCACTTCTTGCCTATCTGATTCTTCATGATATGAATCACAAGCAGGATCACCCATAGAGTCATTTGTCTTGACTTTGAGTTCATCATACTCAGATTCTTCATCTGTCTCACACATAACCCTTAGCATGTAGTAGGGGACTATGCCATACCCATTCTCATCGCAATTTTTTTTTGGTGTGGTCTCATTAACACAGACATCCAAAGTAGCCAATATTTGAGTCCACTCTAGCGGTTCTAACACCTCTTTTGGAAAAGGTTCTCTTATGTAAGCATCATCTTCTAAGACCATCTCTAAGGCATTCTCATTTCTCCCAAAGTCACTACACTCCGATGTTCCGCACATCCAGATTTCTTTCTTTTTGCCCATCCACGGATGGTCTGTTGATCCACTTTGTGTTGCAGAATCAAAATCTTCCACGGGCGTTCTAGTTACATCTTGGTAACTATGATTTTTCATATTTACACGTGTTGTGGTTTCAGCATGTCTCAAGTATAGATAATCATAACCCCAATCTTGTACCATCTTGAGTTGTCTCATGAATGGTCTTCCAAGGATGATTTCATAGTTATTTTTCTTGCCAAAGTCAACTATGGCAAAAGTATGCGCATACTCTATACCACAAGAAGACACAACTATTGCTTCTAGCAATCCCATGGGTCTTTCCACATGTCCATCAGCTAACTGTAATTTTATTCTGGTTGTTCTAAAGGCAGGCCTACCCCATTTCTCCCATATTCGTTTTGTTGCTATGGAAATTCCTGCTCCGCTGTCAAGTATGGCTTTCGTTTCAATCCCATTGTACTCGACAGGCAAAGTGGCATTACCATCTTCTCCTTCACAGTACTCTCCTACTTTGTTCAGAGGTACCGGTCTTACATTTGATCTAGGCTTCTCGATCTCATCTAGCTCTTTTTCCAGGAACCTTAACGGACTTTTGATCCCAATTTTTTCCAAGCATTTTCCTATATCCGTCCACATACTTGGTATGATTTTTAAAAGTTCTGCCAACGTAATTGTGCACTTCACTGGCGTGGATAGCAAGTCAGTCAAAATTTTTGTGTCCAATTCGTTTGTCCCTCCTAGCCTCTGTGATGGAACTCTCACAATCTTAGACTTTGCCTCAAAATCTCCCATATACTGTGGCAAAGTTCTTAACGATGCAGGTCTACTGTCTTCGGAGGCTACCGATCCTACGTCACCATCATATGACCTCACATCAACACTCATTTGTGGTCTATCTAATGTGATTTCAGGAAATGGTGCTAGTCCAACATTCTCTTCTCTTTTTTGGGCATCTCGGACAACCTTCCATAACTCTACTGGCCACTGCTCCTCAGCTATTGGAACATAAGGTGGGAAATCCCTCATTGATTCATCTGTTGTATTTTGGACTACCCTCGAGTCTTGCGATCTTGGCAGTGGTTCTTCCCTATGATCTACCTCTTCTCTAGGCAATTCGTCTACTTTAATGCTCTCGTCTTTGTGCACTGGGGTGACTATCCTATCCTTCACTTCTGGTGGAGGTGGTTCTAGCAATGCTTGAGCAGTTTTAATGAGCTTCTTACACATTTCTAGCCTCTGCTTCTCTAGTTCAGGATAAGGATGGGTCACCCATGTTTGTTCTAAGGTCTATCTATTTGCCAATCTAGCCTCATAAGCCTGTAAAATTGCGTCTAAAGGCTCATTCACTTTGTCCACTAGGACAGATCCTCGTGAACTAGCACTCTTGGGTGCTTCAACTTGTTTAAGGGTTTCAAATTCCCTTTGCTGTGTCTGTTGCTCTTGAGTTGTTTCCAACTTAGCTGTAACAACCTTTTCTTCTCCTTTCTCCCTTTCTAGTCTTGCTTTCATTCTAGTCCTTCTTGCTCGTCTAGAGTTTCTACGGCTTTTGGAACTCTTACTAGTCTCTCCATCTGTAGGCTTCTGCTCTTGCACTTTTGCTTGTGCTCTTGTGACAACGTTTACTGGAGCAACTTGCTTACTTTCATCTTCTTGTTGTTTAAGCACCTGTTCTTTTGCAATTGTTTCTTGCTCCGTTGTTGTTGTCGTCTCTCCTTTTGTTGCGGCTCGTTCTTTCTCTGATTTGTTGGTAGAAGGAAAGGTAACATGTGGTTGCATTTTACCTTTCTTTCTTGGATTCTTAGGACAATCCAAAATCATATGTGTGATTGCACACTCATTACAATATACATTTATCATGATATCATGGTGTGGAAAATCCTTAATCAAGTGATCACTACTACCACATCTGTCACATGGACGTATTGGTTGTTGTGGCAATACTCGATATTGACGTTGAAGTGGCCTCTGATCTACCACATTTCTTTCTATTTGAAGCTCATGACTCACATATGCATTTCTATCAGCTATGGGTCTTTCACTTAAGAACACTTGTTCCGCTAAAGGATGATATCTAGGCGGTTGAGACATAACATGCTCAAACCTTGGTGGAGTCTTAGGTCTATAGTCAGGACAATGTTGCGTCGGATGGTCCTCTCCACATGTCATGCACCTTCGTCTTTGAGGAACTCTATAGGTTGGTACTCTGTTAGAGTGGTTGATGTGTTGCATCACATTCTCTATGATTTGCTCCTCAACATTTACCTGGTTTTGTCCTAGATTCCCTCTTTGATCCTCAAGATCAGCGGTTTTCTTTTCCTCACTTGCATCATTCATCTTCTTCTAACCCTCTTCATAGAATTCGCAATTGTCAACTAGGTCAACTGCCGCTTTGGTCACCTCTTCCAAGGTTTGGTATCTTTTCATGTATAGGTCTTTTTGGAGATTCTCATTCCTAAGTCCTCTGATGAAGCATAGGATTTGACGTTATGGCGTGGGTAACTCTTGGGTAGGACATCTAGCAACATATTGCCTGAAACGCAGTATTGCATGTCGCAATGTTTCTGTTTCGCCTTGTTTAAATTCCTGAATCTTAGGAAGGGTGTTATGTTTTATGCCCCTCTTGGTGAATTCTTGAACAAATTCATCCAACATTTTCTCAATGGTTGTGAACTCTCTTCGGTTCAATAGTTCAAACCATGCTTGTGCATTGTCCTCCAATGTAAGTCCAAAACCCTCATACTGTGTGTGGAAGTCCTCTACTCGTTCTGCTCGTAGGACTTGCTTGAAAGCCGAGACATGGGCGTATGGGTCTCCTATGCCATTGTACTTTCTATTTACCCATTTTCTTAGCTGAGATGGTCTTATACTTTGGGGTGCAAAGTATGGAACCATACTCCTCTCTGGTATCGTTTCATCTCTCGTTATCGCTCTAGGGGGAAATCCAGGTGGTGGTCCCTTCTTTGGAATTCTCTTAGAAGTTTGTGTGTTTGTTGGATGTATCTGAGGTCCTTCATTGACCAAATATCCACTCATATCTAATTTGGTTCGTGGATTTGTGCTTTCTACAGCTCTATATTCTCGTCTATACTTGTCAACAAATAAAGATGTCCATTGTCGGTCAACCTCGTATGTATAGACATATAAGAGCTTGTACTCTGTCAGCTCATCTGGATAAGGCTCTAAGCAACTGTAAAGGTTGAATTGATTTCCATTAATATACCTATATAGTCCTTCACTTTCATGGTTATATGTCCAAACTCTCTCCACAAAATTGGTCTTTATGTACTGTAGGTTTGGAAGATCTATTTTGGGCGGGTGCTTATCTATCCGTGCGATCCATGTGCTTGTATAAGCTGAGTCTGAGTCTGATGTAGACATGACTTCTAGGATTAACAGATCTAGCTTGTTGTAGTAATACCTCTCTCAGTGTGTTCAAGTGTTTTGGTCAGGGAAAATCCAAAGTTATGTCCAAAACCGTGAGCGTTTTCTCACAATTCTCTCAAATTGTCGGTTTTAGACACCCCTGACTTCCGGATGCATTTTGAGGCCTTAAACATCGTTTTTTTCAAAACTGACCAAAATGTATGCTGTTGGCAACAATTGTGGTCAATTTACTCTAAGCTCTGTAGTGCTGCTCTCAAGCTACATTTTGATAAAAATACTTTTGGAATCGGAGTCCGTATGTGAAAGTTATGACCAAAACAGTGAGATGTAATTTGGAAAGTTGCTCTATCTGATGTTTTTGCAAGTGATCAGTTGGAGCCCAAAATTGGTGTGTGCACTCCTTAGGCAATGATAAATCCAATGGTATACTTGGTTTCAAAAATTTTCTCAAAATTTTTTCCTCAGTTGTCTATCGCGATAGACTCACCAAGTACCCCTTGCAGATGTCCAAATGCACTCAAACCTTGTGTACAAGGTATAATGGACCTTCTGAACCCAAATATGAAGTCAGATTTGAATTTTGATTTTTCTACAGTGAATTTCTGAGTCTATCACGATAGACTCAGCAGAGTGTTACTGGGATACAATTTTTCAACTGTTTTTACAGCTTTAAGTTCCCCCTTCTCTTGAGATACTACTTACCAAGTTTCAAGCAATTTGGAATACTTTTCCTTTGTAACTTGCATCAAACAACAGTTTCTTTTCTGATCTTATGAAGTAATCCTCTTAGATGCACTTACAATACTCCAAATTTACTCAAATTTTAACCATAGGCTCACAACAACATGTAGAACAAGGCCCTAAGGTCAATTTTCAAAAATTTCATTTTTTGTGAAAAAACCCTAGTCTATCGCGATAGACTCAACAGATTCTTCAGTTTTGAAAATTTTCCAGATTTCTCTTCACCACTGTGTTCCCTATGCTCTGTACACCTTGCTCACCAATTTCCACTTGTTTTGGACTTTTTCTTAGGTCTCTAACTCCAACTCTAGAATTTTGAGTCTATCTGATCACTAGAAAATAGACTTAGGATGACTTTCCAATGTCCAAAATCCACCAAATTTTGTGTGTAACCTGAGAGGCTAAACAAGCTATGCTCCAGAGGGTTTTGAAAATTTCAATTTCTTTGGCCCTGCTTTGAGTCTATCACGTTAGACTAAGCAAGTACCCCTTTTATAGGTCAAACTTGAACTTTGACTATACCACTGTGTTCCAACACCTCTCCTTAGTCCTCTTACCAATTTTCAAGTGGTTTGGACTTTTACTTTGTCAGTTAGACTAGCTCTGGTGTTTTCTACAAGCTGAATACTCTCAAATGGTCTTAGACCCACTTTCTGATGTCCAAATGACTTCAAAATTTTTATGTGTCCTCGATAACACCTTTCCAAGCTATGACACACAGGTTTTTGAAAAAATCATTTTCTATCACTGGGTTCTTAGTCTATCGCGATAGACTCACCAAGTATGCCAAAATGACACTTTTTCAAATTTTCCCTCTGTAGATCATATATACCAAGTTTCACAAGGTTTGGAAATTTGGTCAAGTCCCTTTTACCCAATTTGTCTTTGAAGTATGACTCAAAACACGAGACTTGAGGTTTAGTGGTCAAGCAGGTGTCGAAGTACACTCAATTTTTGGGAGCAGCCTTGTATTGATGTGTTTTACTTGTGGCATGGGGAGTTTTGCCTGATTGTGAGTCTATCTCCAATTCATCAGTCTATCGCGATAGACTGAGCAGAGAGCCACTGGGAAGTGATTTTTTTTCTATTTTTGGACAGTTTGGTTCCCAATGCCCTTAGAAGTCTATCCCCAAAGTTTCATTCAATTTGGGCTTCTTTTCCTTTGGATTCAAGCATTTCACAGTTCACTTTTTTACACTCAGAAAAAGCAAATTCCCACTTAGATGCACAAGCACTGATGCAAATGCTTTGAAATTTCACATACAAGCTCTAGAGCATATGCAAAACAAGGTCATATGCAAAACTTTTTTTTTTGGTTGAAAATTGCAGATTTGGTTTCAGATTTTTGTTTTTTTGGGTTTTTTAGAGTTTTTTTTTTTTTTTTTTTTTTGGGATTGGACCAGATCTGTGTTTTCCCCCTACCTTAAGGTCTCCAATGCAAAAACAAGCACTCAAATCGGCTTTCAAACGACCATTTTAGAGCACTTTTACCATAATCGGCACAATTCCGCCTTTTGTGTTTTCAAGCACATTTTCATGTCGAAATTGCTTTAGATCAAGATCAGATGTCCTACACTACCTAAAGTCCTACTTTGGATGGTTGAATGGTTGTTTTTGCTTTCTGGCAAGCAAATAGCCTTCTGCTTACCTTTTGCGTTTTTCTTTGCGTTTTTTCTCTTTCAAGTTCCTCACAAACATAAGTCACAACCAAACACACAAACCATAAAACCTAATCTAAACACACAACAAAATAATATAACCATACCTCAACCTCATGGTGGACCACCTCGGCGAGACGCAGGCTCCTTGGCTATCCCTCAATCAAGAGATCCGCTCTCTGATTTCCCACTAAGAAGGCAAATGGTGACAACACTCTAGAAAACTCTAGAGAAACGCTATACTATCAAACATGAGTGATGCGGTCTACGCTAGTTTAGGCGCTTCGTCCCCGGCAGCGACGCCAATGTTAGCGGGTACGCCGCGACGGACGATGGAGCACAAGGAGAACACAGACCAACAAACTGTCAATCCGAGGACGTAGCTGACCTGACTAGGGCATGGAGGCAATCTCTGGGTTGTCAACCTTGAGCTAGACACGAACAACACTCTACAGTCACTAATCCTACCACAACACTACCATAAAGCAAAGAAACAGACAACGCATCCTACAAAACACTACAAGCTCGAAACAGTCTCAGATCATATCAGAATGACTCGAAATCGGAGGGCAAGACTCACAAGGACATATCCTATATGGACAAACACCTAAAACGTGAAAACCATAACTGTAAGACCTCTAATCGCTGTCGCAATAGACTCAAAATAGCAATTCCCAAAGTGTCAAAAACTGATCTACAAAGACATCAACACGAAGAGCTTCTCGCCCTGATTCTAACGACCACTTCATCATTCAGATCGGATGTCGTTTGAGGTACTTACGACCAAATATAGCTCGTAGCAGGCGGGCTCACGATGTGGTCCTCGGCTTGCATTGCTTGCGTCGATGCGGAGAGCTCCTCGATGCTAACACGCTCCTAGTCTCATATCTGCAATGTGATTAGTGTGCGCGATGGTGTGTGTGCGTGAAGCTCACTCCCGTGTGCTGCACAACCCACGACTATATATTCATTGAGATATCGTAATGTGTTTTTACAAAGCCTTAGGTTTTAGCTTATATACCAAGCCTTCAAACCTAATGTCCGGCCAAATGACCTGAATTGTCCCTAGGCTTCTACAGAACTTAATTACAAGAAACTGAGTTGGCTTTACTCATTATACAAGCATCTGTGGCCAAAATACAAGTGCCGACTTAAAATGTGAGGTTCCCGTAAACATTACAAAAGTGGCCGTAATGGCTCAGAATAATAATAACGGGATATTCGATGACGTCCATGAACTCGTATCTTCATGTTGCAACATCTGTTGGAATTAGGGTTGCAGAGAAACACATACAGCTTGGAGAAGACGAAGGAAGCTCAAGGCACACAATAGAGAGTGTGTTACTTAGTGTGCAATGGAAAGATAGTTAGCCCTAGAGTGATGGGCGTATATACAATGCACGGGGGAAAAAACCTCCTAAAGAGGGAAAAAATGCCCCGGCGGTCCTAGTGTGTTCACACACATCACTACCACATGTATATGGTAACAAATCCCCCCTGGAGTGATGCGGTGCACGAGAGCTGGCACATGAGTAAAGGGAAGTGCCATGCCCTGAGGACAGGATCAATCCACAAAGGGGAGTAAGCCCAAAGCTTTGCGGAAAGCTTCAAGCTTCTCACGAGACAATGCCTTTGTGAAAAGATCTGCAAGGTTGTCCTGTGTTGGCACATAAGCCAAGCTGATCTCTCCTGCTGAGAGCCTCTCGCTGACATAGTGGTAATGCACCTCAATGTGCTTTGTGCGAGCATGAAAAACTGGGTTCCTCGCAACTGCAAATGCGCTCTGACTGTCAGTGTAGATAGTGTTGGCAGTGTCCTGTCCAACACCCAAGTCAGCCATAAGGCGTCTGAGCCATACACACTCAACCGTAGCTGTGAAGATTGCCCTGTACTCAGCCTCACAACTCGAAGTGGCCTCAGTAGGTTGCTTCTTGCTCAACCATGATATACATGAACTGCCAAGCATGAAACAAAAACCACTTCTGGACACTCGCGTGTCAAAACAACCAGCCCAATCTGAGTCCGAAAAAGCATGTAAGTCTGGCGGCAATGATCCCCCGGCCTTGGGATAAAACAAGCCAAGATGTAAAGTGCCACTAAGGTAGCGGAAAATCCTCTTGACAGCCTGCCAATGCTTAGACCCTGGGCTATGCATAAATCTGCTGACCTACGAGACTGGAAACTGAATATCTGGCCTCGTGTTGCATACATAAATGAGGCAGCCAACAGCAGTTTGGTAAAGAGTGACATCAGCAGGATCGCCAGCATCATGTAGACTCAACTTCAAACCTGTTTCCATGGGAGTGGCAATAGGTTTGCAATCCTCAAGTCCAAACTTACATAGCAATGTCTCTATGTAACTTTTCTGACACAAGGCAATACCACCATCACACTGCTTAAACTGTATACCCAAGTAATGATGCAACAGCCCCAAATCTTTCATCTTGAAAGTAGCATTCAAATCAGCCTTAAATTCAGCAATATGTCTCTCATTTGGTCCAGTGATCAGCAAATCATCAACATAAAGAACCACAATGAGAAATACATCATCCTCACGCTTTACATACAATGTGCTTTCTGTTGGACTGTTACGAAAGCCTCGTTTAACCAAACGAGTGTCAGCTTTCTCATACCAAGCACGAGGAGATTGCTTCAACCCATACAAAGCCTTCTTACATTTGCACACTTTGTCCTCTTGTCCTTTTATGACAAAACCGCGAGGTTGTGTTACATAAACTTCCTCAAATATGTCACCATTCAAGAAAGCAGTAACAATGTTTGATTGATGTACATCCCAACCAAAATGAGCTGCCAATGCACATAGAAAACGCACAGTAGTCATAGGACAAGTGGGAGCAAAAGTCTCTTCATAATCTATGCCTTTTTGTTGTGCATAACCCTTTGCAACAAGTCGAGCCTTATGGCAATCGATCTCACCATCCGGCTTGCGTTTCAACTTGTAAACCCACTTCGTACCAATGGCCTTTTGCCAGGAGGCAAATCACATAAAGTCCATGTGTCATTCTCTATAAGTGCATCATATTCTCATTTCATGGCAGCAATCCAATTTTCTGAATTCTGTGCTTCATCAAAAGACAGAGGCTCCTCAACATCATGTAAACTAGACACAGCCAAAGCATAACAATCTGATGCATAAGATGCATGGCGAGAGCCTGAACGAGTACGACTAGATAAAGGTGCATCCAATTTACTGTCACGCAAAGTGTGCACTAGCCATTTTGGCATACCTCTAGCCTGCTCATTTTCAGCCCTTTCCTCATCAAGTACATCATGTACATCTGCATCAGTAATAGGCTGTTCTAAAACATTTTCAGAAACCCCCATAGGTTGTACATTTGCCTCATTGGAACTTACATTCGTATTTCCACCACTGAAAAGAGGCAACAAAGTGTCATAAATGTCCTGTGAGCTTACATTACTGTCTCTAGTACATGACAGCAAGGGCTGAACAGAGTCTTCCACAAACACTACATCCCGTGAAACCAGAATACGTTTTGTTTGCGGATGATACAACCTGTAACCTTTGCTTTCAGCACTATAACCAACAAAAATACATTTGACAGCCTTATCATCCAATTTTCTGCGCTGCACTTGTGGCACCAAAGCATATGCCAAACAGCCAAAAACACGCATGTGCTCAATAGAAGGCTTTCTATCATGCCATGCTTCATATGGAGCAATAGACTGCAAAGCTTTCGTAGGACACCTGTTAAGTACATAAGTGGCACACATGATGGCCTCAAGCCAAAAAGAATGCGGCAAAGCTTGACTTTTGACCATACATCGTGCCATTTCCGTTAGTGACCTGTTTTTCCTCTCAGCAACACCATTTTGCTGAGGTGTATAAGGCACTGTACATTGGTGTTTTATCCCACGACTAGCCAGAAATGCATTAAATTCATGAGACATATACTCCCCCCCTCGATCGGAACGGAGGGTGCCCATAGTACATTTTGAGACATTTTCAGCCATAGCCAAAAATTGTTTGAAGCACATAAAAACTTCGGACTTTGCTTTAAGCGGAAATACCCATGCATGCCTGGAGTAATCATCAATGAAAGTCACGAAGTACAGGTAATTGCCCAAGGACGGAGTTTGCATGGGCCCACAAACATCACTATGCACAAGCTGCAACCTGCATGTGGCCCTAACTGAACCATCCTTTGGAAACTTAGAACGCTGCATTTTACCCAGAATACAGCCTTCACAAACATGTTTGACAGGTGCTTCAAGAGGCGGCAAAGAAGCAACCATATCAGATTTCTGCAAACGCAGCAAACTGGCAAACTTCAGATGACCAAAACGTGCATGCCAAAGTTTTGCATCTGAAATAGCCCTTGAATCTACAACAGCATTTGCAAAATTTTGTCCACACTTGTCATACAAAGTGAGCTCATACAGCCCACGGCACAAAAGCCCAGATGCAACAATTTCATCACCAAAACTGAGATCATGAACTGTACATCTGTCATCCACAAATTTGACTACAAGTCCAAGTCTAGCAAGTGTGGATACAGACAAGAGATTCTTCTTGATCCCAGGTACATACAGTGCATCAACAAGTGTGAAGGAACTGCCATTAGCAGCAGTGAGCACAATCTTTCCAACTCCCTGAACTGGATAAGAGGCGTTGTTGGCACAAGTGACTGAATTCCCATGAGGGACAGACTCGAGAGAGGTAAACAATTCACGATGTGAGGTAATGTGCTTTGTAGCACCACTGTCGAAATACCACACATGTGAATCTATAGCAACTGACAAGCATGCATCATGGACAGCAGGATTGTAAGTGCACTCTGCGCTAAAAGCCCATTCTGCATCAACATCAGCATCACAATCTCCTTTCACAGAAGACTCAACAATGGCTGCATTTGTAGTGGAACCAGCATTTGCAGTGGAACCACCCTCTTTCTTCTTAGCCTCTTTGGCCTTCAACTTTAGACACGACTTGATCAAGTGATCAGTGGCTTTACAATAATGGCAACGCATCTTCTTTTTGCCCTTATCACCAGAATTGCCAGACGAAGTGCTGCCACCAGAAGCATTAGGAACAGAATTTTTGCCACTCACAACAGAACCATAAGAAGTGGCTGCATTACTGTTACCACCCTTTCTTTGAGAAGCAATAAAAGCCTGTTCAACTGCACGCTGCCTAGTCCTGTTTTTTCTAGAAAGTGACTCTTGCAACAGCAATGTGCATAATGCATCAAACTTGACAACTTCAGGATTTCCTTGGGTCATCAGTCTCCAAGTACTAGCAAAAGTCTGGTAGGAATCTGGTAAGGCATCAAGAACAGTCTGCACAAGGGAACTGTCCGAAATGACTTCACCTGCAGAAATGAGTTGCTCATTGATATCCTTGACACTAGGAAGGAAAGTGTCCATATCATCTTCCTCATGCATAATCTTCGACTCTAGCTCTTTACGCAGCAAAGCAATTTTAGCCTCATTGCGGCTTGCATAAAGACCTGCTAGAATATCCCAAGCCTGTTTTGCAGATTTTGCTGAACTGATGTGAGGAATAATGGTGCGCTTCACAGACAACGCAATCAATGCATGAGCCTGCGCATCCTTAACATCCCAACGAGCTTGTTCTGCCGTAGGCAAAACAACTCTAACAGCTGCAATCCTTGCAGCAAGACCTGCAACATCCTCAACATCGCCTACATCTTCAGAACTAGGACGTACATCAATGCCCTGCACAATGTTCCAGACACCTTTTGACACAAGAACATGTTGCATCATATAAGCCCACATAGGGTAGTTGTCCCCATCCAACCTGTCCTCAGCAGCAAACATCTTGAACACATATGTGTTGTTGTTGTCAGCCATGGTAAATGCTGCACCTGATGTGAAAATTGCCCGAAAATAGGAGAAATGGAGCGGGAACAACTTGTGTTATATAGCACAAACCGTAGAAGACTATAAGGCACCTGTTATGCAGAAAACGGCACTGACAGAAAATCTGCACAAAATGACGAAATAGCCTGTGCAGTACTGCCTGTAGTGCGAACGCTCGCCAAAGCTCACTGAAATCGGAGAAAGTGAACAGGCATGTGCTGGAGCAGCTGGCGACTAAGCCCGGGAGGACGTGACCTGCTCTGATACCAATTGTTGGAATTAGGGTTGCAGAGAAACACACACAGCTTGGAGAAGACGAAGGAAGCTCAAGGCACACAATAGAGAGTGTGTTACTTAGTGTGCAATGGAAAGATAGTTAGCCCTAGAGTGATGGGCGTATATACAATGCACGGGGGAAAAAACCTCCTAAAGAGGGAAACAATGCCCCGGCGGTCCTAGTGTGTTCACACACATCACTACCACATGTATATGGTAACAACATCCATCTTCATCTTCATTACTTCATCACCATCTTCATGTGGAATCTTTATAGAATCTTTGAGGAATCTTTAATGGAATCTTTTTGGAAACGTTGTTGAAAGGGCGTCCTTTCAACACTTGACCACCCAACACCTCAATGCAAAAGGGTCGTACATCTAAAATTACCACAAAGCAGCGGAGGATTCATAATATAATCTCAAACATCCTTACATGTTGAGGCCCTTAAAAAATTCCGAAGTCTTAAAACTACATATAAAGCGACTAATTATGTGTGCATCTAGCAAGTCTATGAGGCCACTCGGGTACCTACCAAGGCTTGAAACAACTCCACCTTTGTGAGTGTAGCCTGATGCGCAAACTCATGGGAAACAAAGTCCAAACTAAAGACATGAAAGAATATTAAGCTTGGCTGGTCTTGAAATTCTTGCCTTCCATTGAATGGTCAAAAAACATGCATACCGGCCAGTAAAAAGCATCGCATTTTAGAACCTTATAGAAGTGCAATGGATTTAAGGTTTGACATGATGGACCTTTCTTTGAGGCTAATGGGTATGTTCTTTTTTACTAGGACATGTAGCCGGTTGGCGATAGCAATCAATGTCGAGGGAGCCTAGATGAGTCTAGTTTTCTTTGACTCTTTTTGGGCTTGCAAACTACAACCCTAAAATACCTGTCATACAAGCAAGTTCACTTTGAGAGAATAGAGAGAGAAAGGAGGTTATTGCCTGATTAGAAACGAGGTTAATGAATTTCTATGCCTTATGTGTGAGAAATGGGGGGAGGGAAAAGAGAAATGACACACACACACACACACACACACACACACACACACACACACACACACACACACACACACACATAGATAGAGAGAGAACTACACCATGGGCAACCAAAAATCAAAGCCAACAAGTAAGATGTAAAAGTGGCACGCTTGTCACACCATTATCATATCGAATTACACATACTCTCCTTAGTCGAATAGTGAAGAAGAATATCATCATTTTTGGGTTTTTGGTAGCAAAACTTTACTTCAAGACTTGTTGCTCTCTGAGATTTCTATAGAAGTTGCACTCATGGTTGTGGTCGGATGTGCATAAGAGTTTCACATTGCTGCAATCCGCAAGGTGCACCTTTGCACTGGTGGGCAAGAGTATAAAGAAACTGGTTCAGATGGGAGTGCATGTCCTGTGGTTTCATTGAGTGATTCTAGGTGAGTTCAACACCAAGATTCTAATAGCCAACCATGCTTTCACACCATGTTCCATCTTTTGGCACCTGTGTGCTCATATACTCCAAGGCAAGAACTTGCTTGCAATTGATGAGGAAGAACATGATGGCCTCGAGGATATGCAGTGCCACGAGGATATTTTGCCAGCTCCTCTATTGAGTAGTGTCTGTTGGGAGACACGTGCACTACAATTCTTCCATGTCTTGCCTTGGATGTGTTTCATGTCTTCAAGCAAGCAAGAAGACTTAAGTTGAGGGCATTTCCTTATGGAACACGCGTATAGATTTCATAGTCCAGAGCATTCAACGTCATTAAATACCCCCCCTCCCCTAACTTTGTCTCGACTCTATCCATGTGAAACCTGTCAAAACTAGTTCGCGCAGGCGCGGACTAGTTCCAGGCTCTTCCAGCACACTATACATAGCTATTTAATTAAATAATATACAAAGCAAGTTTTTTATAAAAATAATATGAGCTCCAGCAGGCATTCTTGTCAGCTAATTTGTGGGCATCTCCTTGCGTAACACTCAGATAGATTTCATACTCCAGAGCGTTCAACGTCACTAAATACCCCCCGTCCCCCAACTTTGTCTCGACTCTCTACCTTTGTGAAACCTGTCTAAACCAGTCCGCTTCAGCGCGGACTGGTTCGAGGCTCTTCCTGCACACTATACAAACGTATCTAATCAGATAATATACAACACACTTTTTTTGTAATATAGGCTCCAACAAGCTGTCTAAACTAGTCCGCGCCGTTGCGGACTGGTTCCAGCACGGAGCGAGTAAAGCATGCAAGTGAGGTTGATTGTAATAGTGATGGTGGTGCAGCAGAGGAATGAAGTTGGCGGTAAAGGGGCCAAATGCAAGCCTGTGGAGGTGGAGCTAGCAGACGATGCAATTCGCCGTGAGGCAATCCTGCAGGCAACCATTATCCGCGTCGCTGTACGGATTTGCTATATAGCAATGGCAATTTTGTTGATGAAGCTCATTCCTTTCGATAAGGCCTTCACTTGCTCCTAGCTCCCAAGCACTAGCTCTTTACATCTGACCACTCCAACATCTCCATCTCTCTCGACTGCTGCTTAGCTCTCTCTCTCTCTCTCTCTCTCCCCCCCCCCCCCCCCCCCCCCCCCCCCCCCCATCGCAAGCACTGAGCTTCAATCCACGTCAGCCGACTCATCATCTTGACTTTACTGTACGGATTCACACACACACTCTCTCTCTCTCTCTCTCTCTCTCTCTCCCCCGTCGTAAGCACTCAACTTCAATCGACGTCGGCTGACTCATGATCATCTTGACTTCCTGGCACTCACCCCCTCTCTACCTCTATCCGCGCTGCCAGAAAGCAACCAAGGGAAGTAGCATCACTGAAAGTAGGAGTATGGAAACCGTAAGGACACTAAGGGTGGATTCAGGTAGGGTGGCGGAACGTACTCTGTCAGTGCAGGCATGCAATGCCCATAGGCCGGGTGGATAGCGTTCACATAAGCTGAGGAAGGTGCTGCACTGGCTGCCAGCTCACGGAATTTTGCACTCAAACAACATACACAAAGGCGAGCTTCTGACCTTGTGAGCGGCCATTGGCACAAAATGGAAGAATTTCCGAAGTGAGTCAATGCTAGAAAAAAATCGGGGTCCAATTAGATTTTGAGCTTGCCTTTAAGAAAAATGCAAAATTTAGACAATTTTAATGTAGTTACAAGCAAAAGCTTCAAATTTTGATCTCAAAACCGGGAGAATTTCTAAGTTCCCCTTATTTTCACCAGTTAAGAAAAATGTATTTTTCTAGCCTTGTTCTGGACACACCATACTCTTGAGCGGCACCAACCCCTATGAATTTTACATCTCATGATTGTGCAACCATGAGATGTAACCAGAAGGCAAACGTCCACTAGACGTCGAAAATTGTGTCAACTTTTTTGTTTCTAAGCAATGTGCACTGTATGAAGTTACTATGAATGTCAAGCTCAAAGATCCTTTGTAAACCATGTCTACCTCAGAGTAGATATATAGATTTAGTGGGTTTTACTTCTGAATAAAAGTCTCATTGCTCTCTTGAGTCCCACTACTTTTTCGATTTTTTCCAATGGTTCTAGAGCCAAGTCCGTCCGTACATTTATAGATTTAGTGTGTTTTATTTCTGAATAAGATTCCCATTGCTCTTTCAAGTTTCACTTTGATTTTTCAAGTGGAAGAAAAAAGCCACATATGCTTAGCAAAAATCACAAGCTTAGCTCTTACTATGCTCAAATATCTTTCACATTTTAGCTCCAACTTAGCTTAGCTAAATTTTGATATGCGGTCAATAATCCCCCCAATTCTTATTGTTTAATTGGTCATTGAGCTTACATCTAGCCTCAGTTTTGGCTAGGTAAGACTTGTCCACCTTTGCACATGGTGCACAAAAATGGAGTTTTTTTTTCAATTGTAAATACTTTCTATAGTGAAAGTAAATAGATTGACAATGCACCTTATCTACATCTACATAATTCACAATTTCAAGATCTAACATTAAGAAACATTTTCCCGCATAGATGCATTTTTTGGTACTAAACTAATGCTTAGGAAAGTAATTTATTGGAGCATCATCTATGTCGATAAAATAAGGTCAATTCCTGATTGAGAATCTTGACGGACAGCTATCAAATGCAAATATTCTTCCAATTGAGCAAGATGAGATTAATTTCACACTTTTGGGAAGGATCCCAGGGGAGGAGTTTATTTTACGAACTAACATTCCAACACTGGGAGAGAACAGAGAATTCATTTATGTATTGTTCCGACGAAATACTTTCAAGACTATACCATAGTCTAGACCTCAAAACACATAGTTTAAGGCCCGCTTCTTTCTTTCGTGAAGGGCATCCTCCATTTCTAGTAGGCAAGTGTCAACTAACTTTAAACACAAAATTCTAATAATGACTCCATATTGTTTTTGGAAAAAAAAGATCTATATCTATGAAAAAGGTGAAAGTTTTCAATCGATTCATTTGTGAAAACAAAAGCTTGTGCATATAGTGAAACTCTTATATTATTGTAATAAAAGAACATCAATATAAGTGTATGAAATTGAATATATTGAAGTCATCTCCTTCTTGAGTATTAACTAAGGGTTATCGTATGGTATGACATGAACATACAATACAGGGTTTTATAAGGCAACATGGATAGGTGTTGTAGATGATAGGTGAATTTTATGCACGCAGGTCACGTCTCCCTATTACTACTAGTGAATCCCACATCACCGTCACATGGCTATATAGCCTCAAGGAATATAACATTATTGAGAGATTTGCTTGATTTTTTTTGTCGCTAGGGAAAAATTGCTTGCCATCTTGTAAGACTCTTTTTCAGTGAATCAATGTCACTTTGGAGTGCATTAGGATCTCAACAGCTTAATGATGCTTGGAAGCCCAATTGCATGAAAGTAAATTTTGTCTTGTGGGGATGATGCGATCACTCGAATCTCAAGTATTTTGTTTCTGTGCTATGTTTGAAAATTTCATTGTTCAAAAAAGAAAACAACAGTCTTAAGCCTAAGTATATTATCTCTTGGAAAATAGCCATAATTATCAATAGACCACATGATAAATCTATTGTAGCACACACCACCTACTACAACGTGTCAAGGTTGTCTCAATCTCTAAGTTCTCTTCAACCTCCTCTGCGGTGCAACCTATCTCCTCAAGCATCGAACTGTCTCTGATTTTATTCTCATTCGCAACACACTCATTTGACACGTTGTAGGTCCACGGTGGCATGATGCATCCCTTCACAATAATCTTGAGCCTGCACTTGTTGTACAAGCTGATGATTATAATACATGTATACCAGTTTTCAGCCCTGTCAGCAATTAGCCTATTTTTAATAGTTGACATACTTATATGTGCTCCAATTTCTTTTGGAGCTAGAGTTTGAAGCACACTAGGAAAGGATGCACACTGCTAAGAGTTTGAAAGTAGGTGCACTACACCCGTTCATCATCCACCGCTTCCATGCCGACTTGGTGAGTTTTTGCACAAACTCATTGCCAAATCTTCTTTCTTTGAGTTTGTACCTGGTCAAGTCTTGTACTGCAGAGGCATGATCATCTAGATCACTATAAAATTGTTCAGCTATATCGTAAAAATCCTCCAAGACCTCCTCATCCATGTTGTTTATGTCCCTTGCCCAGTATTCAGGATCCAATAAGAAGGCGACACTGTGCAATGGACACTTGGGCACCTACCCATCGAGCATGCACATACCTAGAGAGAATGTCTCTCTTACTTCTATTGAATGGTGACTTCCATGGCTTTGAGATAGGTTCTTTCGACTCCTCAGGCTTACTCAAGATCTCCTTGATCTTCCACCATGTCATCCACACCTTGCCTAAGTTAAGCAACTTTGAGTGAAGTTGTCTGACTGCCATCATGACAGGCATCATTACATTGTAAACATCTACTACATCGTCCCAAAATTGGTGCAAAGATAGCATTTCCCTTATTGATCCAACCTTGCTGTTAATGGTCTCTATATGACCCTAAACCAATCAGTATCTCTGCTCTTGTATGTTGGCGGATTGCCCCGCGAGTGGACGTCGGCACAACGAGGACTCACCTAACAAATATGTCAGCTAAGGATGAAGCTCAACCCGCAGGCACATGGAAGCAAGCAATGGATGTCAACCTCTACTCGATCGACTAATGACCAATTCCTATAGAGTTATCAAACCTAAGTCTAAGTCACCTGTTCTATGAATGGGAGAGTATCCTACAATGCTACCGCAATCCAAAAGCTCATCAAACGGTCTCAAAACCTCACGAAACTCTAAGGAAGTTCTACATACACTAGTAGGTGGCTATCCCTAAAGTCTCTGACCCCAAATCCTAAAGCCATATCCCTCGTACAGAAAACACGTAGTATGTCTGCTCAAATTTTATAGGTCACTGTTTCTAAAACCTGAAATGTCTAATGCGTAGCTCTACTCGCTCTGATCGCGTGGATATGCTGAAATGCAAAAGCGGACAACATTAACTCACCAAAACTTCAATAGTAGCTCATGGGTGAATCTCGCGAAGCCCATAAGAATGCGTGCAATGCAAGTATCAAAGCGTAGCTCTCCTTGTGGGCAACTCGTGGCTGCTCTTCGTTCGCGATTCCAACCACCCTAGCTCCCGTAGCATGCAAATGAACTCTCTCTCTCTCTCTCTCTCTCTCTCTCTCGTACATAGAGTACATGACACAGTGAATTGATAATGATAATAAGTCCTCTTTTTATTAAGGTTACAAAGTTGGGTTTTATACCCACTCACTTGAAACCGTAATGTTCCAAAAAGCATCTACTCTAATCCAAGGGTAAAAATATATACAACTTGGAAGCTTTTAAAAGCCTTGAATATTATTACAAATAAAATTGGATTCCGTCAATTGGCTTCAATTACTAATTTTTTCGTCATTAAAAATTTCTAAAAGTTCTAAGTGTTCAGAGTTAACATCCCCCCCCCTCCTAGCTCATGTCATCCTGACATGACGTGCTGAGTCTAGCATATGTCTTTAGAAGTTGATTTGCCTTATCTTGAGGATTGACTCGTAGCGCGCATGTGGTACTGTTACTATTGGACCAAAGATATCTCTGTCGATAGTAAAAAATGATGTGTAGAAGGCCTCTTCAAAAGCTTGCATATGGTAAGAAGGTAACATTATTCTTTGATACAATTGATGGACTCCTGGTCGTGGTTGTGTTGACAGATCATATGCATATCGGAAACTTGTATCTTGATTGTAGAAGAAAATGGAATTTGAAGTTTGGGAAGGTTGGAACACCACGAAGACTTCCAATAAAGTTTTGCAAATATTTCTCATCATGATGCAAAAGAGGTCAGGAGAGCCAGTGAACAGTTTTATAGCGCCCGTTAGGGTTTTCACCATGTACTATTCACTCATTCTCTCTCCTGCCTTTAATCTTGGAAGCTTCGGGTAATTGAGCCATGTTGGATGGCTTCTGCAGATGATAGAGTGCTCTTTCCAAGTTCGCATCCTTGGCAGTGGATAGAAGCTCAACTCGTCTCTTATAGATTTAGGGGCCTCCACTAGATGCACCAAATATTGCAGATATTTTGTGAGCCAACCCTTTCTCCACTTTGGTTGTGAATCCACTATGATCTTGGCCTCATCTGGTTGATTGATTTCACCTGTGTAGAGGGGTAGCATGGCCTCTTCTTGGATCCTTTTGTTTATTGTCAATGCTTCATATTTTAACAGTGGATAGGGGAGCGACGGCTGCATCCATTCTTGACGTAAGACGTTGACGTCCAATTGTTGGATGTCCATGGATTTGAGTACCCACTACTCCCACTCCATAGCTTCCGTAGGTGTTTCCCTTGCCGCCTCCTATATGGCCTTCTGGAGCTCTTCTTCTTCTGTCTCGGTCAATTCTTTGGGTTCCTGAGAGAGTCCCGTAGGGATTTCATCCTCTTGCATTGGCTGGGCCTCCGGATCTCCAATTCCTTGTAAGTTGATCCCTTCAAATGTGTCCGGCCCTTGGCTAGTTTGTGGTTCTTCTCTCAAATTTTCCTTTTTAGTGCTTCTAATGCCCTCTGATGTTCCTCTTCAGCCTTGGTTGCATCTTTGACGTTCTTAATCAGCAACTCGTTTAGTGTCTCTAACTACTTTTTCAGTTCATCATTCTCCTTCTTGAGAGTTTTTTGCTCCTCTTCTAACCTCTGTTCTACCACCGATGACCCTTTGGCCATCATCATTCTTTGACGCCTTTCCAGGGTTAGCTCTTTTTGGAGCTCCTTTAATTGATTTCAAGCACTTCTACCTCTTGACTGGGCCTTGCTGTGCTTGTCCTTGCTCGACTTGGTGTGGCTCTCAACCGTTGAACCGTAAGTTCTTTTACCTTGAGTTGGTCTTTTAACTTGATCACTTCATCTAGAGCGGCCTATTGTGCCAATTCAGCCTTTTCCTTTGCATTCCTGAGGCTCTCTACCTCTTTTGATTCATCAGCTAGCTACAAAGTCATGCTATCTCTTTCTTTCTCGACTTCAACTAAGGCTTTGGCCAATTTATGATATTCTTCATCAGCATCTTTAATCTTCTGTTCTGCCTCTTGACATTGCTTTTGAGCTGCCTCAAGCTCTGTTTGTAGATCTCATTGTCTCTGTATAGCTTTTTGAGTCTCTCTTTGTTGTGTTGCACTTTCAGCCTTCAAATTCTCTTCCTGTTGCCTCATGTTTTGACAATCTGCTTTAGCCATCATGGTTTTTGCTTTAAGTCCCTGTAGAATTTGGGTCACCGCTTCCCATTCGTCTTCTTGTGACACCATGTCACTCGTGTCAGTGGCCATTTCCCTTAACTCCACTAGCCTTGGCACAGGCACTTATTCCCTTTGTTTTGGAAGTTGTAGTTGAAATAAACTTTGTGATGATTCCTCTCATGAATAACTTGCTGCTAGGAGATCAATAAATGTAATATATTGCTTCTTTTCTTTTCTTTCCCCTATGTCTACAAAAATGATGTTCTTCTCTTCTAACTTCTCTAGCTTATGCTCTTCTTTGGTATCAATCTCGATCTCTGCTTCCACAGGGTGTGGTGGGCTAGGTGGTGGTGGTGGGCTTGACTCTTGGCTTCGGGGCGGCATTTTATCCTTTGGCTTGAAATCTCGCACGGGCTTAGTCTTCTTTTCCCTTTCTTCATCCTGTTGCTGCTCTTGTAGCTTCTTTTTGACCTCTTCCACTTCTTCGTTCGTGAAGGGCTCTTGTGGAACGCCGTCCCATACGCCGTCCACAATCTCAAAATTCTTGATGTACTCTTCAAATTTTTCTCGGGTGACCCTTGACGAGGTACCAACCATACTTCCTTTTGATGGATTCCAAAGTTCATTAAAATCTCCTTTCAGAGATCTTTCCAATCTGAAGCTCTCCATTAGCCTCTCTATCCTTGCAACCCTCTGAGATTTTGTCTCCTTGATAGGGGTTTCTGTTTGGACAATAATCTTTTCTTTCTTTGCCGGCTTTGGACCCTCTTCAATCGGTTCCAATCTCCTCTTAAGTCTAGTCGCAACTGGTGGTGCCCTAGGAGGTTCATCCTCCTTGTCAGATGTCAACCCCAACCATTCATTTTGTGATGGAGGTAAGGCCCATTGGCCCTTTGCTTCAATGGATTCATATAAAATCTTTGTTTGCATCTCTCCAGATGCAATGTACTTAAATTGCTTATCTCCCATCTTTACTATCTGTGAATGGAGGTACACCGCATAGTTAATTTCCTTTAGCTTCTTTGCTTTCAACGCCCATGTGAAGGTTGTTACCACCACACTTGGAGGCATTGTATACTTCTGGGGCCGCCTAGTACAAACATGGAAATACTGGTTGTAAAGCCTGCACATCCTTGCAACTCTTTAATCCGCGACATCCTTGAAGGTGTAGTTCTTCTTCTTTTCTTTGTAGACTTGAATGTGGTCTCGTCTCTTATTCACTTGATCTCCTTCATTGGAAAGATCTAGAGCGCTTGCAATCAACTCTGGAGTCACAATGATTATCTTCTTTGTGCTAGTCAAATCCAAGACTGTAGCAATTCCACTCTCCTTGATAGTTGTGACTAGCTCCCACACTCTTTGGACATCAATTGCCGCTGGCGGTGATTCAAAGTATCTGTGGAGATCCAGCTTCTCCAAGATAGTTGCCATTGCTGGCTTCCTAGTGTAGTCATTCAGCTCCTGAGGAATCATAGGAAGGTCTATGTGATTCCCTTGAGGATCCTTGAATGTCCCTTGATACAAGCGGATGTCATTCTCCTGGAGCATACCATCATCTAACCATGAGAAAGTTGGCTTCAAAGCTGGTGAAGGGATGAAAAATGGCTTTTCTTGGTCTATGTGCTCTTTGAATGACATTCTCTTCTTCTTTGCTGGTGACTTGCTAGCTTCCATGGTTCCTGTTGCACTCAGTATTCCAAAGTTAGCGCTTTCTCTACTTTTATATGGTAAACTGACTTTTAGCTATACAAATGACTTCAAAATTCATACATGAGTTCAAGAGGGTCTAAGGATGCCATGCAACTCGAGAAACTGTGATTTTGATGCAAAATAAGCCTGGAGACATCCTACGCATAGGATGTCTAAGTGCTCAAAATAAGGTAAAATTTGACATGCACATAGTTCAAGACTTGTGCATCACATTTATGTGCTTAGCATTGAATTTGGATATCAATTGGTCAAGATTTGGACTGTATAGGCTTTTGGTGCACTTAGAGGGTAGGATGTATTATACCATGAGCAAATGATGTTCAAATGACTTGAAACTTGATGGCTAGGCTTAGTAGGTCATGATAAACACATGCATGACATCAAAATCCACTCAGAAGGTGATTTTAAGCCTAGAGACATCCTACGCGTAAGATGCCTAACTGCTCAAAATTTGATGATATTTCATACAATGATAGTGCAGAGGTTGTGCATCACCCCCATGTCTTTAGAATTGATTTTGGATCAGTTTTGAAGGTTTTATGGGGGCCATCTTTTATAAATCAGACTTTGAAAAGTCTAACTTTGGGGTTCTGAGGTCAAAAAAAGATTTGTTTGAGATGAAACGTGGTGGATGGGCTTGTCTTGACATGGAAGATGCATAGGTATTGCAAAGATTCCACCAAAAGACCATTTTAAGCTAGTAGACATCCCACACGTAGGATGTCTATTTAGTGATTTTCAATATGTGACTTCATAGATGGCTTGTGAATGCTTTGTATAGTGTGTGTGTGTGTGTCAAGTTTCACTTGATTTGGATCATTTTTGATGTGTCTATGACCATTTTTGGCTTCTATGCTCCAACTTTGCATTTTCTGATGCATAGGAGGTCATAAGAGGTCCAAACTTGATGAAACTTGATGGGCAGGATGCAAATAGCATGTGGAAGGTAATGATATGCTCAAAATTAGTCTTGGGTGCCCAGAAATGATTGTGAGACATCCTATCTGTAGGATGTCTACTGCATGAAACTGAGGTGCTGATGCTTTTGGATGGTGGGTGTGTGTGCCCTAAGCCCTCTTGTGCCTTTCAATTAAAAAAGTCAAGAGTTTAGCTTCCCACATCCTTTTTGTCTTTTGGAGCCTCAAAGACCATTTTTGAGTCTTGAAGCACTTTTCCACGATGAAACTTCTTAATAATGACCATCATAGCTTCATGTAACCATGAGCAACCTTGCAATGTGTTTTTTTTGCACTTTTGGCGTCATTGGTGCCCCGTTTGGCGATTTGTCGCTCTGAAGGTGCCCGTGGTTGGGTTGATAGCCTACGGATGATTTGTAATGGTACCCCACCATAGGACTTTGTTGTCGATGGTATGGATAAGCTTCTCGTGAAGTTTGGTGGCAAACTGACACTTTGCTTGGCCGTGAGAGCCAAAAGACGCTTTGCGGGTCCGATGCCAATTCTGGATCTTTGACTTGTTGTGAGTCATCCAATGATCATGAGGTCTATATAGCCTTATAGAGCTCCTTGAGGTGCACCTACTCATAAAGTATGGTAGTGACACCGGGTTATCCGTCCCGCTCTCTAGCCCGGCCAGAGGACTGATGCTCTACAAAAAGAATGGCGAACGCCGTTCTTTTTTCCAAAAATTCCCCTCTCTTTCATTATGATCCGTACACTCTCTCTCTTTTTCTCCCTCCCTTGTTTTCCTTCCACCAGCGGGCCGAGTCCGACCCCCCATCTCTCCCCTCTCCCACTACCTCCGTTCCCCCCCGCCCCCTTTCTTTCTCTCTCTTTCCTTCCTCGCCCTCGATTGATCTCTCGTTGTGTGTGGGAACAACTCCACATTGTGAGCAATAATAATGCACTCTTCCCTTCTCTCATACCCCACCAATGACCCCATTTAATTCCCCCCCTTCCTCGCTCAGAGACGGACGAAAGCAGCCCTATTTCCCCCCCCCCTTTGCGCGTCCCCTCGGACCAGCCCGTAGGCGCATGTTATAGGACCTCTCTCTCTATCTCCTACAACCCACACATGTGCACGCCCGCTCCCTCCCTCACCACCTCACACCCCCGCACTCTTGCTCTCTTGCTCTCTGCTCGGACCAGCCCGTAGGCGCATGCTGCAGAACCGAAGGCCATACACACACACACACACACACTCAACGCACACACACACACACACACACACACACACACACACACACACACACACACACACACACACACACACACACACACACACACACACACACTCAACGCACACACACACGCACTCTCTCCCCTCACACCCTCCTCAGCGTTATCGCCGCTCGTTGCTCCAATCTCCCTACACAGTAAACCATATATATATATATATATATATATATATTATGCACTTAATAATACCCCCCCCCCCCTCCCCCCTCCTACTCCTGTTCCCACACACTCATACAAACACCATATATTCACACATACACTCACCCGCATACACACACACACACACACACACACACACACACACACACACAAAACCATACATACACACATACATGCACACACGCATATATGCACTCTGAAAAAAAAAAGAAGGAAAGAAAACTATCGACACCAACATCAAAGGAAAGAAGGAGGCCAACTCGCGTGTCGCCAATACCAAAACAATAAGTAGTGCCGAAGTCACGCCCCGGCCATCACTGAAAGGAGGTAACACATAACATCTCGGCTTCCGACGACAAAAATGACTACCACAGCACTGAAACCTCACATCGACCGTCCGAACCATCGACAAAACCCGTGTAAATACCCTAAAACCCCGCTCTTTCCTAATAACCTAGCCATGGCTAGTGGATTGTAAAAACATCTCCCCA
Organism: Adiantum capillus-veneris; assembly: GCF_014529385.1. NCBI lineage: Eukaryota > Viridiplantae > Streptophyta > Polypodiopsida > Polypodiales > Pteridaceae > Adiantum > Adiantum capillus-veneris. The sequence continues at coordinate 26,811,802 of NC_140932.1, read as the reverse complement.
TCCCACTCTTTCCTCTCTCTCTATCTTTACCTTCTCTCTCTCTAGAGAGGCATCTAGATCTTCTACAGCGACCAAGGGATACTTGCAATGACCAGTAGTTAAGGACCACCTCTTAAGCGTATATAAAGAGGCCACCGCTGATAGCCGTTTTTCGGCTCTCCATAATTGCCATAGTAAGCTACCTCACCCTACCAAAATCACCCAAACACTATGGCTATCCCTACCATTTCACTGTAAATAGGCGTGTGTGAATTAGGGGACTTTTTCCATATCTTCTTAAAAAACCCTCAGCTAGCTAGTCACTGGGCTAGGTGAGCCAAAAAAAATAAAAAAAATAAAAAAATAAAAGTATATTATGGCCTCTTTGTGTGTAAATATTTCATTGTATATATGGCCTAAATATAGGGATTTTTTATAATTATTTTGGTATTTTATTTAAATATTTCTACTTAGGTGTGTGTTTTATTAAACCTATGTACACCTTCTTTCATCCTCTTACACCATAAGTATATTTTTTGTCAATATGTACATATTCTAACCTCATATTTTTCCTTTATACAAATCACTCTCACATTTTCACCCTCACCCTCGTGAAAACAAAAAATTGATTTCTACTCATTAGTTACGTTTATTATATTATTTACTTGCATACCTTTTCCTCTTTCACCCAAAATAATTCAAGGAGGGACCATATCATATGATTCCAATATCTTTCCATATCCATAACTCCTCCATATTTTTATTATTATTTTTACTCATTATTCTAACACCATGTGCTCATTGAGCTAAAGTCCATGAATAGTCCATACACTAGTCCCACCATGTATATATTTCTTATTTCACCAATAATCCTCCTCCATGCATGTGTCAAGGGCAACTTGGATGCTTTGTATTATGATATGACAAAGGAGGGGCTCACTCTTGGATGCATTGTACAAATTCAACAAAGGAGGGGGCCACTAAAAGACTTTTGCAGGCATAAAAAACAGGCTTTTTGGTGAGAATTTTGGCACCTATCTCCACTCCGAATTTGGAGCGGTGGTCAAAAGAGAAAATGTAGCCCACGCTTTGAATAATCACCTCAAATCTTTTCATGAATTTTGGAGCTACCAGCGGTGAGATATGATTTTTTGAGTGGACCCCAATCTGCCCACTTTTCTCACAAGTAGCCCTTAGTCTTCTCTCACCCTTCCACACACCTACTCACTCTTGCACATCCCTCCCTCTCCTTCCCTCACTCAAACCTGCAATTTCCATGGCTTCTCCCACCCTCTTCACCATTACCCTTCTCTCTCATCCCTATAGTTCTTTTATGAACCTCTACATACATACACCCTCTCCATGTCTCTCTCTATTGCTTCTATGTTACAATTTCATTTACCTCTCCTAAAAATATCTAAAATTCAGCATCTTAACTATGATAACTTCTGCAAATTGAGGATTTTTCATCAACAAATCCTCTTTTCATCGTGGTGGTCAACCGTGGCGGCGGCGTAAAGAAGTGAAGAAGAAGAAGAAGACCAGCGGTCATTTTTTCCACAATCTACACAAGGGTGAGTTCAAGCTTCTTCAAAGCTTCACCATCTCAATGATTCTCTTTTAATTCACCCCTCTTCCTTCATCAAATCAACTCACTCTACCCATTGTAAATGTAACATTAACCTTCTAGTGATTACTAACGACTAACATACTAACACAAAATAGCATTGACCTAACCATAAAAGACACCTCACCTCAAGACATGTATAGTAACTTTCTCTCTCTCTCTCTCTCTCTCTCTCCCCTTCCTTAAAACTTACTTTCACCTTATCTACCATCAATAATGCTCTCTTTTGAGCCCACACCCATGACTCAAGCAGACAAAGAAGGCCCGCAATGTTTTGATATTCAAAAAAATCATAATCCTGATTTGTTAGCTTGTAAATTAGGATTTTCAATAATCTTAATGAGGGGTCTCCAACCTATAAATAGGCCCCTCTCCTTCTTGTAAAACAACCTCCAACATCTCACATAGCACCCCAACACTCTATGCATGAGGAGAAACTTAGGTGTAGCAACCACTTGTGAGCTTCACTCTTGGTGTGAGAGAAGCTTTCAAGCTACACATTGCAAGTGAGAGAGCGTGAGTTCCACAAATCTCAAAACCACTATTGTATATGCTCTTTCATCATCAATAAATTGAGGTTTGGTGCATCAAAGGCGTGATTCGACGTTCAAATCTTCGGCCTTCCATTTGTGCAATACGGTTTGGTGAATTCAAGGTGACTTGTGTATTTGAGTTTTTATCGGTTGATCTTGATTTTAGAAAGTGTTTTAGTGTGTTTTCCATTGCCAGTTTTGTGTCCATTGTAAGAGGGTATTGTGGTGAGAGGTCTCCCACACCCTAAGACAGTGTGTGTGTGTTTTGGCAATGTTTAGCAATCACTAAGCATTGAGTGAGTTTTATACAAGTTCTACGATAGCATCATAACGAACCATCTCCATTTGCAAGTCACAAATAAGGTATTACGCAAGATCCTTTTCTCTCTCTCTTCCCTTTTCTCTAGCTCTCTCTGGTCCAGTTTGTGTGCGTCTTGGTGTGAGGTTGTTTGTGTGTGTTGTGTGGTGCATCTTCTTCGTTGTGCCAAAATATCTCTTGCGTCCTAGTTCGCATACCATAACTAGGTGGTGCCCCTATCTTGTTTGGGTTTGGCTGTGGGTTTGTTGTTGTGTTGTGCTTGTGGTTGCCCCAGCCCCAATTGAGCAGCACGGGAGCCTTGAGGGGTGTTTAGAGGTCGCCTCTCTTGTTGCCCGCCCCGGACCGCCTCAATTTTGGTGCCCCCACTGAGGAGCGATCGTGTACTTATTGTTGTTGTATTGCATGAATGCTTAAATTTCAGCATAATCAAGTAGATTATATGAATCATGAAAACTTGTATGACCGAGTTTAATTTCAAGGCAACAAAAATTGATCTAGAATATGGTTTGGATTAGCATAAAATAAGAAAGGAAAAAAAATTTCACATAAGAATCTGAAATTCATGTTGAAAGACCTTTCAAAACTTTGTGTAGTTAGTTGATGTCATGAGAGAAAATGATTGTTTGGAACTAATCTTTGTGTGGTTCTAGCATTGAGAGACTATGACACGCTATACATTTGATGATATCCCAATCTTCTTCGGAAATCTAGAAGAAGATGTTGATGATTTTCTTGCTGATTTTAGAATGGTTTGTCGTATCCTTGGTAAAAGGGATGACATTGAAAAAGGGGATTTTCTATTGCTATGCCTTAGAGGCAACGCTGAGCAATGGTTTTGGAGTATGTCTTCTCAGATTGAAGATGGGTATACCCAAATTTCCAAAGCTTTGAAGACCAGATTCTCTAAAATTCCAACAACAGAGACAGCATGGGCTTCATTAGGGAGACTTCAACAACATGGTGAAGACTACTATGCTTATGAGGATTTTTTTTCTTGTCAATGGGGAGGATGTGGATTTAGTTCTACATTTCCAGATTATGTAAAAATGGAGCAATTTATTTTGGGTTTGTCTCCTTTCCTAAAGACTAAGGTTACTTGTAGTGGACCCTCTACCTTTGAAGAAGCGGTCACTATTGCCCGAAGGAAGTTTCACAAGTACTTCTACATCAAAAATGGTTTCCATCATGCTGGAAGATCCAACCATCATGAAAGTGTTTCTATCAAGGAGTCATCTCCTTTGCCATACTTGTCTCCTTCTACTCCCACAAATGTTGAAGAAGTTACTTACATGCCAACTGATTATTCAAGTGCTAAAGTGTGTGGCCAAGATTCAAATGTGGAATCTCTTTCTTCTACCTTTATCACAAGCATGCAAAAATCGACACAAGATATCTCAAATGGCATTGACGATTCAATAATGGATACATCCAACCTTTTGGCGGAGGATCAATTTCTAGTCCAAGTAGACGAAGCTTTTGTGCAACATGACTCTATGGAGAATGAAGACCTTGAAGGTAACCTTGATCTTATGGAATGTTCTGAGAGTGTATCTTGTCTAAAAGAAGAGAGTGAAGAAGAAGATGAGATCATAGGTGGGGAGATCATAGACCACATTGATCATAAAGAGATGATTGTGTACATGGAATGCCAACTCCAAAACAAAGTAGAAGAGTGTGAGTTGAATCCATGTGAGGATAATCTTGAAGAAGTGTTTGAGGATGTTGAAAATCATTGGTATGACCCATGTATGTTAAGCATGGAGGAACATATCATGCAAGAAGCCAAATGTTTCACAAAATCAAACAGTAATCCATCAACCTTTGAGGTGGTACAATGTGAGGAGTCACAAACTTGCCAAAGGGGGGGCTTAGAAGGGGATGAAGAACATGGCAGAGTAGTAAAAAATATAATCATAAAAGAAAACTGTCAGAAGGGTATCATTATCTCCAATGGTGTTTTAGTGGGTGGCTCTTCATTCATGGGACAATCTCTTAGCAAGAAAATCCAAGCTTTTGAAGCCCCAATCATCTTCACATTGGGTTTCACCTCTTTAAGGTCAACTTCTCCTCTCTTCACATATAAATTTCATCGGGGACACCATACCTTCTTAAGTGGAAGAGAACATGAATACTTGGTGATAAACGGATGTTTCCAAATCTTCTTCACTTGGTTCTTTGTTGTATGGAGGTCGCACATTGTGATGCTTCTGGTATTCATCATAGATGAAAAACTTGTTGATTGCTACATGTGGATATTTCATCAATCAGTACCAAAATCTATTCTCTTCCAATGTGTTGGAAGCAATAGAAACCTTCATCTATTATCTACTTATGTGGTAAACTATCTGCAATATCTTTCAATAGCAGCTGGAAGCATGGATCAAGATTTCCTAAATCATAAAGGTCATAGAATTTTTTACTTGATGAGCCTACCCAGGTTGAATGAAATTTATGAGCTACAGTTCAGGAATTTGGTCATACAAGATCTTGAAGATCGTAGCAGATACATCAACTTTACACAAGAGGAAGAGAAACCAATCTTTTATATCACATTCATAGTGATAGATGCAATGATGGACAACAGTAAAATCTACAAGTTTATTCAACCAAAATCAGTAAGTGATTCCATACTATACATCTGGCTTTGGGAAAGATATTTCAAGATCTTTGATCCTGGGGGGGTGCTTCATTTCATCTTGCTATTGGCTCGGAGAACCTTCCATATCACATAAGGTTTTTTAATCATACAACAAAGGTTCTTCAAAGATAAGAGCAGACAAAGACAGACGTTACATAATATACATGTTGTATGATCAGATAAATGGTACATGAATGTACCATTATCTAAGGGGGGGGCTAATGATAGCCGTTTTTCGGCTCTTCATAATTGCCATAGTAAGCTACCTCACCCTACCAAAATCACCCAAACACTATGGCTATCCCTACCATTTCACTGTAAATAGGCGTGTGTGAATTAGGGGACTTTTTCCATATCTTCTTAAAAAACCCTCAGCTAGCTAGTCACTGGGCTAGGTGAGCCAAAAAAAATAAAAAAAATAAAAAAATAAAAGTATATTATGGCCTCTTTGTGTGTAAATATTTCATTGTATATATGGCCTAAATATAGGGATTTTTTATAATTATTTTGGTATTTTATTTAAATATTTCTACTTAGGTGTGTGTTTTATTAAACCTATGTACACCTTCTTTCATCCTCTTACACCATAAGTATATTTTTTGTCAATATGTACATATTCTAACCTCATATTTTTCCTTTATACAAATCACTCTCACATTTTCACCCTCACCCTCGTGAAAACAAAAAATTGATTTCTACTCATTAGTTACGTTTATTATATTATTTACTTGCATACCTTTTCCTCTTTCACCCAAAATAATTCAAGGAGGGACCATATCATATGATTCCAATATCTTTCCATATCCATAACTCCTCCATATTTTTATTATTATTTTTACTCATTATTCTAACACCATGTGCTCATTGAGCTAAAGTCCATGAATAGTCCATACACTAGTCCCACCATGTATATATTTCTTATTTCACCAATAATCCTCCTCCATGCATGTGTCAAGGGCAACTTGGATGCTTTGTATTATGATATGACAAAGGAGGGGCTCACTCTTGGATGCATTGTACAAATTCAACAAAGGAGGGGGCCACTAAAAGACTTTTGCAGGCATAAAAAACAGGCTTTTTGGTGAGAATTTTGGCACCTATCTCCACTCCGAATTTGGAGCGGTGGTCAAAAGAGAAAATGTAGCCTATGCTTTGAATAATCACCTCAAATCTTTTCATGAATTTTGGAGCTACCAGCGGTGAGATATGATTTTTTGAGTGGACCCCAATCTGCCCACTTTTCTCACAAGTAGCCCTTAGTCTTCTCTCACCCTTCCACACACCTACTCACTCTTACACATCCCTCCCTCTCCTTCCCTCACTCAAACCTGCAATTTCCATGGCTTCTCCCACCCTCTTCACCATTACCCTTCTCTCTCATCCCTATAGTTCTTTTATGAACCTCTACATACATACACCCTCTCCATGTCTCTCTCTATTGCTTCTATGTTACAATTTCATTTACCTCTCCTAAAAATATCTAAAATTCAGCATCTTAACCATGATAACTTCTGCAAATTGAGGATTTTTCATCAACAAATCCTCTTTTCATCGTGGTGGTCAACCGTGGCGGCGGCGTAAAGAAGTGAAGAAGAAGAAGAAGACCAGTGGTCATTTTTTCCACAATCTACACAAGGGTGAGTTCAAGCTTCTTCAAAGCTTCACCATCTCAATGATTCTCTTTTAATTCACCCCTCTTCCTTCATCAAATCAACTCACTCTACCCATTGTAAATGTAACATTAACCTTCTAGTGATTACTAACGACTAACATACTAACACAAAATAGCATTGACCTAACCATAAAAGACACCTCACCTCAAGACATGTATAGTAACTTTCTCTCTCTCTCTCTCTCTCTCTCTCTCTCTCTCTCTCTCTCTCCCCTTCCTTAAAACTTACTTTCACCTTATCTACCATCAATAATGCTCTCTTTTGAGCCCACACCCATGACTCAAGCAGACAAAGAAGGCCCGCAATGTTTTGATATTCAAAAAAATCATAATCCTGATTTGTTAGCTTGTAAATTAGGATTTTCAATAATCTTAATGAGGGGTCTCCAACCTATAAATAGGCCCCTCTCCTTCTTGTAAAACAACCTCCAACATCTCACATAGCACCCCAACACTCTATGCATGAGGAGAGACTTAGGTGTAGCAACCACTTGTGAGCTTCACTCTTGGTGTGAGAGAAGCTTTCAAGCTACACATTCCAAGTGAGAGAGCGTGAGTTCCACAAATCTCAAAACCACTATTGTATATGCTCTTTCATCATCAATAAATTGAGGTTTGGTGCATCAAAGGCGTGATTCGACGTTCAAATCTTCGGCCTTCCATTTGTGCAATACGGTTTGGTGAATTCAAGGTGACTTGTGTATTTGAGTTTTTATCGGTTGATCTTGATTTTAGAAAGTGTTTTAGTGTGTTTTCCATTGCCAGTTTTGTGTCCATTGTAAGAGGGTATTGTGGTGAGAGGTCTCCCACACCCTAAGACAATGTGTATGTGTTTTGGCAATGTTTAGCAATCACTAAGCATTGAGTGAGTTTTATACAAGTTCTACGATAGCATCATAACGAACCATCTCCATTTGCAAGTCACAAATAAGGTATTACGCAAGATCCTTTTCTCTCTCTCTTCCCTTTTCTCTAGCTCTCTCTGGTCCAGTTTGTGTGCGTCTTGGTGTGAGGTTGTTTGTGTGTGTTGTGTGGTGCATCTTCTTCATTGTGCCAAAATATCTCTTGCGTCCTAGTTCGCATACCATAACTAGGTGGTGCCCCTATCTTGTTTGGGTTTGGCTGTGGGTTTGTTGTTGTGTTGTGCTTGTGGTTGCCCCAGCCCCAATTGAGCAGCACGGGAGCCTTGAGGGGTGTTTAGAGGTCGCCTCTCTTGTTGCCCGCCCCGGACCGCCTCACCGCTTAGCACAAAAAAGAAGAGAGACACACAAGTGAGAACACTCAAGTGAAGGAGGAGCATACTAGCTCCATGCACTCTACATTGTAAGCACCACTAAGCACATAGTGAGAACACTCAAGTGAAGGAGGAGCATACTAGCTCCATGCACTCTACATTGTAAGCACCACTAAGCACATAGTGCACCCATGCTTGAGAGCTAATGGCATCATGTTTGGTCACAAGTTTTGGGCACTTTAGCATTGGCAACATCACCGTTCTCCTTGTGATTCACCACACCACGTTGAGTTACTAATCACGACCACTCTATGCACATGAAGCAGTCGCTGCTCTCCCACTAAGCAACATGAGCACACTTGGATTGAAGGCATCAACGTCATGCCACCATGGCCCGCTCTCAATGTTGGTGATTGATGTTGTCGGTGGCTGCATCGTCTTGCTATTTCCCCTCAACTAACCCTCCCGCTAACTCCAAACCTCGCCATGCACCATATGGCAGTTGTATTCCACGTACATCCCTAATGCCAAGAACCAGGTTTGTAGTCGTCAAGACCATCACTTGTAAGTATCTCCATCACCAATAAAGGGTGTAATGTTGTCTTGATCTTTTGAGTCCATTCTCTATTATGATTTCCCATGGTTACGGGATGTTTCGTCTCTTGTATATCACCCTAATCATGCTCCATCATGTGCAATCTCTCCCGCCAGTGAGTGTGCCTTGTTTTCGATCTTTTCACATACCTAGATTGTGCACACACTAATGATTAATGATTATGCATTTTTTCTACATGTGAATGGTTATTACACCACCATTTCATGTCGACTACCTAGAGAGCATTTCACGTTTGCTACCCTAGGTCATGTATGTTTGCGTCCTAGCCAGATTTATTCTAGGTGGTGCTTCTTCCTATCTATAGGATCACTCCCACCTTGAGATGATGCTTGGGGATGTTCAGGCTATGTGTGGTGTAGAGGCCACCCCATATGGTATGTCATTTCTGGCCATCATGTTTCTTGGCGCCCCCATCAAGGATCCTTTCATGAAACCCTCCAGTTTACAAGACTGAAGCCCCTAAACTTTTGTGGATGGATGAATGGCTAGTAGGGTTCGCTAACTGGACGACAGAAGAAGAAGAGCTCCAAGCACAACTAGACGAACTCCACATCTCCATCGAAGCTCAAGTGCCAGGCGTAACGGTAATCGATCTGCATTGGGAGAGTCAACAAACACACCAAACGCAGTGGATATACATAGGCCAGGTGCTAAGAAGAAGAAGGAGAAGGTCGAAACCATGTCCGCAACCTACAACTAACCCGCAACAACAAGATGGAGGGAGCTCTGCACAATAGAGAATCAACACTATTCTACTTCCAGAATTTGGTAACTCAAGTCACCGAGGTAATTATCACAGTCAGTTTCCAAGTCGCACCTGATGCTGCAGCACAGATAATGGAAGCATTTGCTCATGCTCTCACTAGAGAGACTAGGGATCTACTGAATTTGTTTTAGGAAAGAACACCACCCTCGCCCAGAAGCTTGGACAGTGACAAAGCACCTCTAAGCTTCACATGAATCAGTACAACCTACCTCAAGACAGATCACACATATCAACACGAGTACGCTCAATCAAGGTAACACTAGACTTGAAGGCTCACTACCAGCACGTCATCGACATCATGCTGGGTGGGGAGCGGGTTTTTGAGGTTCTGGCATCAGATCAGCCATTTGTCTTACCTTTGGTACAAAGCAATGTACCGTTTGAAGTTTTAATCTATGTCCTAGTATAAGAGGGTATACACGCCTCCTTGTAAAGAAAAAAGAGATTTTTTTTTTTTTTTTGCAAGCTAAGCATTGTGTCTTTCTAGCTCTCTCTTAGTGGAAAGTGTAGCATTTCCAACATTTAAAGGAAAGAAGGGGGAGGATTTGGTAAAAGACTTCCTAGATGACATTGAAGTAGCATGTGTAGTGAGCAACAAAGATATTAGATTAGAAATTATCTTTAAGCATCTCGTGAACTAGAAATTAGATTGAGATTGCTCGCCTTAAGGACAAGAAGTTGCGAATGAAAGCCAAAGAAACCCAGTCAACAGAAGCAAGAACATCGCGCAGACCAACAACCACGACAACCACCATTCCACCACCACCACCGAGTCTTGGGGTAAGAGATGACCAACAAGATATGTTGGCCCATATTACTGACCAATTGCAAAATTTGTCTATCCACTTGATACAGCAAGAAAGGAATCAAGAAAGAGATCAAGACCTAGGAAGAGCACAACGACAAAACAGGGAGTATCACTGCTCTACAACTACGAAGAAGATGGTCACGGTATGTACTACTGTCCCAAACCACGACAAAACTATAATAGAGGAGGTAGGAGGAACCAACTGTCACCCCCTAGAGAAAGAACACCCCCACCCCGAGCACCAACCCTACCAACACAAATTCTACGTCCACCCCAGGCACCATCACAAGCATCCATTCCACCTCTTCCACCAGCACCACCACCTCATCGCCCTATAAACATCATAAGGCTAGAAGAGAAAGGAAAGGCCGTAGTAGTGGATCCACCCAGAGCAAAGGATAGGGACAAGGGTAAAGAGAAGGTAACCTTTTTATAACCCTTTGAAGCCATGACTGTGAAAAGAGCTAGGAGGGAGAAAGCCACACAATCAGATGATGAGAGAAGCATGAGAGGAGAGACTAGCAAGAGGCCATCCAGGCCACGTCGGAAATTGGGCATCACCGACTTCTAGTTAGGGGAAAGTTCTAAGCCCTATGATCTAACATTGGATGTGGCAGAGCAAGGACCAAAGATTACATAGCCACAACTGCTACATCTTGCACCAAAGGTAAGGCTGCAATGGTCCAAAATGGTGAGTACAAGACGCTCCAAAGCAAAGGTAGCCGGAGCAATTTCCGGTTGCAACATGGACGACATCTTTCCAACTATCAACGTCGACATAAAAGGGAAGAGAATTGGGATTACCTACATTGATGGAGGTGCACAAATCTGTGTGATGAGCGAAGCTATGATGCTTCAATTAGGGCTTGAGGTTGACAGGCTTTCTCCATGCAAGGCAAAGATGGCAAACAATGCAAAGATAAAGTGTGTAGGTGTGGTAAGTGCTGTGAAGATAAAAGCTTTCAACAGTGAGGTAGAGGTAGATGTTTTTGTAATGCCTACTAAGGGGGAGGGCTATCCACTAATCTTGGGAAGTCCATGGTTGATGGCCATGAAGGCAAAACAGGACTGGGGCACTGGCCTTCTACGCATGACCGGTAAGAAAGGGGAGACAATCTACTACAACATGAAGATTGGCAAGTAGAAGCAAATGAATCTGGAAACATCAGCAGATGAAACCACAAGTGAGTCTTCCACTTATGAGGAGGAGACCACATCCACCGACAAAAGTGATAGTTCCATCGATGTGATGGGCATCATCATAAAGGATCCACAAAGGGTAAGCACAAGTGGTAATCCGTCACCAGAAGGGCAATGCAATGAAAAGGAGAACAAATCACCTGGCCTAGGAGAAAGTAGGTTGAAGGGTATGTTGTCCACGGAATTAACACTTGAGGAGAAAGATAGTTTTTTGCAAATGTTGATGGGATTTCCTGACCTGTTCATTGACAACTATGAAATAATCACAGGCATTACAGTGGCGGAACATCATATTAAGCTGAAGGAAGGGGTAAAACCAGTTGTGCAGAAGCTACGACGACTCGGGGTCATACAAGAAAAGGCACTCTTGGCCGAGCTAAGGAAGTTGCTGGAAGCAGGATTCAACTATCCTGTAGAAAACTCAGAGTGGGTGTCACCCATAGTAGTGATGCCTAAAAAGAATGGTAAGTGGAGGGTCTGCGTTAACTACAAACCACTAAATGCAGCTACAAAAAGAGACCACTTTCCTCTCCCTTTCTTGGATGAAATTTTGAATGAAGTAGCGGGTTTTGAATGCTACACCGTGTGTGATGGTTATTCTGGATATTTTCAAATACGCATAGCCTTGGAAGACCAGCTAAAGACCACTTTTATCACGCCATGGGGTTGTTTTGCATATAGAGTTATGCCATTTGGTCTCACAAATGCACCTGCCACATTCCAAAGATATGTCACATATGTTTTTCAACCGTTCTTTGGAACATCCATAAGAGTGTTCATTGATGATTTTTGTATATATAGCTCTCGCATTTCACATTTAGAAAAGGTAACTGAAGGTTTGGCCAGGTTGCAAAGCCTAGGTGGGCAATTAACTGTGGATAAATGCCACATTGGGGAGAGTAAAGTCATTTTACTAGGCCATGAAATTTCAGCAAAAGGTATCAACACCGATCCAAGTAAGGTATCTGCACTCATAGCCCTACCTTCACCGACAACCGCATGACAACTGGTCTCTTTTCTACAAAAAGTGAGGTACTTGAGTAGATTCATACATCTACTATCACAACTTGTTCTACCGCTGCAACAACTCACTCAAAAATCAACTTTCACATGGGACGAGGAAAGAGAACATCACTACAACAAGGTAAAGGAGGTCTTAGCCACATTGCCAAATATCTCACCACCTAAGTGGGATGAAAAATTCTATGTCACCTCAAGTGTGGGTGATGACTCATTAGGGGCTGTGCTACTCCAAAAGGATACAGCGACATCTTTCATGAGGGCAATCTACTTCTCTAGTCGAATGATGACAACAACAGAGAAAGGTTTCACCCATGTGGAACACTTAGTCCTAGCTCTTAAATTTGCAACTACAAAGCTTAGGTCATATTTGCTGCCTAAGCAATTTGTGATTCTCACCACGGATGAGATGTTTCCCTATGTTGTACAACACATGGATGTGTCTACTAGGATTACTAAATGGCTAGTTCATCTGCAAGAATTTGACTACATGGTACAAGTGGAAAGCAGGACAAGGGCAAGCTTGGGAGGACTCATGACCTACCAAGGCTTTGAGAGGAAGGAGAAGCAATTTAAAAGGGAAGAAGTTCGATCACCTCCAGTACCACCGATGGTAGAAGGAGCACACTCTCTCTACTTTGATGGGGCCTACAAACGAGCATCCGACAAAGCAGTTGTGGGCATAGTGGTCTTTGATGACAAAGGGGTAAAGGTATTTTCGCTTGGACATTTTTTAGATTCACATTCTAGCAACAAAGCTGAGTATGCAGCACTAACCTTAGGGTTTACAATGGTGCATCTCGCAAGGGGTACAACGCCTTAATGTATTTGGGGATGCTCTACTTTTGGTAAGGCAAGTAAATGCAGTATGGACATGCAAGAATCCTAGCTTTAGGACTCACTTAAGTGGTGTAAAAACCTTGTTGGGTAAGTTTGAAGAAGTTCAAATACACCTTATCCCAAGGACTCAGAACCATGAAGCAGATGCCCTAGCAAGTGAAAGACTGCAGGAAGTGTTGGTTGGGGCTATAAAGCTAAAGCTCCCTTACTCAGGAAGGTCCCTCTCTCTCATGAAATCACGGGAGTAATTGCTAGCTGTCATGACGGAGTCTGTGGTGGTCACTTTGCCCTAGACATAACAAGTAGGAAAATCTTGCAGGCTGGTTTCATATGGCCTAGCCTCAACCAAGATGTACACAACTGGTGCAAGACGTGTAAGCTGTGTCAAAAGGCCGGCACTAGGTCACTTATGTATGAACCACAGACACCTATTCTTTCATATGGACCGTTTGAAAAGTGGGGTATCGATGCCATAAGACCATTGCCTAGGGCCAAGTCAGGGAAATTTTACATCATCATGGGGGTCGACTACATGACTAGATGTGCGGAAGCTACAGCCACTACTAGAATCACAGTGGTAGAGGTAGCTAAGTTTATCTACGAGCACATATGCTATAGGTTTGGCACACCTTTAGAGATCATCTCTGATAGAGGGCCAGGTTTCAGAGCAGACTTGGTAGGAGAATTAATGCAGAAACTCGGCATTACAAGGAGTCACTCTTCACCATATTACCCTCAATGTAATGGCCTAGTTGAAAAGGTGAATGGAATGGTTTCTAAAATTATTACCAAGAAGGTAAAAAATCATTCGGGAGACTGGGATAAGTACCTACTACCAGCTTCATGGGGCTACAGAACCTCATTCCGTACATCCTTGGGATTCACACCGTATCATGTGGTGTTTGGTAAGGAAGCAATCTTGCTCATTGAAGTGCAACTACAAAGTCTCAGAGTAATGGAAAGCCAACTTCAACGACCTAACATGCATTTGAGAGATCACATCATCAACTTGGAAAGACTACATCTGGGTAGAGAAGAAGCAATAAATTATTATGCGGCACAATCAGAGCACAGAAGGCTTAGCTTCAACCAGCATCTGTAGCAAAAAGAATTGAAGAAAGGAATGTTGGTGCTCCTCTACAACAATCGCTTCGACACACGCACAGATAAGAAACTCCTACTCCGATGGAAAGGCCCTTTCATCATCAGGTAAAAGTATGCCAATGGAAGCTACCAGCTTATGGCGGCTGATGGAAAACTTCATAAAACCAGGGTAAATGGTTGGCGGCTCAAACCTTATTTTCTTCGATTTGACTAGGCTCCACCTATCGACATCCCAGATGAGGATACACCATCAACCGCCACCTCTGACGACAGTAATCAAGCAGATGCGTTAGAGGCATGAATGCCCCTAACCTAAGGGGGAGGGGTTATTTGTACCGCTCTCTAGCCCCGACCAGAGGACTAATGCTCTAGGAAAAGAATGGCGGACGCCGTTTTTTTTCCATAAATTCCACTCTCTTTCATTATGATCCGTACACTCTCTCTCTTTTTCTCCCCCCCTTGTTTTCCTTCCACCAGCAGGCCGAGCCCGACCCCCCCATCTCTCCCCTCTCCCACTACCTCCGTTCCCCCCCGCCCCCTTTCTTTCTCTCTCTTTCCTTCCTCGCCCTCGATTGATCTCTCGTTGTGTTTGGAACAACTCCACATTGTGAGCAATAATAATGCACTCTTCCCTTCTCTCATACCCCACCAATGACCCCATTTAATTCCCCCCCTTCCTCGCTCAGAGACGGACGAAAGCAGCCCTATTTCCCCCCCCCCTTTGCGCGTCCCCTCGGACCAGCCCGTAGGCGCATGTTATAGGACCTCTCTCTCTATCTCCCACAACCCACACACGCCCGCTCCCTCCCACACCACCTCACACCCCCGCACTCTTGCTCTCTCGCTCTCTGCTTGGACCAGCCGGTAGGCGCATGCTGTAGATACGAAGGCCACACACACACACACACACACACACAGAGACACACACACACACACACACACACACACACACACACACACACACACACACACACACACACACACACACACACACACACACACACACACACACACACAAAGTCTCTCCCCTCACACCCTCCTCAGCACTGTCGCCGCTCGTCGCCCCAATCTCCCTACGCAGTAAACCATATATATATATATATATATATATATATATATATATATATATATATATTATGCACTTAATAATAACCCCCCCCCCCCCCCCCCCCCCCCCCTCCCCCCCTTCTACTGCCATTCCCACACACTCATACAAACAACATATATTCACACACACACTCACCCGCATACACACACACACACACACAAAACCATACATACACACATACATGCACACACGCATATATGCACTCACAACAAAAAAAAGAAGGAAAGGAAACTGTCAACCCTAACATCAAAGGAAAGAAGCAGGCCAACTCACGCGTCGCCAACACCAAAACAAGAAGGGGCGCCGAAGGCATGCCCCGACCAGCACTGAAAGGAAGTAACACATAACATCTCGGCTTCTCACGACAAAAACCAACTACCACAGCACTGAAACCTCACACCGACCGCCCGAACCATTGACAAAACCCGTGTAAATACCCTAAAACCCCCACTCTTCCCTAATAACCTAGCCATGGCTAGTGGATTGTAAAAAAATCTCCCCATCCCACTCTTTCCTCTCTCTCTATCTCTACCTTCTCTCTCTCTCTCTCTAGAGAGGCATCTAGATCTTCTACAGCGACCAAGGGATACTTGCAATGACCAGTAGTTAGGGACCACCTCTTAAGCCTATATAAAGAGGCCTCTGCTTAGCACAAAAAAGAAGAGACAGAAGAAGAGAGACACACAAGAGAGAACACTCAAGTGAAGGAGGAGCATACTAGCTCCATGCACTCTACATTGTAAGCACCACTAAGCACGTAGTGCACCCATGCTTGAGAGCTAATGACATCATGTTTGGTCGCAAGTTTTGGGCAGTTTATCATTGGCAACATCACCGTTCTCCCTATGATTCACCACACCACGTTGAGTTACTAATCACGGCCACTCTATGCACATGAAGTAGTCGCTTCTCTCCCACTAAGCAACATGAGCACACTTGGATTGAAGGCATCAACACCATGCCACCATGGCCCTCTCTCAATGTTGGTGATTGATGTTGTCGGTGGCTGCATCGTCTTGCTATTTCCCCTCAACTAACCCTCCCGCTAACTCCAAACCTCGCCATGCACCATATGGCAGTTGTATTCCACGTTACATCCCTAATGCCAAGAGCCAGGTTTTTAGTCGTCAAGACCATCACTTGTAAGTATCTCCATCACCAATAAAGGGTGTAATGTTGTCTTGATCTTTTGAGTCCATTCTCTATTATGATTTCCCATGGTTACGGGATGTTTCGTCTCTTGTATATCACCCTAATCATGCTCCATCATGTGCAATCTCTCCCGCCAGTGAGTGTGCCTTGTTTTCGAGCTTTCACATACCTAGATTGTGCACACACTAATGATTAATGATTATGCATTTTTTCTACATGTGAACGGTTATTACACCACCATTTCATGTCGACTACCTAGAGAGCATTTCACGTTTGCTACCCTAGGTCATGTTTGTTTGCGTCCTAGCTAGATTTATGCTAGGTGGTGCCCCTTCCTATCTATAGGATCACTCCCACCTTGAGATGATGCTTGGGGATGTTCAGGCTATGTGTGGTGTAGAGGTCACCCCATATGGTATGTCATTTTCGGCCCATCAGTAGCATTCCGGTGATTGGTCCCGGATTTCCCTCTTGTGGCCTTCTGCAGGGCTTTGGGAGTCAGGGTTTCCATCCTTTGCTCTGTCTGGTATTTGAGGTCATAGGAGAGGTCACCTAGACTAGGGTTATCCCCCTATCAATTCTTGTTGGATTCCGGTTAGCGGTTAGGGAGCTACAAGTCTCTACAGGTCTCTACCCGCCTATTTTCGTAGGAAATCTATGTTGATCTACGCTTGAAAGTGACAATGTAGCATTAAAAGCTCAAGGTGCTGAGCCTACCTCTTATAGCTGGTGTCGTTTCGAGGCTCATGCGCGGCGTATGGACTCCCAGAAGCTCTATGCACTCTAGGTGGCTAGAGCTCTCTCTCACAAGGCAATAGTGGAAATGAGCTTCTACGTGAAGTGCAAAAACCTTATATTGGGCGTCCCCGAACCACTTTTCATGAAATTTGACATGTGCTCCTAAGTCCTCATGAAACGCAGTTTAGGCTCAAAAATTTCCTCATTTGGACTTCGTTTGCCCAATTTCAGAGAAATTTGACGGTTCGGTCAAAGTCTGGTCAAAACCCACACTTTCCGCTACTTTCACATAATTGCATCTCGACGGTATCCTGGGTTCTCTTGTAGTAACTTATCATCCGAATAATATTTGTTTTGCATTACGACTCCATTTCACCTTCTTTTTGTAATTTTTAAGGTTTTCTACTGAAAATTAGCAAAATTACAAGAAAAATAGCAAAATCAACCCAAAAATAACCCAAAAAGTATAGTAAATAAAAAAAATCACACCAAACCATTTTATACACTCACTTGTAATTTTTATGGCCGGATTTCTCCGTTTTATCAATATTTTACATGAAAAATGGCTATTTTTACATATATACACATACCTAGAGGCTCTTTTTTGGCGTTGGTACACCAAGAAAATGTCGACCCAAGAAAGTGCTAACAACAGGTGTATGGCAGTATGCAGGAAGGTGTCAGAATGCTTGGCCATGTGCTAGATGCAGATTGAAACGAGTGCGACTATGATGTGCATGCCAAATGTGGCCCTTTGCAGGTCAAATATTGTTTTTTGAGCTTTGTTAATAGTCGGAAGCAGCTATGGTATGTATGCCAAAATGGGTGGTCAAGATCAGCAGGTGCATGGATTTTCATGTGCTTGAGGATATGAGTTTTCTGTTTGTCGATCGAATCCCCGAGCAGGTGGATATCCCTTTGATGTTGTCGACGTTCGTGACGGTTGGCGCTTCTATTGGCGGGTATCTTGACACCTCGGAGCGGCTTTTATGTGCTTTTGTGGCTACCAAGCCTTGGTATAGGAGCATGCGCCCTTGTGGTATGGTATGAACGGCCGGTATCAATATGGCCAAGTGTCAATTGCTTTCGGTGGGAACATTGCCCAAGCCCGGAGTTAAAAAAAAAGAAAAAAGCTTTTTTTAAAGGTTGCAACAGGAAAAAAAAAAACGAGCTACAGAAGGTGGCGGGCTGCTTGAAGGAAAGAAGGCCACTTGGAGGTTTGCATGCGAGCATGGTGATGAAGAGGTGAGGACCGCCAGTTGGGGAAAGCCAAGGACGGCAAGTCGAGCGCTGCCAGGGAAGGCATGCAGAAAGTAGTAAAAGGATGGTGCGCTATTGGCTGCGGGGGAGGTAATTGAGTTTTCGGGGGTAAATCTCAGGAGGGTTGCATTGGGTGGCACCATTTTCTTACAGGAGGAGTATCATTGCATGAGGGGGGTCGGTTTTTGCAGAGGGGGGAGCCCAGTTGCAGGGGTGGAGTGCTGCTTGAAGGTCGAGACTACAGAGCACGGTGATGAAGAGGTGAAGGCCACCAGAGGGGAGAGGAAAGCCATCAGTTGCAAGGGGGGCCGTGAGCAAGAGAGAGGCTGCAAGGGTTGCAAAGAAAGCTGGGCTTGGAGGAGCTGCCCTTGGGCAAAGTGCAGAAGGGCCCGCCATACCAGGGTCGCCAAGGCGTGAGGAAGGAGGAGGGTTGCATAAGGCTGCAAAGAGGGGACCCGAGAGTGGATTCAAGGGTCTGCTGAGAGAGGTGGGGCAACAAAGGAGCAGCCAAGTGTGTAGTAGGGACCTCCAAATAGGGGAGCACGGGCTCTTGCAGTGAAGAAGTCGCCAGTCGAAGGGTGCAGTGGCCGCAACTTGCATAAAGAAGGGGGGTCGGTTTGCTCGAGTTATGGCCGCGAGTGGAATCAGTGATACATAGGGGAGGTGGTGTTGCTTGAGAGTGCAAGGGGCAGCTTTGGGTAGTAATTGGTTTTAGGGATTAAAGCAAGAGGCAGCAAGTTCAAAGAAGTGAAGAAGGTAGTTACAAATAGTGGTAAAGCAAGCATTGGAATGTTCGACCCGTCAAAGCATGAGGATAGCTCCTCGATCATGAGGCAAAAGGAGGGGGACACTTTTTTCTATGAACTCCATTATTGTACATCCCTTTGAAATATTCTTGCCGTAACATTTGGCCCCTATTCTCAATCCTTGTCAATCTCTCTATCTTTCTCGTGTCTAATTGTGTGTCAAGTGTATGTGTGTGAGTGAGAAGCTGTGCGTGAAGTTCATAGGTTTACAAGTGTAAACTAGTGGTCTTGAAAGCAAGCGGGTGTTTTGGTTGATATTGAATTGCCTATCTCGGGGCAAGGGTGCTCTTGAGGGGGTAGAAGCTTAGGCCATGATGACATGCTTGGTGATTGATTGTGTGAAGTTTGGGTTGGTTGGGTATGGACCTCAGCAATAGTTGTTGGCAGATCGGGTGTTTGGGTGTGTGTTCAATAGAGGATCGGGGTGTTGTGAGATCACTGGGCTATAGAGAGGCATTCACTGAGTGTGCTGGTGGTTTTCCCATTTCCCCCTTTCTAGCCTTTGGCCTCATTTATGTTGTATAAGGCCATATATACATGGGTTTGTCAAAAAATCTCACAATCAAATGCAAAATCCCCCAAAATCATAAAAAACAATGCCCATTTTCATACTTTTAAGCTTACTATGTCAGCATTGAGAATGCCTTCCCCCCCTCCTAGTTGGAGTCCTCCCGGACGACATGGTATCGCCTCGGTGTATGTGCAGTACATGGGCTGAAAATCTGTGCTAATGCTGGCCCTGTAATGTGGCCCTATTATGCATACTCAGTCGTTGCATTCTATTGTCTGTGGACTAGGCTTTGACATGCCAGACATATCTTGGAAGTTGAAATTTCTTCTTTTGTGGCCCTTGGTGCCATTTGTGCTATCTTGTGATCAACTTGTAGTTTTGTACTGTGAGGTGTCTTTGGTACCCATTTCCATGTAATGATTGTAGCTGGCGTGTAGCATTGTGTTGTTCCCAGTTGTGGCTTAGTACATGAAGTATGGAGTTGAAAACATTGTCATTTTAGAGTCGTTTTGTCACATGGTGCCTTTGCTTGCCTGGTTACCTGCATGAGCTGTGTTTGTTTCTGTTGTGTCGGTTTGTTGTGTAATTTGGTTGGTGTCGTATGACCTTTGATTAATTGATCTTTTGGAAAAGCCACACCTGATATGTGTTAGTTTGCTAACACCTAGCTTTGGCGAGGTCAAAAGCTTTAACCCAAAATTTGCCCTTTGTGTTGACTTCTTTGACAGGTTTGTTCCAAGGTTTATGGGGTCTTTCCATCGGAGCATGTTGTGGTAATACTTCTTTTTGATACAATGCGGTATATTCCTCAAGATGTAGAAGCGGTTCTTAAAACCCCTGTGCATTAAAGATTGCGTGACCTTGGAGTAAATCCACATTGACTTTGTGTTTCATTAGCCATGGAACCCCCAAAATGCAATGCTTTGAGGCCTGCGCGTATAGTAATACATGGAACTTGTGCTTGTATTCATGGCCTTGAACCATTATAGGGAGTATTACCACAAAGTCAGCGATAACTGTTCCTTTATTAACGACTTGCAAGCAAAGCTATTCAGCAATTATCTCTGTAGGTGGTAGCTGATCAAATAGTTCATGAAATGACTGATGATGTTGCACCTGGACCATGTATCCAACAATGCATATGTTTCCACCAATGTATGACTAATATGAATCCTGATGAAAGGAGCCATATACATATCATCATAGTCCTCCTCATTCTTGGCTATTTCCTATACAATGAGTCGCACTAATTCTTGTGACTCAACTGTCTCCCCAATCATGTTTATTTCTGCGGTAGGGCCTTGATTCCCTGTCTTTGACACATCCCTGTTTGGTAGTGGCGAGACCTCCATGGAACAATGAATCTGTTGAAGCGGTATGTTATTTAAGCGCAACCCTTGTTGTTGTTTGCACTTGAATATCCGTATCCTTTGCCTCTTTGATCACCCGTTTCTTCTCCTGTTCGATCTTTTTGGCATTGTGAATCTGTTGTAGCATCTCCTAGGTTAATAGTTCTAAACACTTGTTTATCCTGCATCCACTAATCCAGTTAGACATCTCACCTCCCATTAGGGAATTTCGGAGGTCATTTGGAAGGCCTTCTAAGAAAATGTATTTTTTGCACTCTCTCTCTTGAAAAAATGGCAAATAATAGAGCTGGGTCTTTCATAGTAAAAGTTCAAAAAGTGTACTTTAAGTAGATTCCTTACTCTTCTGAACATTCGTTCGTAGTGATTGAGGGATAATCTTCTTTTCAGTTGCATTGAATGAACCTCGTCAATATAGAGGGAATGAGGCTAACATGGAGGGATGAAGGCGCAACCGCTATTCACTTTCCATTAAACCTGCACATTTGGCTAATGGCGCACTCCTCAAATGGCACAAATGTTACCCAGAAACGAGCCAAATATCACCTTCACATTGATTTGGACAATGAGTACCAACCATTGATTAAGCGCAGTAAAACAAACACACATATACCTCCCGCTTCCATAGACACGCTCAGAGCTCAGGGAGCTAAACACATAGATATCTGGACGAGAGGCTCTCTCTACCCTAAGAATCCAATGACTAATGCGTCTCCACCGTTTGTCAATCCTACAAGCTTATTGACCTTTGCTGGTGATGGAGAAAAGGGCCTTCTGGGTTATTGTAAATCTCTTACAAGAGAAGTTGAAACTTACAAGGGCATTCTCCAAGCTCAACAATGTGAGATTGTTCGCCTTTCACATTTACATTCTACAGATCAGGTTACCATTTTGCAACATAAAACAGAGGTACAAGAACTGAAAGGAAAGGTGCAAAGTTGTCAAATGAAGGACACCATCTTGGGTGGTCATATCCGAAAGAAGAAATTGCGCAATCTTGAAACATTGCAGGTTGCATCAGGAGGTCTCAAGAAAAGAATCCGAGCATTAAGGTGATGCTTCTTGGTTGGCTACATTATCTTAGTTAAGTAATCTTTTTGTTTTTTCTTGTTATGCATTGTTTTCATGTGCCTAAATAGTGTTAGTGAAGCAAATTTTCTGTTATTTACTTATGCATTGTCTTCATGTAGAGATTCAATCTATCCTGACAAGGAAAATATTGACCCCAAAGCCAATATAGGAAAGAGATTGAAGCCACTTATAAGTAGAAGCCTGGCAGCAGATATAGTACATGACAAGAAGTTTAAGGTCCTACAACGAAATGTAGTGGACCGCTTTATTTCAGAGAACTCAGTGCCTGCAAAAGAGATACAAGGCACACTTGATTCACTTGGTGTAAGCAAAAGAGGATATTCGGCTATCCAAAAGTCTGTCTCATCCATCTTTGTTAAGAAGGGTATAAAATCCAAACTTCTACCATCAGCCTCAAGTGTTTGGAAAGAGAGGCTTCAGCTTAACGAGGCACAGGGAGACTATCTTGGACATCCCTTTCATATTAAAGCAACTTACAGTGGCCATGGACCAAACATGGCATATGATGAGTTCAATAATATTTTTATGGACCTGCGGATATTACAGAAGAGAATGGTGGAGTTTTACAACATCACATTTGAAGAGTCACGAGGGGTATTACATTTTGTGTTAAAATTGGATGAGTGTGAGCTTGTTAAAGAGAAAAAGCTAGAGCGTGTTACTATTACTTTAATGAATAGAGCACTCTCAAAGTGTCCCAGTGATGATCCTTTATATTTTAGTGTTCAATCAGAATCTAACATATGGTGGCTTGGTGCGTTTGAGGTAAGCGAGATTCTCAGGTAAGCTCAAATGTTCACATCTACTTAAGTCTCATTTATTTTGTGTTGCAGGTAAAGAAAGAAGATCATGAGATTCTATATTGGGTGTTCCATCGAACTAATATTCCTGAGGTGATTGATCGACAGACTAACCAGGGAGAGGTACTACGTCTAGATGGAAGGGGAGACTTTCAAGTTCAGTGGCATCTTGCAGGTGACCTCAAAACATTAAAGTGCATGTATAATTGTGGAATGGGTGCAATGGCAAAGTCGCCGTGTTTGTTCTGCATGGAGCCTGCAAAGGTCATGGACCCAAAGTGGTGGAGAAAAGCTCCAACACGTCACATTGAGGATCTTGCTTTTCGATCGGTTTTGAAAATATCACTTGTGAATGTCCACATTTGTACAATGCATGCCCTTTGTAGAATTGTGGAGAAATTGGTCTACTTATATATCGGGTTTGCTTGGAAGATTAAGAACTCGGCAGAACGACAAGTAGCCCTGCAGTGCTTAGAAATGGTACTGCTGGATATGGGGCTTCATGGTGGTAATGTGAAAATCCAGCGGGATGAAAAGAGATCAACTGCTGAGAAGGATGTCCCATGCAAACCATCCATCGGTGGGGTGAAGGCACCGAGGTTTTTATCTAAACCCCAAGGTACAAGAGATCCGAAGCTAACAAAACATGGAAAAATATATAACACATCTTATGTTAGCAAGGTAGAGTATCAGAGCTGGAAAAAGCTACATATTGCAGTCAAAGACCAAGAACCAACTACTCGTAACGCGAAGGCTGAGGTTTGGCGATCAATAGACATCCTATTTTTGATGTGCAACAAAGATGAATGGTCACAAGGTGATATGAGCAAGTTCAAGGAGAATCTCAACCTTCTGAAAAAATCATTCAAGACAGCATGAACAGACACCCAGATTACTCACTACATGGTATTATCGTGTATTTCATTCTCTCTTATGTGCAAATATGTGAGTGTAAAACATTCTAACTAATCTGTTTTCATATCCAGCACATCATCTTCAATCATTTACCATATTTTATACAAAAGTATGGGAACCCGGCAATATGGAATACCCAAGGGATGAAAAAGTCTCATTACATGGCGAGAAATGCTTATTTCAGGCACACACGACATGGTGGCTCTCGAATCAAGGCTAACAGTTTGAGGGAACTATTTGAATGGTTCTATCGTAGAATCATTCATCGAATGCAGGCAAAAGAAGTCTTGGCAAATTCAGCAACAAGCCATCAGACATTTACAACAACAAAAAGTTAAAAGATCAATGGCATACAACAACTCCAGAGCTCGTGAAAGTCAACGAAGGTGGAGAGAGACAATGGTGTATGTGAATCACAAGTGGAGAAAGATACTCTGAGTGGATGACATTGTACAAAATTTATGTAATACATGATCTTATACAATTGCTACTTGAAGTGTATCACGATTTTGAAGGTTCAATTTTGTTTTTTGGCACGTCACCCTTGTAACGAATCATGAGATGTTTGCCATACTCTAAAAGTTCATCTGGGTTTTGTCTACCAAGAGCTAGTGCCATTGCTGTGTAGGTGTAGTAATACGCTGCCTGACCACCTGTATAGCCCGGGCAGTAACAAAAAAAATCTCTAGCAAACACTTTGTCCA